>NC_084733.1:86549479-86604479 GCF_033978785.1 Entelurus aequoreus
TCAGCCCATCTTAGATGAGCTCGGGCCCAGCAAAGCCGGCGGCGTTTCTGGGTGTTGTTGATAAATGGCTTTCGCTTTTTGCATAGTACAGTTTTAACTTGCACTTACAGATGTAGCGACCAACTGTAATTACTGACAGTGGTTTTCTGAAGTGTTCCTGAGCCCATGTGGTGATATTCTTTACACACTGATATCGCTTTTTGATGCAGTACCGCCTGAGGGATCTAAGGTCCGTAATATCATCGCTTACGTGCAGTGATTTCTCCAGATTCTCAGAACCTTTTGATGATATTACGGAGCGTAGATGGTGAAATCCCTAAATTCCTTGCAAGAGCTGGTTGAGAAATGTTGTTCTTAAACAATTTGCTCACGCATTTGTTGACAAAGTGGTGACCCTCGCCCCGTCCTTGTTTGTGAACGACTGAGCATTTCACGGAAGCTGCTTTTACACCCAATCATGGCACCCACCTGTTCCCAATTAGCCCGTTCACCCGTGGGATGTTCCAAATAAGTGTCTTGATGAGCATTCCTCAACTTTCTCAGTCTTTTTTGCCACTTGTGCCAGCTTTTTTGCAAAATGTTGCAGGCACCAAACATAAAATATCTTGTCTTTGCAGTCTATTCAGTTGAATATAAGTTGAAAAGCAATTGCATTGTATTCTGTTTTTATTTACCATTTACACAACGTGCCAACTTTACTGGTTTTGTAATGAAATCGAGTTCGACACCCCTGGCCTAGATGATCTAGTGTCAAGCCAAAAAAAAAGTGTTTTGGGGTAATTGCGTCATTGCATGAGAATATATTGACAAGGTATTTACGTACCTGGAAAGCCATCGGCGGCGTCTTTAATTTGAGGTGTCACTCGATGGACTTTTCTCGCCGTCACTCTTTCCGCCCCCTAATGGCCGTTTATAGGCATTGCTGGTATCACGCTAACAAAGAGTATTGGAGCTTTCTTGTTGTACTTGGGTCTTTCATCCCGCTTCTTCTTCCGCCCTTTCCCCAGTCGCTCCAACCTGAACGCCAAACTGGACGAGACGGTGGCGCTGAAACGCGACCAGGCGTACATCAGCCCCTCCATGGTCAGCCTGGCCGCCCCGGTGGTGACCTCGTCGGACGGCGACGGCTCGTCCAGCACCGCCTCGGCGTACTCTCAAAGCAACATTGTGCGAGTATCCGCCTTGTAGACGCGGGAAGGGAAGGAGGGTGGGAGGGGGCCTCGCCGAGCATGAACCCGCCGAAACGTGGAGGGATTTTTTTTCTTCTTTTTATCCCAAACGGTGAGCTCATCTGATGTCAAACTCTGCATGTTTTGTTTTTTTTTCAAGAGGGGACGGTGGAGGCCTCCTCCGGGGAGGGGGGATAGCGACCAGCACATCTTGTTCCATGAGGAAAGCACAGCGAGCGGAAGTGTTGGGAGGGAATCATCGTTGCCTAAACATACTGAGAAACACTTTATTTTTCAAGATAGTCGTCAAAGTCGGAAAGGAGCGCTTCTTGTTTGTTTTTTTGTCCTGGACGATGACCAAGCACACACCTTCATTCCCCACGGACGCCATTGTTGTTGTGAATATTCCGTCCGGTCCGCTTCTGCATTCGATTATTTTAGATTTTTTTTTTTTTTTTTTTTTTTTTTTTTTTTTCCCTCCCCCCGCCGTACTCTTGTAAATGGGACAACTCCACGTTCATCCCGGAGCGGGAAAGAACGGACGTGAAACGTCGGCTCGTTTTGACGAATACGTGACGCATCGTGACATTCTGTTTGTGAAATGTGCAAGTAAAAGTGAAAGTCCGAATGAAAGAAAAAAAAAAAAAAAAAAAAAAAAAAAAAAAAGGTTACATGTTTGACATGTATGGAAGACATTCCGGTGGAACCTCCAAAGTCAAACGGTGTTGGCCGCTAGGAACTTTCAAAACGGGGTCCCCATCAAGTCATAAAAATGGGGTCCCACTTTTTTGAAAACAAATGATAAATGTATGCATTATCCTGTTATACACTATATTGCCAAAAGTATTTGGCCACCTGCCTTGACTCACATATGAACTTGAAGTGCCATCCCATTCCTAACCCATAGGGTTCGATATGACGTCGGTCCACATTTTTGCAGCTATTACAGCTTCAACTCGTCTGGGAAGGCTGTCCACAAGGTTGCGGAGTGTGTTTATAAGGAATTTTCCACCGTTCTTCCAATAGCGCATTGGTGAGGTCACACATTCATGTTGGTGGAGAAGGCCTGGCTCTCAGTCTCCGTTCTAATTCATCCAGAAGGTGTTCTATCAGGTTCAGGTCAGGACTCTGTGCAGGCCAGTCAAGTTCATCCACACCAGACTGTCATCCATGTCTTTATGGACCTTGCTTTGTCCAAAAATGTTTTTGGTATCCTGGAGCATTCAAAGTTCCTTTCACTGGAACTAAAGGGGCCGAGCCCAACTCCTGGAAAAACAACCCCACACCATAATTCCTCCTCCACCAAATTTCACACTCGGTACAATGCAGTCCGAAATGTACCGTTCTCCTGGCAACCTCCGAACCCAGACTCGTCTTTCTTTCTTAGGAGTATTTAGGAGCGAGGAAATTTCACGACTGGATGTGTTGCACAGGTGGCATCCTGTGACAGTTCCACGCTGGAAGTCACTGATAACGGCCCATTCTTTCACAAATGTTTGTAGAAACAGTCTCCATGCCTAAGTGATTAGGACACCTGATTCTCATCATGTGGATGGGTGGCCAAATACTTTTGGCAATATAGTGTATCTCAAATTCTGTATTGTGTTTTGGAAAAAGGTTTTCATAAACGTTACTTAATTCATTAAAAATATATATATTTTATGTATATGTAAAGTTATTCAGTTATAAACATTCATTCACTTTCTTCTTTCCTTCATGGAGCTAAACTTTACCGCTGCCGGTAGTTTTTTTCTATATTTTCATTTAATGAGTTGTAGGTATATTTGTTTCAGTACAAAAGTGTAAAAAAGTGTTTGGAATGATGATAATGGTGTGCCAGGGCACGACTTCTCTGGCAGATTGATGAACCCTCTCGGTTTGATAATCGGCAGAAGATCACAGTCGGCTCGTCCCCCGCAAACCTCCTTAGCTATAAACTTTACATCCTATGGAGGGTATCAATGATGGTCTTCTGGACAGTTGTCAAGTCTTCCCCATATTCATCCTAACTGAGACAATTGAAGCAATTTAATGACAACCCGATTTTAGTAGACGAGTATAGTGCGACACTCTCTTTCAAACATTCATGCCCAGTCAATTTCTTCGCGGTATTCTCATTTTTCCAAATCCCGTTTTTGGGGGTTTTTGTGAGCTGGAGGCCCGAATTATGTACCGTATTTTCCGGACCATAGGGAAAATCCGGATTATAAGGCGCACTGCCGATGAATGGTCTATTTTTGATCTTCTTTCATATATAAGGCGCACCGGATTATAAGGCGCATTAAAGGAGTCATATTATTATGATTTTGTTCTAAATGTAAAAGACTTCCTTGTGGTCTACATAACATGTAATGGTGGTTCTTTGGTCAAAATGTTGCATAGATGATGTCTTACAGATCATCTTCAAGCCGCTTTCTGACGTTTTGTGGGCGGGTCTTATTTACGTGGCTCACCTTCGACAGCGTCTCCTCCCCCGTCATCTTTGTTGTAGCGGTGTAGCGTGCAAGGACGGGAGGGGAAGAAGTCGTCAAAAAGATGGCGCTAACTGTTTTAATGACATTCAGACTTTACTTCAATCAATAACGGAGTCAGCATCTCCTCAACCGGAAAACAACAACGCCCCGTGAAAAAAACGTCCGACCGGAACTCTCTAATAACTAAAGTTCCTTGGGTGAATAATGTAAACTCACTACACCGGTATGTTTTAGCGCTTTCATGGCGAGTTTACTGACGGATATAAGTAAGAACTTTACACTACTTTATATTAGAAATGATAACATTGGAGGATGAATGTCTCATAACAAGAAATAGAGAAAAAGAAGAAGCTTATCGACTACAAAGGCGGAGGCGTGCAATTTTTCAGGATTTATGCAGATCCCAAATACAGATCAGCAGGTACCAGAAGGTAAGAAAAGTTGCTTTTGCATAATATTGTGCAAAAAAAACGCCAGATAATATGTCTTACCTTATACACACACCATAATAATACTCCTATGTTGAAGCACATCAAGCGGTGCGGCTTCATAGCTTACCAAAGTCGTACTAAAACATGTTTGATAGATTTTTGTTCTATATTTTCAATGGAACACATAAAACGTTGGTGTTGTTTACTTGAGTCATATTGCCATAACATTGCAGTCTACACGTATCTTTTATGTGTGACTGCCATCTACTGGTCACACTTATCATTACACCATGTACCAAATAAAATTGCTCCGAGGTCGGTAAGCACAACCAGAATTATTCCGTACATTGCAGTCTACACGTATCTCCTATATGTGACTGCCATCTACTGGTCACACTTATCATGACACCATGTACCAAATAAAATTGCGCCGAGGTCGGTAAGCACAACCAGAATTATTCCGTACATTAGGGCGTTAGAAGGCGCGCTGTCGCGTTTTGAGGAGAAAAATATATAAACCGGAAAATACAGTACAAATTAACAACTACACACTTGAAATGGTTTAAGTTGTGGGCCCTGACTCTATAATCTATGGACGTTTAACTTTTTTGAATGGAATTATGGAAATAAATACACTTTTCCATGATATTATCTTTTTTTTTTTTTTTAGGAAAGGGTTAGGGTTGGGGTTGGGGTTAGGATTAGAGTTAGGATTAGGATTAGGGTTATGGTTAGGCATAAAGAAAAATAGTTTGTTAGGGTTAGGGCTAGGGTTGGGGGTGTGGTTAGGATTAGGGTTAGGGTTAGGGTTGGTTAGGGTTGGGGTTAGGGTTAGTGTTGGGGTTAGGGTTAGGATTAGGATTAGGGTTATGGTTAGGCATAAAGAAAAATAGTTGGTTAGGGTTAGGGCTAGGGTTGGGGTGTGGTTAGGATTAGGGTTAGGGTTGGTTAGGGTTAGGGTTAGGGTTAGGGTTAGGGTTAGGGTTAGGGTTGGGGTTGGGGTTTGGGTTAGGGTTAGGATTAGGATTAGGGTTAGGCATAAAGAAAAATAATTGGTTAGGGTTAGGGTTAGGGTTGGGGATGTGGTTAGGATTAGGGTTAGCGTTAGGGTTAGGGTTGGTTAGGGTTAGGGTTAGGGTTAGTGTTGGGGTTAGGGTTAGGATTAGGATTAGGGTTATGGTTAGGCATAAAGAAAAATAGTTGGTTAGGGTTAGGGCTAGGGTTGGGGTGTGGTTAGGATTAGGGTTAGGGTTGGTTAGGGTTAGGGTTAGGGTTAGGGTTAGGGTTAGGGTTAGGGTTGGGGTTGGGGTTGGGGTTAGGGTTAGGATTAGGATTAGGGTTAGGCATAAAGAAAAATAATTGGTTAGGGTTAGGGTTAGGGTTGGGGATGTGGTTAGGATTAGGGTTAGCGTTAGGGTTAGGGTTAGGGTTACCCTGACCCTACACTATGAAAATTGTATGGAAAAAATGTATCAACCAAAGATTTGCCAAAATACGAACGCAGGTGGATCGCCGGCAAGGACAAGCCAAATATACCGGGCTAAACCTCGAAGGTTAAGGTGGTGTTTTCCATAAAAAGTTTTTTCCACAATGAAATTGTGCTTGAAGGCCACGCGGTGGTTGGACTTTGGAGGTTCCACTGCGGGTTCTAAGGTGGAATATTAGGTGATTGTTCTAAAGCAACCTTTGACTACTGCTATCTCGACCCCGGACACACTTCTAGAAGGCTAGATCTCACTGTGTAGAAGGCCACCTTTTGTACATTCTTTTCATACTGTAAATACACCCCACCCCCTCACCCCCCAAAGCTGACTGAGCGCATTCTGGAGTGGGATCCTCTCATTTCTAGATTTAGTTTGACAGTTTGTCGTCGGCCATTCTATTTCTGTCTGTTGACTGGTTGAAGTAAAGATTTGCATGCTGTCATTGCGGGAAAAAAGAAAAGAAATTCTGTTCTATTAAAGTTTGTCTCTGCTTCCTGTCGGCGACTTGTCTGTGTGAGGAGGTGTGTGTGTGTGTGTGTGTGTGTGTCTGTGTGTGTGTGTGTTCTTGCATTGCTACCCTTCTTGAGACATCAACAACCGGTGAACAAGTTAGGACATAAATCACGGAAAACCATGGCATCTAATAGAGAGCCAAATACTAGAGTCCGTGAACATTGCTCCAAAGTCAGGATTTTTTTTTTGTTGATTTAATGTGCATACAAAAGTAAACATTGACAGATGCAAAGGCAGCAATATATGATTTAAAAAAAAAGACGGCAGCTAAGGAAGTACTTCCCCCATTCAAACCCCGCGTCTGGCCAACATATGAAATAACAAGTGTGTGTAAGAAATTGAAATGCACCCCTTTGGCCAAAATTAATTTAAAAAATAAATAAATATGTATATAGAGACATACTGTAATAACTTGAAGTAAATGATGATTAAAAACCAATTACAAACAAAAAATTCAAAACAAAAAAATTGTACCTATAGCTTACCTTTTTTATATTTGCATAGTATGTATGTATTATTAATGTTGTAAATACAAATCTTTATATATCTAGAAAGGGTGGTCCTAAAGAGGGAGGCATTTTTTGGAGGTCTCAAGAAGGTAAGAAATACAAGAATGTGTGTGTGTGTGTGTGTGTGTGTGTGTGTGTGTGTGTGTGTGTGTTCTTGTATTTCTACCCTTCTTGAGACTTGAACAAGGAAAAGTAGCTTCCATATGAGGAGGTGTGAACAAGTGATGACATAAATCATGGTCCCAATAACATTGCATCTAATAGAGAATGTCTCATTTGCACCCCTGGTGGTGAAATCTATCAAAATGAGGGTGGTCCCAAAAAGGAGGGATTTTTCAAATTGACTGTGTGTCGCTTTTAAAAGTGCTCCCCCTCTGGTCAACATATGAAATAACAAGTGAGTGTAAGAAATTGAAATGCGCCACCTTTGGCCAAAATTAATTTAAAAAAATAAATAAATATTTATATAGAGACATACTGTAATAACTTGAAGTAAATGATGATTAAAAACCAATTACAAACAAAAAATTCAAAACAAAAAAATTGTACCTATAGCTTACCTTTTTTATATTTGCATAGTATGTATATATTATTAATGTTGTAAATACAAATCTTTATATATCTAGAAAGGGTGGTCCTAAAGAGGGAGGCATTTTTTGGAGGTCTCAAGAAGGTAAGAAATACAAGAATGTTTGTGTGTGTGTGTGTTCTTGTATTTCTACCCTTCTTGAGACTTGAACAAGGAAAAGTAGCTTCCATATGAGGAGGTGTGAACAAGTGATGACATAAATCATGGTCCCAATAACATTGCATCTAATAGAGAATGTCTCATTTGCACCCCCTGGTGGTGAAATCTATCAAAATGAGGGTGGTCCCAAAAAGGAGGGATTTTTCAAATTGACTGTGTGTCGCTTTTAAAAGTGCTCCCCCTCTGGTCAACATATGAAATAACAAGTGAGTGTAAGAAATTGAAATGCGCCCCCTTTTGGCCAAAATGTATTTTAAAAAAATAAATAAATATGTATATAGAGACATACTGTATAGCGTGAAGTAAATAATGAAGATTAAAAAAACAATTACAACCAAAAAATTAACTAAAAGCAGTTTTTTTCTCACAATGTGTCGACTTTTTTCTTATAAAATTGGGAACAATTTCTCATATTCTTTCTGTTTCTGTAATATTGCCATATTTTCTCGTAAAATTATTACTTTTTAATGCAAAACGGTGACGTTTGTCACATAAAATTCAGACAATGTTACCAATTTTTTTGGGGTTGTTCTTGTAAAATAGTGAAATCTTTTTGCTTTTGTCATAATTTTGCCAAGTCAAATTATTTTTGCTATTATAATATTGCCAAAATGTTAAAGTTTTCTTACAAAATGGGGACTTTTGTCGAGAAAAATTCCGACTCGTTTCATAAAATTGCCCACATTTTTCAAGTTTTCTTATAAAATTGTGACTTTTGTCGAGTAAAATTACGACACTTATCATAAAATTGCCAAAATTAAAAAATTGCGACTGTTATTGAGTAAAATTCCAACTTTTATCATAATATTGCAGAAATGTTCAGTTTTTCTTGTAAAATTCTGACTTGCGTTGAGTAAAACGACGACTTTTATTATAATACTGCCAAAATTCTACGTTTTTCTTGTGAAATTGTGACCTTTTTCTTGTGAAATTCCAACTTGTTTTTCACAACAAGCTTTTTTTAGGTTTGCATAGTATGTATATATTATTAATGTTGTAAATACACATCTTTATATATCTAGAAAGGGTGGTCCTAAAGAGGTAGGCATTTTTCGGAGGTCTCAAGAAGGTAAGAAAATCAAGAATGTGTGTGTGTGTGTGTGTTCTTGTATTTCTACCCTTCTTGAGACTTGAACAAGGAAAAGTAGCTTCCATATGAGGAGGTGTGAACAAGTGATGACATAAATCATGGTCCCAATAACATTGCATCTAATAGAGAATGTCTCATTTGCACCCTGGTGGTGAAATCTATCAAAATGAGGGAGGTCCCAAAAAGGAGGGATTTTTCAAATTGACTGTGTGTCGCTTTTAAAAGTGCTCCCCCTCTGGTCAACATATGAAATAACAAGTGCGTGTAAGAAATTGAAATGCGCCCCCTTTTGGCAAAAATTAATTTAAAATAAATAAATAAATATGTATATAGAGACATACTGTAATAACGTGAAGTAAATAATGAAGATTAAAAAAACAATTACAAACAAAAAATGAACTAAAAGCAGTCTTTTTCTCACAATGTGTCGACTTTTTTCTTATAAAATTGGGAACAATTTCTCATATTCTTTCTGTTTCTGTAATATTGCCATATTTTCTCGTAAAATTATGACTTTAATGTAAAACTATTACTTTTTAATGCAAAACGGTGACGTTTGTCATATAAAATTCAGACTTGTACCACAATATTGCCAATTTTTTTTGGGTTGTTCTTGTAAAATAGTGAAATCTTTTTGCTTTTGTCATAATTTTGCCAAGTCAAATTATTTTTACTATTATAATATTGCCAAAATGTTAAAGTTTTCTTACAAAATGGGGACTTTCGTCGAGAAAGATTCCGACTCGTTTCATAAAATTGCCCACATTTTTCAAGTTTTCTTATAAAATTGTGACTTTCGTCGAGTAAAATTACGACACCTATCATAAAATTGCCAAAATTAAAAAATTCCGACTGTTATTGATTAAAATTCCAACTTTTATCATAATATTGCAGAAATGTTCAGTTTTTCTTGTAAAATTCTGACTTGCGTTGAGTAAAACGACGACTTTTATTACAATACTGCCAAAATTCTACGTTTTTCTTGTGAAATTGTGACCTTTTTCTTGTGAAATTCCAACTCGTTTTTCACAACAAGCTTTTTTGATGTTTGCATAGTATGTATATATTATTAATGTTGTAAATACACATCTTTATATATCTAGAAAGGGTGGTCCTAAAGAGGTAGGCATTTTTCGGAGGTCTCAAGAAGGTCAGAAATACAAGATTGTGTATGCGTGTGTGTGTGTGTGCGTGTGTGTGTGTGTGTGTGCTGATGTAAAAGTCTGCAACAGTTTTTGCTTTTAAAGAAATCCAAGTCATGGAGTGAAAACATGAAAGGAGTGAGACGTCGGTGAGGTGGATGGTAGAATAAATACTGTCGCGAAACAACCTTTGTCTTTTTTGCTCCTTTGTTGTTCCTCAAACAGAAGTAGGTACTGGTGGTACTGGTACAGGACATGTTGGGACCTGAGCCTCCCAGCAGGTGGTCCTGCAGGAACTGTCCGTGGGGATGTAGGCTCATGCGGCGTTGCATTGTCATGTCCTCCTCCCACAATGCACTGCTCCCTTTGTGCGGAGGAGCGACACAGCAGCTTTTTTTTTTAGGAAATCTTATGAACCGGCCTCCCGCTGGCAGGGACCACGGGGCTAATTGGGCTCGTCTCGGAAGGACGGCCGGGACCAACACCGGGCATGGCGTTTGAACTTCATGAAAAAGACTGAAAATAAGCTCCTGGTTTTTTTAGCAGTTGAACATGCAACAAATAGGAAGAAAAGGCACCATTTGAAGATGTTTTGGTGTTTAAAGAATTGAAAAATGATCAACAGAGTTGACATAAATACATACCGCATTCATCCGAATGAATCACTATGTTATTTAGTCACTACAGTAATTACAATTTGTGTTCGCAGCCACAGGAACCACATGGGTGAGCCTACTCTATACAGTATTTACAACCTTACTAGTGTTCACTTCACAGCCACAGATGGTTCATCAATTTATTGACATTATTTACACATTACTTTGTCTGTTTCAGTCACTATGTTATTTAGTCACGACAGTAATTACATCCACAGGAACCACATGGGTTAGCCTACTCTATACAGTATTCACAACCATACTAGTGTTCACTTCACAGCCACAGATGGTTCATATACTTATTGACATTATTTACACATTACTTTGTCTATTTCAGTCACTATGTTACTTAGTCACTACCGTAATTACAACTTGTGTTCACATCCACAGGAACCACATGGGTTAGCCTACTCTATACAGTATTTACAACCTTACTAGTGTTCACTACACAGCCACAGATGGTTCCATCTTGTTATTTTTAAAGACGGATTTCCGACTGTAGACGGAAAAATCACATGCCTGCAACACGGCGCTTCAGCGGCAGACGAGGGAGGACCGGAGCGTGTTTTTGAGGCGCTCAAACTCGGCGCCAAACTGCGGGTTGACTGCGGCGTAGATGATGGGGTTGCTGAGCGAGGACACGCAGGCCACGGACACCGACAGGAGCTCCACTTCCCGCATGGCTGCACCCTGGACACGGAAGTGTTGCGCCTCGTTAGCGCAGGAGGAACGTTTTACCTTCATCATTTGCTGCTGGCTTCTATTAGGGAGCACAGCGTAAAGAAAGACCATTCCAAAGTAGGGGGGATTTTGCCTATCGTTCACAATCACTATGAGAGACAAGACGACAAATATATATATTTTTTATGCATTTTAAATATTAAATAAATGCGAACAAAGTCCACTTACAATGGAGCCTGTAGAGCCCCTAAAAAAACATCCAAACACCTTCATTAGTGTTTTATATACATATATATGTAATGTAGTAACATTCATAATAACATGTAATGTATACATGATGTAAGTATATATGTAATGTAGAAACATTCATAATAAAATGTAATGTATACATGATGTGAGTATATATGTAATGTAGTAACATTTATAATGACATGTAATATATACATGATGTACGTTTATATGTAATGTAGTAACATTCATAAAAACATGTAATATATACATGATGTAAGTGTATATGTAATGTAGTAACATTCATAATAACATGTAATATATACATGATGTAAGTATATATGTAATGTAGTAACACTCATAATAACGTGTTATATATACATGATGTAAGTATATATGTAATGTAGTAACATTCATAATACATGTAATATACACATGATGTAAGTATACATGTAATGTAGTAACATTCATAATAACATGTAATATATACATGATGTAAGTATATATGTAATTTAGTAACATTCATAATAACATGTAATATATACATGATGTAAGTATATATGTAATGTAGTAACATTCATAATAACATGTAATATATACATGATGTAAGTATATATGTAATGTAGTAACATTCATAATAACATGTAATATATACATGATGTAAGTATATATGTAATGTAGTAACATTCATAATAACGTGTAATATATTCATGATGTAAGTATATATGTAATGTAGTAACATTCATCATAACATGTAATATATACATGATGTAAGTATATATGTAATGTAGTAACATTCATAATAACATGTAATATATACATGATGTAAGTATATATGTAATGTAGTAACATTCATAATAACGTGTAATATATACATGATGTAAGTATATATGTAATGTAGTAACATTCATAATAACGTGTAATATATACATGATGTAAGTATATATGTAATGTAGTAACATTCATAATAACGTGTAATATATACATGATGTAAGTATATATGTAATGTAGTAACATTCATAATAACATGTAATATATACATGATGTAAGTATATATGTAATGTAGTAACATTCATAATAACGTGTTATATATACATGATGTAAGTATATATGTCATGTAGTAACATTCATAATAATATGTAATATATACATGATGTAAATATACATGTAATGTAGTAACATTCATAATAACATTTAATATATACATGATGTAAGTATATATGTAATGTAGTAACATTTATAATAACATGTAATATATACATGATGTAAGTATATATGTAATGTAGTAACATTCATAATAACATGTAATATATACATGATGTAAGTATATATGTAATGTAGTAACATTCATAATAACATTTAATATATACATGATGTAAGTATATAAGTAATGTAGTAACATTCATAATAACATGTAATATATACGTACATGATGTAAGTATATATGTAATGTAGTAACATTTATAATAACATGTAATATATACATGATGTAAGTATATATGTAATGTAGTAACATTCATGATAACATGTAATATATACATGATGTAAGTATATATGTAATGTAGTAACATTCATAATAACATGTAATATATACATGATGTAAGTATATATGTAATGTAGTAACATTCATAATAACATGTAATATATACATGATGTAAGTATATATGTAATGTAGTAACATTCATAATAACGTGTAATATATACATGATGTAAGTATATATGTAATGTAGTAACATTCATAATAACGTGTAATATATACATGATGTAAGTATATATGTAATGTAGTAACATTCATAATAACGTGTAATATATACATGATGTAAGTATATATGTAATGTAGTAACATTCATAATAACATGTAATATATACATGATGTAAGTATATATGTAATGTAGTAACATTCATAATAACGTGTTATATATACATGATGTAAGTATATATGTCATGTAGTAACATTCATAATAATATGTAATATATACATGATGTAAATATACATGTAATGTAGTAACATTCATAATAACATTTAATATATACATGATGTAAGTATATATGTAATGTAGTAACATTTATAATAACATGTAATATATACATGATGTAAGTATATATGTAATGTAGTAACATTCATAATAACATGTAATATATACATGATGTAAGTATATATGTAATGTAGTAACATTCATAATAACATTTAATATATACATGATGTAAGTATATAAGTAATGTAGTAACATTCATAATAACATGTAATATATACGTACATGATGTAAGTATATATGTAATGTAGTAACATTTATAATAACATGTAATATATACATGATGTAAGTATATATGTAATGTAGTAACATTCATGATAACATGTAATATACACATGATGTAAGTATATATGTAATGTAGTAACATTCATAATAACATGTAATATATACATGATGTAAGTATATATGTAATGTCGTAACATTCATAATAACATTTAATATATACATGATGTAAGTATATATGTAATGTAGTAACATTCATAATAACGTGTAATATATACATGATGTAAGTATATATGTAATGTAGTAACATTCATAATAACATGTAATATATACATGATGTAAGTATATATGTAATGTAGTAACATTCATAATAACATGTAATATATACATGATGTAAGTATATATGTAATTTAGTAACATTCATAATAACATGTAATATATACATGATGTAAGTATATATGTAATGTAGTAACATTTATAATAACATGTAATATATACATGATGTAAGTATATATGTAATGTAGTAACATTTATAATAACGTGTAATATATTCATGATGTAAGTATATATGTAATGTAGTAACATTCATAATAACATGTAATATATACATGATGTAAGTTTATATGTAATGTAGTAACATTCATAATAATGTGTAATATATACATGATGTAAGTATATATGTAATGTAGTAACATTCATAATAACGTGTAATATATTCATGATGTAAGTATATATGTAATGTAGTAACATTCATAATAACGTGTAATATATTCATGATGTAAGTATATATGTAATGTAGTAACATTCATCATAACATGTAATATATACATGATGTAAGTATATATGTAATGTAGTAACATTCATAATAACATGTAATATATACATGATGTAAGTATATATGTAATGTAGTAACATTCATAATAACGTGTAATATATTCATGATGTAAGTATATATGTAATGTAGTAACATTCATCATAACATGTAATATATACATGATGTAAGTATATATGTAATGTAGTAACATTCATAATAACATGTAATATATACATGATGTAAGTATATATGTAATGTAGTAACATTCATAATAACGTGTAATATATACATGATGTAAGTATATATGTAATGTAGTAACATTCATAATAACGTGTAATATATACATGATGTAAGTATATATGTAATGTAGTAACATTCATAATAACGTGTAATATATACATGATGTAAGTATATATGTAATGTAGTAACATTCATAATAACATGTAATATATACATGATGTAAGTATATATGTAATGTAGTAACATTCATAATAACGTGTTATATATACATGATGTAAGTATATATGTCATGTAGTAACATTCATAATAATATGTAATATATACATGATGTAAATATACATGTAATGTAGTAACATTCATAATAACATTTAATATATACATGATGTAAGTATATATGTAATGTAGTAACATTTATAATAACATGTAATATATACATGATGTAAGTATATATGTAATGTAGTAACATTCATAATAACATGTAATATATACATGATGTAAGTATATATGTAATGTAGTAACATTCATAATAACATTTAATATATACATGATGTAAGTATATAAGTAATGTAGTAACATTCATAATAACATGTAATATATACGTACATGATGTAAGTATATATGTAATGTAGTAACATTTATAATAACATGTAATATATACATGATGTAAGTATATATGTAATGTAGTAACATTCATGATAACATGTAATATACACATGATGTAAGTATATATGTAATGTAGTAACATTCATAATAACATGTAATATATACATGATGTAAGTATATATGTAATGTCGTAACATTCATAATAACATTTAATATATACATGATGTAAGTATATATGTAATGTAGTAACATTCATAATAACGTGTAATATATACATGATGTAAGTATATATGTAATGTAGTAACATTCATAATAACATGTAATATATACATGATGTAAGTATATATGTAATGTAGTAACATTCATAATAACATGTAATATATACATGATGTAAGTATATATGTAATTTAGTAACATTCATAATAACATGTAATATATACATGATGTAAGTATATATGTAATGTAGTAACATTTATAATAACATGTAATATATACATGATGTAAGTATATATGTAATGTAGTAACATTTATAATAACGTGTAATATATTCATGATGTAAGTATATATGTAATGTAGTAACATTCATAATAACATGTAATATATACATGATGTAAGTTTATATGTAATGTAGTAACATTCATAATAATGTGTAATATATACATGATGTAAGTATATATGTAATGTAGTAACATTCATAATAACGTGTAATATATTCATGATGTAAGTATATATGTAATGTAGTAACATTCATAATAACGTGTAATATATTCATGATGTAAGTATATATGTAATGTAGTAACATTCATCATAACATGTAATATATACATGATGTAAGTATATATGTAATGTAGTAACATTCATAATAACATGTAATATATACATGATGTAAGTATATATGTAATGTAGTAACATTCATAATAACGTGTAATATATACATGATGTAAGTATATATGTAATGTAGTAACATTCATAATAACGTGTAATATATACATGATGTAAGTATATATGTAATGTAGTAACATTCATAATAACATGTAATATATACATGATGTAAGTATATATGTAATGTAGTAACATTCATAATAACGTGTAATATATACATGATGTAAGTATATATGTAATGTAGTAACATTCATAATAACGTGTAATATATACATGATGTAAGTATATATGTAATGTAGTAACATTCATAATAACATTTAATATATACATGATGTAAGTATATATGTAATGTAGTAACATTTATAATAACATGTAATATATACATGATGTAAGTATATATGTAATGTAGTAACATTCATAATAACATGTAATATATACATGATGAAAGTATATATGTAATGTAGTAACATTCATAATAACATTTAATATTTGCGTATTTTGATCATTTTAAACATATGTGGCACATTCATTTCATCACTGATTATTACTCACTGCAGACTTCATGAGAGACAACAAACATATACAACATCACTTACTGTACAATGTCTGCTGTCACTGGGATGCCGACTTTGCGGGTGTTCATATATTCCCATTTAGATGAAGAATGACTCGTAATCCTCGCAAAGAAACCGAGTCGACAAGTGCTTTTTGTGTCATTCTCGCCAGTTCCAGGTCCTAGATTGGTGTCCCAACTTGTCAGATTATATTCTCAGCCATCTACTGTCCAGGTGAGATGCATGATGTATGATCTACAATACATTTACAGGGAGCAGGGAAGCGAGGAAGCAGCAGACCACTCGATGATGTAATCATAGGCACACAGGAAGTGATCACGGCGCCGCTATAAATAGTCTGTCTGCGTTAGCACTTATAATAACAATATCACTAATACTCAAGTCACCAAATGTAAACGGAGTATTGTTGGCGGTTTATGAATGGTTATTTATCGGGTTTTATGGACGGAATAGTGGACCTCTTATTGGCTCAGCTGTAAGCAGACTTTTATTTACGTTTATTTAATATTTAGAAGGCATGGAAAATAATGATGTCATAATGATTGTGAAAGATAGGCAACATTCCAAACAAACTGCAGTTCCCCTTGAAGTAGAAGGAATGGTCTTCATGTTAATTGTATCTCTGTGGCTACAACAGGTGTGACGGGCGGTAAGATAGATGGATGGATGGTAAGATAGATGGATGGACGGACAGAATAGATGGATGGTAAGATAGATGGATGGATGGTAAGATAGATGGATGGACGGACAGAATAGATGGATGGTAAGATAGATGGATGGACAGACAGAATAGATGGATGGTAAGATAGATGGATGAATGGTAAGATGGATGGATGGACAGATAGGATAATAGATGGATGGATGGATTGACGGACAGGAGAATAGATGGATGGATGGATGGGAAGATATATGAATGGATGATAAGAAAGATGGATGGACAGACAGGAGAAAAATGGATGGATGTATGGACAGGAAGATAGATGGATGGACAAGAGGATGGATGATGATAAAATAGATGGATGGATGGATGGTAAGATAGATGGATGGACGGACAGAATAGATGGATGGTAAGATAGATGGATGGACAGACAGAATAGATGGATGGTAAGATAGATGGATGGACAGACAGAATAGATGGATGGTAAGATAGATGGATGGACGGACAGAATAGATGGATGGTAAGATAGATGGGTGGACAGACAGAATAGATGGATGGTAAGATAGATGGATGGACGGACAAATAGATGGATGGCAAGATAGATGGATGAATGGTAAGATGGATGGATGGACAGATAGGATAATAGATGGATGGATGGATTGACGGACAGGAGAATAGATGGATGGATGGGAAGATATATGGATGGATGATAAGATAGATGGATGGACAGACAGGAGAATAGATGGATGGATGTATGGACAGGAAGATAGATGGATGGACAAGAGGATGGATGATGGTAAAATAGATGGATGGATGGTAAGATAGATGGATGGACGGACAGGAGAATAGGTGGATGGATGGATGGTAAGATGGATGGATGGATGGATGGATGGATGGATGGACAGGAGGATAGATTGTAAGATAGATGGATGGATGGATGGTAAGATAAATGGATGGATGGGCAGAATAGATGGATGTAAGATAGATGGATGGATGGACAGAGGAATAGATGGATGGATGGATGGATGGATGGATGGATGGATGGATGGATTGTAAGATGGATGGATGGACAGGAGGATAGATGGATGGATGGTAAGATAGATGGATGGGCATACAGGGAAATAGATGGATGGATGGATGGATGGATGGATGGATGGATGGATGGATACATTGTAAGATGGATGGATGGTAAGATCGATGGATGGATGATAGTAAGATAAATGGATGGGAAGATAGAGGGATGATGGTAAGATAGATAGATGGACGACAGGAGAATAGATGGATGGATGTGGGAAAGAAGGACAGTGGGATGGACAAGAGGATAAATGGATGGATGGACAGAAAGATAGATGGATGGATGGATGGATGATGGATGGTAAGATGGATGGATGGATAGGAAGATAGATGGATGGATGGATTGTAAGATGGATGAATGTACAGGAGGATAGATGGATGGATGGTAAGATAGATGGATGGGCGTACAGGAAAATAGATGGATGGATGGATGGACAAGAGGACAGATGGATGGATGGATGGATGGATGGATGGATGGATGGATGGATGGACAGAAAGATAGATGGATGGATGATGGTTGGTAAGATAGATGGATGGATGGATGGATGATGGATGGTAAGATAGATGGATGGATGGTAAGATAGATGGATGGATTGTAAGATGGATGGATGTACAGCATAATAGATGGATGGATGGTAAAAGAAATGGATGGGAAGATGGATGATGGATGGATTGTAAGATGGATGGATGGTAAGATAGATTGATGGACGGACAGGAAAATAGATGAATGGATGGATGATAGTAAGATAAATAGATGGGAAGATAGATGATGGATGGATTTTAAGATGGATGGGTGGTAAGATAGATGGATGGACCACAGGATAATAGATGGATGGATGGATGTGGGAAAGAAGGACAGTGGGATGGACAAGACGATAGATGGATGGACAAGAGGATAGATGAATGGATGACAGAAAGACAGATAGATGGATGATGGATGGTAAGATAGATGGATGGATGGATAGGCAGGAGAATAGATGTATGGATGGACAGGAAGGTAGATGAATGGATGGATGGTAAGATGGACGGATGGACAGGAGGATAGATGGATGGATTGTAAGATAGATGGATGGATTGTAAGATGGATGGATGGATAGGACGATATATGGATGGATGGGTGGATGGATGGACAAGAGAATAGATGGATGGATGGACAGGAAGGTAGATGGATGGATGGATTGTAAGATGGATGGATGGACAGGACGATAGATGGATGGATGGGCATACAGGAAAATAGATGGATGGATGGATGGATGGATGGATGGATGGATGGATGGATGGATGGATGGATGGAGGCGAGTCATTCAGACATGCTGTGTTTCCCCTTCCTCTACATGTACAGACGCGTGTGGAAATCACACATGAATACCTTAAGAGAAAGCGATTGCAGCTATTTGGGATACAACACTTCTCAGACGGCAAGAGAACTTAACTTTCCAATGTCCGGGTCAGCTGTGATTCTACTTACCGAAAAACTTTGTCCATTTGTCGAAGGAGAGACTACGAGACCGTATCAGTTATTGTCGGCCATGTATGTTGCGGACTCAACGTCTAGGTCCAGAGTATATAAAGTCACCAAAAAGGAATGGCCAATGAAGGTGAAGGCAAAAGAGTGAGGAGTGTCCTGACCAGATATCTAGATCCCTAGATTGATTGATGTAAAATGTTCTGTATCACATTGTTTACGTGTCTAATAAAGATTGTATTAATTTATGACGTATCGGGTGTGATTCACTACAATAGGGCCCCACAGCACACTGGATTCCAGTTCATTGAAATACCACAACACTGGATATTGTTCAGATAAGTTAGATCTAAGAACTTGCACACAAAGCAACACTGGAGGTGACTATTGCGCCGGCGGGCGGAGGGGGGCATTGTGTGTGAGTGGACAAGGATAAGGTTAGCTGGGATTTACCCTGCATAACCTTAAAAGGGACCTGAGCATGCGCGGTGTTTGCTTGGTGGTGAGAAAGAATTTGCCATCGATCCCACGTGGGTGCTCGGCATTGTCTTTGGGTGCGCGGGCCCCCGAAGCACCCACGTGGCTCGGCGCCTATGGATGGACAGAAGGATGATGGGCTGATGAGGAACAGACGAATGGAAGGACAGGCTGGTGAATAGAAGGATGGATGACGGATGGATGATGTCTGTGTAGATTGGTGACAAAGATTACAGCTGGGTGATGGAAGGATGGCTGTATGAAAGAGTGGAAGAAAACAAGAGCGTGTTGCACACACACACACACACACTTGAGTGTGTACCTTAGTGTTGTGGTGAAGAAGAAAGTTGATGACGATGGTGACGATCAAGGGCAGCCAGAAGAAGAGGAAGGTGACGATGATGTAACCTGCTCGTTTGGCCATCTTGCTTTCCTTCTTCCTGCTTTTCCTCTCCTTGGCGGCCTTCGGCGGCATGATGCAAACCGCCCCTTCTATTGTGGCCGTTTCTGGACCGTCGTCCGAGACCAAGGCCCGCTCCCCTGGAACCGCAGAGTCGCCAGCTTCTGACGGAGGATCGTTGCGGGGGAGCGGCGAGGTGCAGACGCGAAGGCTCGTTGCTTTCACTTTCACTTCACAAGGTGTTCCATCAGCTGTCACACCCGACCCCGGTTGCTTCTCAGCGCCACAATTGCCCGGCGGCTTATCGGGCTTTGTGATTGAGCTCTTAACGCCGACCGCCAAGGCGCCATCAGAAGGTTCAACAAGGCTGAGCTTTAAACGCTCAGCTTTAAGAGATTTACGAGCTAGCAGATCCACAGAAGGATGAGGTTCTGCTCTCATCTCCAAGACTTTTAACCTTAACTCGTTTCCCACACCGATTGAAAGACGCCTCGACTCGTTGTGGTGGATTTTCTCCTCGTTCTTCGGAACAGGCAAGACTCCTTTGTCAAATATTTTACGATTGTGTTCCCTCAGCAGGGCGAAGATGCGAGCGTAGAACCCGATGATGACGCCAAAGCAAGCGACCCACAGAGGGAACAAGATGAAAGTCCCAAAGGTGTCGTTAGAAGAGGCTTCACCGTGTGGCGATCCTTTGCACCTCACCTGTACGGGCGAGTCCTTGGCAAACATCAAGCAAACGGCGGCCACCAGCAGGGCCAGAGTCCACGTGAGCGGGATCAGAACCAAGACCCGCTTCTTTCTCTCTGCGCTTTTAAAAGGTCGAGCGACGGCCTGGTACCGCTCGGCGCTGATGCAAGCCAGGGTCAGGAGTTGGACGCAGCAGCAGAAGGAGAAGGACGCCGACTGGGCGGCGCAGATCGCCGGGCGGGCGCCGCCTCGCCGGTGCGCCAGCAGCACGACGGCCAAGAGCACGGGGCAATCGGACGCGCATCGGAAAATGTCGACGGCCGCCAGGTTGACCAGCAGGGCGTTGTTCCACGTGCGGAGGGACTTCTGGTTGCACACGGCCAGGACGACGAAGACGTTGGCCGCCGTGCCCGCGACGGACGTGGCGGACAGGATCAAGCAGTTTGCCACCAGAAAGACTATCTTGATGTCGTCCTCGCCAATGGTGAGGTTCTTATCAGTCCATTGAGGGGCGGTCATGTCCAGATTCCAAGCTTCGACGCGTTGACAACATGAACAGGAAGGACCAATAAACCAAAGCAAAGGGAAGATGCTCACCTGCTGCTTGGACCTTAACGCTGAAGTACACGCCTCGTTTTTTCCATTATCACCCAACAGCCTCACTCGGCCTCATGGGACCACCAACCCCTCCCCTCCCTGTCCACATTCATTATGTTTTACAGATCAGCTCAGGGAAAAAGTGGCAAATTGAAAAGCAGCTGCGTCACTCTTAATTCTTGCATCCGGCTGGCCAGCATGAGGGTAATAGTCACACATTTTACTTTTTAGTGGGCTCATCAGATTGTTTTTGTCATTTGGACCAATTTACCCCATTTTTGATTCACTATACTCTTAAAATGGCGTGTGCCTTTTGAGCAGCTCATTAACTATTCACACATAAATATTAGCTTCCAATGCTTATTAATATCCATGCTTAGCATTACATCCTTTTGTATGATGATGCTTATTCAAACATCAGTAGAAGCATTTAAGTCCCATCTTAAAACTCATTTGTATACTCTAGCCTTTAAATAGACCCCCCTTTTTAGACCAGTTGATCTGCCGTTTCTTTTCTTTTCTCCTCTGCTCCCCTCTCCCTTGTGGAGGGGGAGTTGCACAGGTCCATGGATGAAGTGCTGGCTGTCCAGAGTCGGGACCCGGGGTGGACCGCTCGCCTGTGCATCGGTTGGGGACATCTCTGCACTGCTGACCCGTCTCCGCTCGAGATGGTCTCCTGCTGGCCCCACTATGGACTGGACTCTCACTATTATGTTAGATCCACTATGGACTGGACTCACACTATTATGTTAGATCCACTATGGACTGGACTCTCACACTATTATGTTAGATCCACTATGGACTGGACTCTCACACTATTATGTTAGATCCACTATGGACTGGACTCTCACTATTATGTTAGATCCACTATGGACTGGACTCTCACACTATTATGTTAGATCCACTATGGACTGGACCCTCACACTATTATGTTAGATCCACTATGGACTGGACTCTCACACTATTATGTTAGATCCACTATGGACTGGACTCTCACACTATTATGTTAGATCCACTATGGACTGGACTCTCACACTATTATGTTAGATCCACTATGGACTGGACTCTCACACTATTATGTTAGATCCACTATGGACTGGACTCTCACACTATTATGTTAGATCCACCATGGACTGGACTCTCACTATTATGTTAGATCCGCTATGGACTGGACTCTCACTATTATGTTAGATCCACTATGGACTGGACTCCCACTATTATGTTAGATCCACTATGGACTGGACTCTCACTATTATGTTAGATCCACTATGGACTGGACTCTCTCACTATTATGTTAGATCCACTATGGACTGGACTCTCTCACTATTATGTTAGATCCACTATGGACTGGACTCTCACTATTATGTTAGATCCACTATGGACTGGACTCTCACTATTATGTTGGATCCACTATGGACTGGACTCTCACTATTATGTTAGATCTACTATGGACTGGACTCTCACTATTATGTTAGATCCACTATGGACTGGACTCTCACACTGTTAGATCCACTATGGACTGGACTCTCTCACTATTATGTTAGATCCACTATGGACTGGACTCTCACTATTATGTTAGATCCACTATGGACTGGACTCTCACTGTTATGTTAGATCCACTATGGACTGGACTCTCACACTATTATGTTAGATCCACTATGGACTGGACTCTCACTATTATGTTAGATCCACTATGGACTGGACTCACACTGTTATGTTAGATCCACTATGGACTGGACTCTCACTATTATGTTAGATCCACTATGGACTGGACTCTCACTATTATGTTAGATCCACTATGGACTGGACTCTCACTATTATGTTGGATCTACTATGGACTGGACTCTCACACTATTATGTTAGATCCACTATGGACTGGACTCTCACTATTATGTTAGATCCACTATGGACTGGACTCTCACTATTATGTTAGATCTACTATGGACTGGACTCTCACACTGTTAGATCCACTATGGACTGGACTCTCACTATTATGTTGGATCTACTATGGACTGGACTCTCACACTGTTATGTTAGATCCACTATGGACTGGACTCTCACTATTATGTTAGATCCACTATGGACTGGACTCTCACTATTATGTTGGATCTACTATGGACTGGACTCTCACACTGTTATGTTAGATCCACTATGGACTGGACTCTCACTATTATGTTAGATCCACTATGGACTGGACTCTCACTATTATGTTAGATCCACTATGGACTGGACTCTCACTATTATGTTGGATCCACTATGGACTGGACTCTCACTATTATGTTAGATCTACTATGGACTGGACTCTCACTATTATGTTAGATCCACTATGGACTGGACTCTCACACTGTTAGATCCACTATGGACTGGACTCTCTCACTATTATGTTAGATCCACTATGGACTGGACTCTCACTATTATGTTAGATCCACTATGGACTGGACTCACACTATTATATCCACTATGGACTGGACTCTCACACTATTATGTTAGATCCACTATGGACTGGACTCTCACTATTATGTTAGATCCACTATGGACTGGACTCTCACTATTATGTTAGATCCACTATGGACTGGACTCTCACTATTATATCCACTATGGACTGGACTTTCACAATATTATGTTAGATCCACTATGGACTGGACTCTCACACTATTATGTTAGATCCACTATGGACTGGACTCTCACTATTATGTTAGATCCACTATGGACTGGACTCTCACAATATTATCTTAGATCTACTATGGACTGGACTCTCACTATTATGTTAGATCCACTATGGACTGGACTCTCACTATTATGTTAGATCCACTATGGACTGGACTCCCACTATTATGTTAGATCCACTATGGACTGGACTCTCACTATTACGTTAGATCCACTATGGACTGGACTCTCACACTATTATGTTAGATCCACTATGGACTGGACTCTCACACTATTATGTTAGATCCACTATGGACTGGACTCTCACAATATTATGTTAGATCCACTATGGACTGGACTCTCACACTATTATGTTAGATCCACTATGGACTGGACTCTCACACTATTATGTTAGATCCACTATGGACTGTACTCTCACTATTATGTTAGATCCACTATGGACTGGACTCTCACACTATTATGTTAGATCCACTATGGACTGGACTCTCACACTATTATGTTAGAGCCACTATGGACTGGACTCTCACACTATTATGTTAGAGCCACTATGGACTGGACTCTCACACTATTATGTTAGATCCACTATGGACTGGACTCTCACTATTATGTTAGATCCACTATGGACTGGACTCTCACTATTATGTTAGATCCACTATGGACTGGACTCTCACAATATTATGTCAGACCCACTAGACCCCCTCCCTAGGGTCACCCACATCTGCGGTCCTCTCCAAGGTTTCTCATAGTCATTCTCATTGACGTCCCACTGGGTTGTGAGTTTTTCCTTGCCCTTACGTGGAAGTCGTCGTGACTTGTGCAGCCCTTTGAGACACTCGTGATTCAGGGCTACATAAATAAACATTGATTGATGCATTAATGCTTCATATAAGATGAAAGTGGAATGCATGGAGCATCGCTGAACTTCATGACCTGCTGGTTTTTTGCCGAAGTGTGAACAACAAGTCCTGTTCTATTCCATCAAAGAGAATATCAAAGCTGGAGAGGAAAGAACACGACTGCTCTATTATCTAAAAGAGCATATCAAAGTACAAACGGAAAGAACACATATATGGCCCCTCCCCCAGGGGACTTCCTCTCGTACCAACTTTAAAAAGAGAATGAAAGTTAAAGTTAAAGTACCAATGATTGTCACACACACACACTAGGTGTGGCGAAATTATTTATCTGCATTTGACCCATCACCCTTGATCACCCCCTGGGAGGTGAGGGGAGCAGTGGGCAGCAGCCTTGGCCACGCCCGGGAATCATTTTTGGTGATTTTAACCCCCAATTCCAACCCTTGATGCTGAGTGCCAAGCAGGGACGTAAAGGGTTCCATTTTTATAGTCTTTGGTATGAACTCACCACCTACCGATCTGGGTGTTGTTGATAAATGGCTTTCGCTTTGCATAGTAAGAGTGTTAACTTGCACTTACAGATGTAGCGACCAACTGTAGTTACTGACAGTGGTTTTCTGAAGTGTCCCTGAGCCCATGCGGCGATATCCTTTACACACTGATGTCGATTTTTGATGCAGTACCGCCTGAGGGATCCAAGGTCCTTAATATAATCGCTTACGTGCGGTGAGTTCTCCAAATTCTCTGAACCTTTTGATGGTATTACGGACCGTAGATGGTGAAATCCCTAAATTCCTTGCAATAGCTGGTTGAGAAATGTTGTCCTTAAACAATTTGCTCACGCATTTGTTGACAAAGTGGTGCCCCTCGCCCCGTCCTTGTTTGTGAACGGCTGAGCATTCCATGATCATGGCACCCACCTGTTCCCAATTAGCCCCGTTCACCATGCGGGATGTTCCAAATAAGTGTTCGATGAGCATTCCCTCAACTTTTTCAGTCTTTTTTGCCACCTGTGCCAGCTTTTTTGAAACATGCCACAGGCATCAAATTCCAAATGAGCTAATATTTGCAAAAAAACAACAACAAAGTTTTCCAGTTCGAACGTTAAATATCGAAGCAACGTCATCACGGACGCCCCTGCTTATTTCAGCAAGACGATAAAATATCATTTTAAAATATCTTGTCTTTTGCAGTCTATTCAATTGAATATAAGTTGGAAAAAGATTTGCAAAACATTGTATTCTGTTTTTATTTACCATTTACACAACGTGACAACTTCACTGGTTTTTATGTATATATACTGCACGCATGTAAAGAAAATCAAATGAAGCGGACAGATGGAAGGATGACTTGTGTGTAAAAAAAAAAAAAAGGGCCATGCTGGAGGATTACAGCGTGACATTGTGTAATCCTGTTTGCCGATAAAAGTGTGAAATGCTCTTTGCTTCCAACGTAAGATTAAGAAGGACCGCGTGCCAAATCTGGGATTAGATCAACACAATATGTATTATTCAGCATCCTGCATGTATAATAGTCCTGGAAGATAGCGTGACGTACAGTAGAAAGTCTTCTCATTGGGTCTAAACGCTGACACTAGAACTGCACTTTTATCGGCAACTATTCATCCTGCCTGCTTATGAAAAGCAGCATAACAACGTTATCTTTGAAAGTCGACTGAACAAGCGTAACACGGACAAGTGCGCTATATTGCCAAAAGTATTTGGCCACCCGTCCAAAATGATGAGAACCAGGTGTCCTAATCACTTGGCCCCGGCCACAGGTGTATAAAATCACGCACTTAGGCATGGAGACTGTTTCTACAAACATTTGTCAAAGAATGGGCCGCTTTCAGTGGTTTCCAGCGTGGAACTGTCACAGGATGCTACCTGTAATAATGATAATAATAATTAGGGATGTCCGATAATGGCTTTTTGCCAATATCCGATATGCCGATATTGTCCAACTCTTTAATTACCGATACCGATATCAACCGATACCGATATCAACCGATATATACAGTCGTGGAATTAACACATTATTATGCCTAATTTGGACAACCAGGTATGGTGAAGATAAGGTACTTTTTAAAAAAATGAATCAAATAAAATGAGATAAATAAATTCAAAACATTTTCTTGAATAAAAAACAAAGTAAAACAATATAAAAACAGTTACATAGAAACTAGTAATTAATGAACATTTGTAAAATTAACTGTTAAAGGTTAGTATTATTAGTGGACCAGCAGCACGCACAATCATGTGTGCTTACGGACTGTATCCCTTGCAGACTGTATTGATATATATTGATATATAATGTAGGAACCAGAATATTAATAACAGAAAGAAACAACCCTTTTGTGTGAATGAGTGTAAATGGGGGAGGGAGGTTTTTTGGGTTGGTGCACTAATTGTAAGTGTATCTTGTGTTTTTTATGTGGATTTAATAAAAAAAACAAAAAAAAAACAAACAAAAAAAAACCGATACTGATAATAAAAAAACCGATACCGATAATTTCCGATATTACATTTTAACGCATTTATCGGCCGATAATATCGGCAGACCGATATTATCGGACATCTCTAATAATAATAGATTGTATTTGTAAAAAGTACTTTACATTGAGTAAACAACCTCAAAGTGCTACGGTGTATTAAAAAATAAATAAAAAGATAACAAAAAATAAATACAAATAAAACAAAATAAAATAGCTAGAACTAGTATGCATATATATAAAACAATGATTTTTTTTTTTTTTTTTTAAAGAAAGGTTTTTAAGCCTTTTTTAAATGCATCCACAGTCTGTGGTGCCCTCAGGTGGTCAGGGAGAGCGTCCCACAGACCGGGAGCGGCAGAGCAGAAAGCCCAGTCTCCCATTGTTTAAATTTACTCGCTCCGAAATATTCCAATGTCAACCGTGGGCTTTATTATAAGAAAATGGAAGACGTTTGGGAACAACAGCAACTCAGCCACCAAGTGGTAGGCCAGGTAAACTGGACTCTAGAGCAGTGGAGACGCCTTCTCTGGACTGATGGATCACGCTTTTCCATCTGGCGATCTGATGGACCGGTCTGGGTTTGGAGGTCACCAGGAGAACGCTACATTTCGGACTGCATTGTGCAGAGTGTGAAATTTGGTGGGGGAGGAATTAGGGTGTGGGGTTGGTTGCGTCTGACCAGCTCTTCCTCCCAGGGATTTTAAGTCACTGGTCAATCCCAAGTTCTTTCGATGACATATATGCTGAGTAAGAAGGACCATCAAGACAGAATAGGAATATTATCAAGTTTTACTGAAGCTTCAGGAGAGCAGCCCAGACCAGTACATTCATACCGGCTTCTCAAGTTGTTCTACCATTTAAGCGGAAAACTTGAAAAGGAAAGCAGCCCCCTCCCCCAAAACTGACAAGGCAAGGAGGGGGGTGTATCTTCTTCACATTCCAATGTCTAAAACACTAAACAGACCTATGTAGATAAAGAGAAACTGGTATACACAATACACAATGGAAAAGTACTCGCTGCTCTAAACATGGCTATGAATAAAGAAATAACTCTTAAACATATATGCATTCTCCACAGGTTGTTTTTCAAGAGCTAAGCTTGACCCTTTAGTTCCAGTGAAAGGAACTTTGAATACTCCAGGATACCAAAACATTTTTTGGACAATTCCATGCTCCCAACCTTGTGGGAACAGTTTGGAGCGGGCCCCTTCCTCTTCCAACATGACTGTGCACCAGTGCACAAAAGCAAAGGTCCATAAAGACATGGATGACAGAGTCCGGTGTGGATGAACTTGACTGGCCTGCACAGAGTCCTGACCTGAACTCCGATCGAACACCTTGGGGATGAATTAGAACGGAGACTGAGAGCCAGGCCTTCTGTGACCTCACCAATGCGCTTTTAGAACAATGGTGGAAAATTCCCTACAAAAAACACTCCGCAACCTTGTGGACAGCCTTCCCAGAAGAGTTGAAGCTGTAATAGCTGCAAAAGGTAATATTGAACCCTATGGGTTAGGAATGGGATGGCACTTCAAGTTCATATGTGACCCCGACTTAAAGAAGTTGAAAAACGTATTCGGGTGTTACCATTTAGTGGTCAATTGTACGGAATATGTACTTCACTGTGCAACATACTAATAAAAGTCTCAATCAATCAATCAATCAATCAATCAGTCAAGGCAGGTGGCCAAATACTTTTGGCAATATAGTGTATAACAGGAAAAAGCACATTTGCGTTTCAATGAAAAATGGAGACTCCGTTTCGACGCCACGCTGCTCCCCGATCATCATTAAGAAAAAACGACCGACAGGAAGGCGAGAAACACTTTTTTTTAAATTTCAACAGACTCTCGCGCCGTACTCTAAAAGACCGAGCGCACAGTTCCTGTCTTCACAATAAAAGCACTGTTTTCATCCTGCCTGCGCTAATAACAAAATAAATGTCTCATAAAGCTGGCAAGAGGAGTTTGCCGCCAATGTATTTCTAGTAAAGTGTGTGAAAAGGAGTATGGAAGCTGGCCAAATAAGATGGCAAAAACCAACCACTTTCATGTGGTATTGGACGAGAAGGAGGACTTTTTTTCTCCTCCATTTGAAACATTTGTCTGATTCCAATCAATGCAAGTCATCAGAATCAAGTAATACACCAACTTATATTTTTGTCTTGATGAAAAAAAGGATTCTACAAACCCCAAAACCAGTGAAGTTGTCACGTTGTGTAAATGGTAAATAAAAACAGAATACAATGATTTTTAAATCATTTTCAACTTATATTCAATTGAATAGACTGCAAAGACAAGATACTTAATGTTCACACTGAGAATTTTTTTTTTTTTTTTTTGCATCGTCTTGCTGAAATAAGCAGGGGCGTCCATGATAACGTTGCTTGGATGGCAACATATGTTGCTCCAAAGCCTGTATGTACCTTTCAGCATTAATGGTGCCTTCACAGGTGTGTAAGTTACCCATGCCTTGGGCACTAATACACCCCCATACCATCACACATGCTGGCTTTTACACTTTGCGCCTAGAACAATCCGGATGGTTCTTTTCCTCTTTGGTCCGGAGGACACGACGTCCAGTTTCCAAAAAACAATTTCAAATGTGGACTCGTCAGACCACGGAACACTTTCCCACTTTGCATCAGTCCATCTTAGATGAGCTCGGGCCCAGCGAAGCCGGCGGCGTTTCTGGGTGTTGTTGATAAATGGCTTTCGCTTTGCATAGTGGAGTTTTAACTTGCACTTACAGATGTAGCGACCAACCGTAGTTACTAACAGTGGTTTTCTGAAGTGTTCCTGAACCCATGTGGTGATATCCTTTACACACTGATGTCGCTTTTTGATGCAGTACCACTTGAGGGATCAAAAGTCCGTACTATCATCGCTTACCTTTTGATGATATTACAGACCGTAGATGGTGAAATGCCTAAATTCCTTGCAATAGCTCGTTGAGAAATGTTGTTCTTAAACGGTTCGACAATTTGCTCACGCATTTGTTCACAAAACGGTGACCCTCGCCCCCGTCCTTGTTCGTGAACGACTGAGCATTTCACGGAGGTGGCTTTTATACCCAATCACGGCACCCGCCTGTTCCCAATTAGCCCGTTCACCTGTGGGATGTTCCGAATAAGCGTTTTATGAGCATTCCTCAGTCTTTTTTGCCACTTGTGCCACCTTTTTTCTTTAAACACGCTGCTGGGCATCAAACTCCAAATGCGCTAATGTTCGCAAAAAAATAACAAAAGTTTTCCAGTTACCATGGACGCCCCTGCTTATTTCAGCAAGACGATGCCAAGCCACATGTTAAGTTAATGATCATTATTATTAAGTTTCTCAGTGTGAACATTAAATATCTTGTCTTTTCAGTCTATTCAATTGAATATAAGTTTTTGCAAATCATTGTATTCTGTTTCTATTTACCATTTACACAACGTGCCAACTTCACTGGTTTTGGGGTTTGTACATGTGTTAAACATGCTTGTGATTAGGGATGTCCGATAATGGCTTTTTGCCGATATCCGATCTTGTCCAACTCTTTAATTACCGATACCGATATCAACCGATACCGATATCAACCGATATATGCAGTCGTGGAATTAACACATTATTATGCCTAATTTGGACAAGCATGTATGGTGAAGATAAGGTACTTTTTAAAAATAATAATAAAATAAGATAACTAAATTAAAAACATTTTCTGGAATAAAAAAGAAAGTAAAACAATATAAAAACAGTTACATAGAAACTAGTATTTAATGAAAATGAGTCAAATTAACTGTTAAAGGTTAGTACTATTAGTGGAGCAGCAGCACGCACAATCATGTGTGCTTACGGACTGTATCCCTTGCAGACTGTATTGATATATATTGATATATAATGTAGGAACCAGAATATTGATAACAGAAAGAAATGGGGGGAGGGAGGTTTTTTGGGTTGGTGCACTAATTGTAAGTGTATCTTGTGTTTTTTATGTTGATTTAATAGAAAAAATAAAAAAAAAATAAAAAAAACCATACAGATCATTAAAAAACCGATACCGATAATTTACGATATTACATTTTAACGCATTTATCGGCCGATAATATCGGCAGGCCGATATTATCGGACATCCCTACTTTTGATATCATTAAACACCTTTAACTTGTTAACAAAAACGTCTAAATCAGTGGTTCTTAACCTGGGTTGGATCGAACCCTAGGGGTTCGGTGAGTCGGGCTCAGGGGTTCGGCGGAGGTCGAGACACACCCGACTCATGGTGTAAATACAAACTTCTCCCTATCGGCGTATTACGGATACGGCAACAGCTGACTGATTTGCAGGTGTGTCATTTGTTGTGAGTTTATGCACTGTGTTGGTTTTGTTCTTTGAACAAGATGATGTTCGTGCACGCTTCATTTTGTGCACCAGTAATAAAACATGGTAACACTTTAGTATGGGGAACATATTCACCATTAATTAGTTGCTTATTAACATGCAAATTAGTAACATATTGGCTCTTAACTAGTCATTATTAAGTACTTATATGCCTTATTCGGCATGGCCTTATTATAACCCTAACCCTCTAACCCTGACCCTAACCCTAACCAAAATACTCTAAATTAAGTCTTTGTTACTTAGAATATGTTCCCCATACTAAAGTGTTGCCAAAAACATATAGGCTTGAATTCAAAGTCTCCCTACTAACCCACCAGTGCCTCCGTGGAAAAGCCCCCCTCTACCTCAAAGAACTACTCACCCCCAAATCCTCCGCTCCGGACAGGCTAACCTCCTCCAACCTCCGAGGACAAAGCTACGAACAATGGGAGACCGGGGCTTTCTGCTCCGCCGCTCCCAGTCTGTGGAACGCTCTCCCTGACCACCTGAGGGCACCACAGACTGTGGATGCTTTTAAAAAAGGCTTAAAAACCCTTCTTTTTTGTAAAAAAAAAAAGCCTATTTTTAGATAAATGCATACTAGTTTTAGCTATTTGGCTGTTCTAGTTTTAATTAGGGACCGCAATGTCCCTTTGGGACAGAGGACCCTATTGTTATTGTAAGGTTTTATTATAATTATTATTCCGCCGCCTCTTTGAGCTGTAATTTGACCCCCTTAACATGCTTCAAAACTCACCATATTTGACACACACATCAGACCTAGATTTCACACATTGACATCCTTCAGCAAAAATCAACAGATAGTTGGCAATTCCCCCTTCAAAACAAAAGTTTACTAAAAACAGTCACTTTTGCCTCTTTGAGCTGTAATTTCACCCCCTTAACATGCTTCATAACTCACCAAACTGGACACACACATCAAGACTGGCAAAAATTGCGATCTCATAAAAAAACCCAACCCCAAAACCCAAAATTGCCCTCTAGCGGCCCCTAGGAAAAAACACAGACAAAACTGCTTGTAACTTCCGGTAGGAATGTCGTAGAGACATGAAACAGAAATCTCTATGTAGGTCTGACTTAGACCTAGATTTCACACATTGACATCCTCCGGCAAAAATCAACAGAAAGTTGGCAATTCCCCCTTCAAAACAAAAGTTTACTAAAAACAGTCACTTTTGCCTCTTTGAGCTGTAATTTGACCCCCTTAACATGCTTCAAAACTCACCAAACTGGACACACACATCAGGACTGGCAAAAATTGCGATCTCATAAAAAACCCAACCCCAAAACTCAAAATTGCGCTCTAGCGCCCCCTAGGAAAAAACACAGACAAAACTGCTTGTAACTTCCAGTAGGAATGTCGTAGAGACATGAAACAGAAACCTCTATGTAGGTCTGACTTAGATCTAGATTTCACACATTGACATCCTTCTGCAAAAATCAACAGGAAGTTGGCAATTCCCCCTTCAAAACAAAAGTTTACTAAAAACAGTCACTTTTGCCTCTTTGAGCTGTAATTTGACCCCCTTAACATGCTTCAAAACTCACCAAACTGGACACACACATCAAGACTGGCAAAAATTGCGATCCAATAAAAAACCCAACCCCAAAACTCAAAATTGCGCTCTAGCGCCCCCTAGGAAAAAACACAGACAAAACTGCTAGTAACTTCCGGTAGGAATGTCGTAGAGACATGAAACAAAAACCTCTATGTAGGTCTGACTCAGACCTAGACTTCACACATTGACATCCTTCGGCAAAAATCAACAGGAAGTTGGCAATTCCCCCTTCAAAACAAAAGTTTACTAAAAACAGTCACTTTTGCCTCTTTGAGCTGTAATTTCACCCCCTTAACATGCTTCAAAACTCACCATATTTGACACACACATCAGGACTGGCGAAAATTGCGATCTTATCAAAAAACCCAACCCCAAAACTGCGCTCTAGCGCCCCCTAGGAAAAAACACAGACAAAACTGCTTGTAACTTCCGGTAGGAATGTCGTAGAGACATGAAACAAAAACCTCTATGTAGGTCTGACTTAGACCTAGATTTCATACACTGACATCCTTCAGCAAAAATCAACAGGAAGTTGGCAATTCCCCCTTCAAAACAAAAGTTTACTAAAAACAGTCACTTTTGCCTCTTTGAGCTGTAATTTCCCCCCCCTTTAACATGCTTCAAAATTCACCAAACTGGACACACACATCAGGACTGGCAAAAATTGCGATCTCATAAAAAAACCCAACCCCAAAACTCAAAATTGCGCTCTAGCGCCCCCTTGGAAGAAAACAGAGACACAACTGCTCCTAGGAAGAAAACTCAAGACAAAACTGCCTGTAACTTCCAGTAGGAATGTCTTAGAGACATGAAACAAAAACCTCTATGTAGGTCTCACTTAGACCTACATTTCATATATTGACAACCCCCAGCAAAAATTAACAGGAAGTTTGCAATTCCCCCTTCAAAACAAAGGTTTTGTAAAAACCGGTCACCTTTTTTCAAACATTATCTCCTCTGAGCGCGTTTGTCGTGTCGGCATCAAACTAGCACAGGAGAGAGATTGAACCCTTCTGATTAAAAGTTGACCAAAGAGTTTTATGTGCCGTCAAAGTCGGTCCCGTCCATCGCTGCTTGCAGCTTTAATTTTAATTTATTTTCTATTATCTTTTTATTTGTATTTATTTTTATATATATATATATATTTTTTTTTTTAATACACTACCACTTTGAGGTTGATTACTCAATGTAAAGTGCTTTTTACAAATAAAATCTATTATTATTATTAGTATTATATTACTTTGTCTTGAATTTGAAAAAAAAAAAAGTTTATTTTTCACTGAATAAATGAATGCGCATATACAACTGGTGGGTTTCGGTACGTCCAACAAGGTTAAGAACCACTGGTCTAAATAAATATAAATTATATATATATATATATGTGTGAGGTAGATCCCCTCCACTTGGTCAATTAAAAAGTAGCTTGTGTGTGGGCATAATCCAAAAGATGCCCTGAATGTTGCTGGTGTTACCTAATAGAGTTCTATAAGGGTTTTTTTTTTTGACTTTTTTTTTAAAAGAGAGTCGTGTCATCTCTTTTCTGACAGTCACAGAGAAAAAAAAAGCGAGGAAAATAACACTTGGAATAATGAGTGTGTACCAGAAGGCTTCCTATTGGTTCCTTTGTCCTCCATCTGTCCATCAGCTGTCGAGTCTCCTCTTCACTCCGGACTTCTTGGACAAAGAAAAAGAAGAAGAAGAAGAAAAAAAAGCCCCACTTGCACAAGACTTGTCATTCTGTGTCGTTAACGAGCCGTCAAAAGGGAGCGCGGTGGATATTTTACAGAGGCAACACCTTGCTGTGCCTGTTGATTCTGCTGCAGGGGATCAGCCGTCTCCTCCGGCTCAGGGGCCTCATGTTGATGCTCACCCGGGTGGAGGAGCCGTGGGGGATGTAGCGGCCGCAGGACAGCATCTCCAGAGCGCCGTCCCGGAACTGTCGGGACGGAGACAAAGCGAGAGTTACTCGGCGTTCTGCAAAATTCGGCCGCTGCGGTTTGCACGCTCGACTAAACGGGCTGCGGAAGCAACGGATAAAAAGAACGCCCATAGTCCATCAATCAGTCAATGTTTACTTATATAGCCCTAAATCACGAGTGTCTCAAAGGGCTGCACAAGCCACAACGACATCCTCGGCTCAGATCCCACATCGGGGCAAGGAAAAACTCCACCCAATGGGATGACAATGAGAAACCTTGGAGGGGACCGCAGATGTGGGGAAATGTTGAAGTAGTAACATGTTGAATTGAGAAACGGTATTACGGAATTCCTGGAGTTTCGGGGAAAAACCGGGAATTTTTCCGGTTCAAAAAACAACTTCGTTTTTTTGTCCAGTTTAAGAGGAATGTTTGGACGGTGGAACGGTTGGAATGCGTTGAAAAATGTGGAAGGAGTAGTCGCCAGAAAAAAAGGGTGGAAATAGGGCTTTGGAAAACTAGGAATTCTGGAAAATCCTGGAATTTTTTGGAACTTTGAATTTCCAGAATGGTGGAATGTGTTGAATTCGGAATGGTTTGGATAGGTTGAAAAATGTGGAAATGGTGGAAGTTTGAAAAATGGCCAATTCATTTTGAAAGGGGAAAATGCCAAAAAAAAAAAGGAATTTTGGGTAATCCGGGAATTTTTTTTTAGAATTATTGAAGTAAAGAACATAATTCCTGAACCGGCTGAATAGTTTGAAGTTGGAACAGTTTGAATCAGATGAAAAATGTGGGAATTGTGGAACTTTGAAGAATGTCCCATTGATTTCCTTAGGAATTTCAGAAAAAATTGGGACTTTCGGGAAAAGCAGGAATTTTATTGAAAATGGTAAAAAAAAACTTCAATGAGGTGAAAGATTTGACACGGTTGGAGTTTAAATTTTTCAAATAGGTCAGGAAATGTTGAAGTAGTAACATGTTGAATTGAGAAACGGTATTACGGAATTCCTGGAATTTCAGGAAAAACCGGGAATTTTTCCAGGTCAAAAAACACATACGTTTTTTTTGTTCTGATTAAGAGGAATGTTTGGACGGTGGAACGGTTGGAATGCGTTGAAAAATGTGGAAGGAGTAGTCGCCAGAAAAAAAGGGTGGAAATAGGGCTTTGGAAAACTAGGAATTCTGGAAAATCCTGGAATTTTTTGGAACTTTGAATTTCCAGAATGGTGGAATGTGTTGAATTCGGAATGGTTTGGATAGGTTGAAAAATGCGGAAATGGTGGAAGTTTGAAAAATGGCCAATTCATTTTGAAAGGGGAAAATGCAAAAAAAAAAAAAAGGAATTTTGGGAAATCCGGGAATTTTTTTTTAGAATTATTGAAGTAAAGAACATAATTCCTGAACCGGCTGAATAGTTTGAAGTTGGAACAGTTTCAATCAGATGAAAAATGTGGGAATTGTGGAACTTTGAAGAATGTCCCATTGATTTCTATGGGAATTTCAGAAAAAATTGGGAATTTCGGGAAAAGCAGGAATTGTATTGAAAATGGTAAAAAACTTCAATGAGGTAAAAGATTTGACACGGTTGGAGTTTAAATTTTTCAAATAGGTCAGGAAATGTTGAAGTAGTAACATGTTGAATTGAGAAACGGTATTACGGAATTCCTGGAATTTCAGGAAAAACCGAGAATTTTTCCAGTTCAAAAAATAACTTCCTTTTTTTGTCCAGATTAAGAGGAATGTTTGGACGGTGGAACGGTTGGAATGCGTTGAAAAATGTGGAAGAAGTAGTCGTCACAAAAAAAGGGTGGAAATAGGGCTTTGGAAAACTAGGAATTCTGGAAAATCCTGGAATTTTTTGGAACTTTGAATTTCCATAATGGTGGAATGTGTTGAATTCGGAATGGTTTGGATAGGTTGAAAAATGTGGAAATGGTGGAAGTTTGAAAAATGGCCAATTCATTTTGAAAGGGGAAAATGAAAAAAAAAAAAAGGAATTTTGGGAAATCCGGGATTTTTTTTTTAGAATTATTGAAGTAAAGAACATAATTCCTGAACCGGCTGAATAGTTTGAAGTTGGAACAGTTTGAATCAGATGAAAAATGTGGGAATTGTGGAACTTTGAAGAATGTCCCATTGATTTCAATGGGAATTTCAGAAAAAAATTGGGAATTTCGGGAAAAGCAGGAATTTTATTGAAAATGGTAAAAAACTTCAATGAGGTGAAAGATTTGACATGGTTGGAGTTTAAATTTTTCAAATAGGTCAGGAAATGTTGAAGTAGTAACATGTTGAATTGAGAAACGGTATTACGGAATTCCTGGAGTTTCGGGAAAAAACGGGAATTTTTCCAGTTCCAAAAACAACTTGGTTTTTTTGTCCTGATTAAGAGGAATGTTTGGACGGTGTAACGGTTGAAATGCGTTGAAAAATGTGGTAGAAGTAGTCGCCAGAAAAAAGGGTGGAAATAGGGCAGGAATTCTGGAAAATCGTGGAATTTTTTGGAACTTAGAAAAGGGGAAGTTTGAATTTCCAGAATGGTGGAATGTGTTGAATTCGGAATGGTTTGGATAGGTTGAAAAATGCGGAAATGGTGGAAGTTTGAAAAATGGCCAATTCATTTTGAAAGGGGAAAATGCAAAAAAAAAAAAGGAATTTTGGGTAATCCGGGATTTTTTTTTTTAGAATTATTGAAGTAGAGAACATAATTCCTGAACCGGCTGAATAGTTTGAAGTTGGAACAGTTTGAATCAGATGAAAAATGTGGGAATTGTGGAACTTTGAAGAATGTCCCATTGATTTCTATGGGAATTTCAGAAAAAATTGGGAATTTCGGGAAAAGCAGGGATTTTATTGAAAATGGTGAAAAACTTCAATGAGGTGAAAGATTTGACACGGTTGGAGTTTAAATTTTTCAAATAGGTTTGGAAATGTTGAAGTAGTAACATGTTGAATTGAGAAACGGTATTACGGAATTCCTGGAATTTCAGGAAAAACCGGGAATTTTTCCAGTTCAAAAAATAACTTCCTTTTTTTGTCCAGATTAAGAGGAATGTTTGGACGGTGGAACGGTTGGAATGCGTTGAAAAATGTGGAAGAAGTAGTCGTCACAAAAAAATGGTGGAAATAGGGCTTTGGAAAACTAGGAATTCTGGAAAATCCTGGAATTTTTTGGAACTTAGAAAAGGGGAAGTTTGAATTTACAGAATGGTGGAATGTGTTGAATTCGGAATGGTTTGGATAGGTTGAAAAATGTGAAAATGGTGGAAGTTTGAAAAATGGCCAATTCATTTTGAAAGGGGAAAATGAAAAAAAAATTTAAAAAAATGAAGGAATTATGGGAAATCCGGGAATTTTTTTTAGAATTGTTGAAATAGAAATAGAAAATAGCACACAATTCCTGAACAGGCTGAATATTTTGAAGTTGGAACAGTTTGAATCAGATGAAAAATGTGGGAATTGTGGAACTTTGTTTCAATGGGAATTTCAGAAAAAATTGGGTATTTCGGGAAAAGCTTGAATTTTATTGAAAATGGTAAAAAAAAACTTGAAGGAGGTGAAAGAGTTGAAACGGTTGGAGTTTAAATTTTTCAAACAAGTCGAGAAATGTTGAAGCAGTAACATGTTGAATTGAGAAATGGTATTATGGAATTCCTGGAATTTCGGGAAAACCGGGAATTTTTCCAGGTCAAAAAACAACTAAGTTGTTTTGTTCTGATTAAGAGGAATGTTTGGACGGTGGAACGGTTGAAATGAGTTGAAAAATGTGGAAGGAGTAGTCGCCAGAAAAGTGTGGAAATAGGGCAGGAATTCTGGAAAATACTGGAATTTTTTTTTTACTTGGAAAAGGGGAAGTTTGAATTTCCAGAATGGTGGAATGTGTTGAATTTGGAATGGTTTGAATAGGTGGAAAAATGTGGAAATGGTGGAAGTTTGAAAAATGGCCAATTGATTTTGAAAGGGGAAAATGCCAAAAAAAAAAAAAAAAACAGGAATTATGGGAAATCCAGGATTTTATTTTAGAATTGTTGAAATAGAGCACACAATTCCTGAACAGGCTGGATATTTTGAAGTTGGAACAGTTTGAATCAGATGAAAAATGTGGGAATTGTGGAACTTTGAAGAATGTCCCATTGTTTTCAATGGGAATTTCGGGAAAAGCGGGAATTTTATTGAAAATGGTAAAAAATAACTTGCATGAGCTGAGTGAGTTGAAACGGTTGGAGTTAAAACATTTTAAATAGGTTGAGAAATGTTGAAGTAACAACATGTTGAATTGAGAAATGGTATTACAGAATTCCTGGAATTTCGGGAAAACCGGGAATTTTTCCAGATCAAAAAAACCATTTGTTTTTTTTTGTCCTGATTAAGAGGAATGTTTGGACGGTGGAACAGTTGAAATGCATTGAAAAATGTGGAAGAAGTAATCGCCAGAAAAAAGGGTGGAAATAAGGCAGGAATTATTGAAAACCCTGGAATTGTTTTTAACTCGGAAAAGGGGAAGTTTGAATTTCCAAGATGGAGGAATGTGTTGAAGGTGGAATGGTTTGAATAGGTTGAAAAATGTGGAAATGGTGGAAGTTTGAAAAATGGCCAATTCATTTTGAAAGGGGAAAATGCCAAAAAAAAAAAAAAAAAGAAGAAGGAATTATGGGAAATCTGGGAATTTTTTATAGAATTGTTGAAGTAGAGAACATAATTCCTGAACAGGCTGAATATTTTGAAGTTGGAAAAGTTTGAATCAGATAAAAAATGTGGGAGTTGTGGAACTTTGAAGAAAATTGATTTCAATGGGAATTTCAGAAAAAAATTGGAATTTCGGGAAAAGCGGGAATTTTATTGAAAATGGTAAAAAAAAACTTGAATGAGCTGAAACGGTTGGAGTTGACATTTTTAAAATAGGTAGAGAAATGTTGAAGCAGTAACATGTTGAGTTGAGAAATGGTATTACGGAATTCCTGGAATTTCGGGGAAAACTGGGAATTTTCCCAGTTCAAAAAACAACTTAATTGTTTTGTCCTGATTAAGAGGAATTTTTGGACGGTGGAACGGTTGAAATGCATTGAAAAATGTGGAAGAAGTAGTCACCAGAAAAAAGGGTTAAAATAGGGCAGGAATTCTATAAAATCCTGGAATTTTTTTGAACTTGGAAAAGGAGAAGTTTGAATTTCCAGAATGGTGGAATGTGTTGAATTTGGAATGGTTTGAAGAGGTTGAAAAATGTGGAGATGGTGGAAGTTTAAAAAATGGCCAATTCATTTTGAAAGGGGAAAATGCAAGAAAAAAAAGAAAAAAAAAAGGAATTATGGGAATTCCGGGAATTTTTTTTAGAATTGTTGAAGTAGAGCACACAATTCCTGAACAGGCTGAATATTTTGAAGTTGGAACAGTTTGAATCAGATGAAAGAGTTGTGGAACTTTGAAGAATGTCCCATTGATTTCTATGGGAATTTCAGAAAAAATTGGGAATTTCGGGAAAAGCGGGAATTTTATTGAAAATGGTAAAAAATTGGAATGAGGTGAAAAAGTTGAACATTTTCAAATAGGGCAAGAAATGCTGAAGTAGTAATATGTTGAATTGAGAAATGGTATTACGGATTTCTTGGAATTTCGGGAAAACCGGGAATTTTTCCAGTTCAAAAAAACAACTTCGTTTTTTGTCCTGATTAAGAGGAATGTTTGGACGATGGAACAGTTGGAATGCGTTGAAAAATGTGGAAGGAGTTGTCACCATAAATAAGGATGGAAATAAGGCTTTGGAAAACCAGGAATTCTGGAAAATCCTGGAATTTTTTTGAACTTGGAAAAGGGGACGTTTGAATTTCCAGAATGGTGGAATATGTTGAGTTTGGAATGGTTTGAATAGGTTAAAAAATGTGGAAATGGTGGACGTTTGAAAAATGGCCAATTCATTTTGAATGGGAAAAATGTCCCGGAAAACCTGGAATTCTGGGAAATCTGGGAATTTTTGGAATTTGTCAAGAGAAATCCCTCGATTCCCGAATAGGCTGAACAGTTTGATGTCGGAACGGTTTGAATCGGGTGGAAAAATGTGGAAGGTAGTTTGCGCCAAAATCTGTCTTCCTGGTTCCATGACCCGCCCTAGCTTGCCTCTGATTGGCCTGTCCCTAATGTTTTGCCCTAATCTTAACCAATGGTGACTCATCATAGTAAACAAACCAACCAATCATGGATGTTCTTATACGTAAACCACCCAATCATCATTAAACTGCCCGTGGAGTTGCTCCGTACATTTTTAAGTTCATTTTTAATTGAAAACCGTAGTTTTTAACCACCGGATTATCAAAAAAACTTACTCATTACGGGAAAACCGTAGTTGTTGGCTAGAATGGATTTTAACACACATTGTAAGTCGGAACAAATGAAGAAAAATATTTTAACAGAGATATAAAATTTTTAAAAAAAGACAGATTAACTGATGTATCTCACTACCTACACAGCTATTTTCAGCTTCTCCCATCTGGACGGAGGTTTTTAGTCCCGAGAGGCAAAACAAAGCGGAACAGATGTAGTTTTGTCCCAGCTGCCGTCACAGAACTAAATAAGCTGTGGTATCTTATTTATTCTTTTATTATTATCTTATTATGGTGTTTTATTCTGGCTTGTCCCAAATCTTATCTGATTGGGATTTTATATGTTTTATCCTTTTCATGGGGAACTTGGAGTATATACTATTTTGTGCGCCTTATAATCCGGTGCGCCTTATATATGAAAAAAGATGAAAAAATAGACCATTCATCGTCGGTGCGCCTTATATATGAAAAAAGATGAAAAATAGACCATTCATCGGCGGTGCGCCTTATAATCCGGTGCGCCTTATATATGAAAAAAGATGAAAAAATAGACCATTCATCGGCGGTGCGCCTTATATATGAAAAAAGATGAAAAATAGACCATTCGTCGGCGGTGCGCCTTATAATCCGGTGCGTTTTATATATTGAAAAGATGAAAAATAGACCATTCATCGGCGGTGCGCCTTATAACCCGGTGTGCCTTATATATGAAAAAAGATGAAAACTAGGCCTTTCATCATCGGTGCGCCTTATAATATGGTGCGCCTTATATGTGAAAAAAGATGAAAAATAGACCATTCATTGGCGGTGCGCCTTATAATCCGGTGCGCCTTATATATGAAAAAAGATGAAAAAATAGACCATTCATCGGCGGTGCGCCTTATATATGAAAAATAGACCATTCGTTGGCGGTGCGCCTTATAATCCGGTGCGTTTTATATATTAAAAAGATGAAAAATAGACCATTCATCGGCGGTGCGCCTTATAACCCGGTGCGCCTTATATATGAAAAAAGATGAAAACTAGGTCTTTCATCATCAGTGCGCCTTATAATATGGTGCGCCTTATATGTGAAAAAATATGAAAAATAGACCATTCATTGGCGGTGCGCCTTATAATCCGGTGTGCCTTATATATGAAAAATGTGGGGGAAAAATAGACCATTCATCTGCGGTGCGCCTTATATATGGAAAAAGATGAAAAATAGACCATTCATCGGCGGTATGCCTTATATATGAAAAAAAGAAAAAAGATAGACCATTCATCGACGGTGCGCCTTATATATGAAAAAGATTGAAATATAGACCATTCATCTGCGGTGCGCCTTATATGTGAAAATAGATGAAAAATAGACCATTAATCGGCGGTGCGCCTTATAATCCGGTGCGTTTTATATATTGAAAAGATGAAAAATAGACCATTCATCGGCGGTGCGCCTTATAACCCGCGGTTATAATATGGCGCCTTATATATGAAAAAAGATGAAAACTAGGCCTTTTATCATCGTGCGCCTTATAATATGGTGCGCCTTATATGTGAAAAAAGATGAAAAATAGACCATTCATTGGCGGTGCGCCTTATAATCCGGTGCGCCTTATATATGAAAAATGTGGGGGGAAAATAGACCATTCATCGGCAGTGCGCCTTATATATGGAAAAAGATGAAAAATAGACCATTCATCGGCGGTATGCCATATAATCCAGTGCGCTTTATATATGAAAAAAAAGAAAAAATAGACCATTCATCGGCGGTGCGCCTTATATATGAAAAAGATTGAAATATAGACCATTCATCAGCGGTGCGCCTTATATGTGAAAATAGATGAAAAATAGACCATTCATCGGCGATGCGCCCTATAATCAGATGCGTCCTATATGTGAAAAAAAGATTAAAAAATATACCATTCATCGGCGGTTCGCCTTCTATATGACAAAGGATCAACAATAGACCGCTCATCGGCAGTGCGCCTTATAATCCGGTGCGCCTTATATATGAAAAGAGTGAAAAATTGACCATTCATCGGCGGTGCGTCTTATAAACCGGTGCGCCTTATTTGGGAAAAAAGATGAAAAATAGACCATTCGCCGGCGGTGCGCCTTATATATGAAAAAGGATCACAAATAGACCATTCATCGGCGGTGCGCCTTTTATATGAAAAAAGGATGAAAAATAGACCATTCATCGGCGGTGTGCCTTATAATCCGGTACACCTTATATATGAAAACGGATTAAAAATAGACCATTCGCCGGCGGTGCGCCTTATATATGAAAAAGGATCACAAATAGACCATTCATCGGCGGTGCGCCTTTTATATGAAAAAAGATGAAAAATAGACCATTCATCGGCGGTGTGCCTTATAATCCGGTGCGCCTTATATATGAAAATGGATTAAAAATAGACCATTTGTCGGCGGTGCACCTTATAATCCGGTGCGCCTTATATATGAAAAAAGATGAAAAACTAGACCATTAATCGTCGGTGCGCCTTATAACCCGGTGCACTTTAAATATGAAAAAAGATGAAGAATAGACCGTTCATCGGCGGTGCGCCTTATATATGGAAAAAATATATATAATAGACCGTTCATCTGCGGTGCGCCTTATAATCCGGTGTGCCTTATATATGAAAAAAGATGAAAACTAGGCCTTTCATCATCTGTGCGCCTTATAATATGGTGCGCCTTATATGTGAAAAAAGATGAAAAATAGACCATTCATTGGCGGTGCGCCTTATAATCCGGTGCGCCTTATATATGAAAAAAGATGAAAAATAGACCATTCATCGGCGGTGCGCCTTATAATCCGGTGCGCCTTATATATGAAAAAAGATGAAAAAATAGACCATTCATCGGCGGTGCGCCTTATATATGAAAAATAGACCATTCGTTGGCGGTGCGCCTTATAATCCGGTGCGTTTTATATATTAAAAAGATGAAAAATAGACCATTCATCTGCGGTGCGCCTTATAACCCGGTGCGCCTTATATATGAAAAAAGATGAAAACTAGGTCTTTCATCATCAGTGCGCCTTATAATATGGTGCGCCTTATATGTGAAAAAAGATGAAAAATAGACCATTCATTGGCGGTGCGCTTTATAATCCGGTGTGCCTTATATATGAAAAATGTGGGGGAAAAATAGACCATTCATCTGCGGTGCGCCTTATATATGGAAAAAGATGAAAAATAGACCATTCATCGGCGGTATGCCTTATATATGAAAAAAAGAAAAAAAAAAACCATTCATCGACGGTGCGCCTTATATATGGAAAAGATTGAAATATATACCATTCATCGGCGGTTCGCCTTCTATATGACAAAGGATCAACAATAGACCGCTCATCGGCGGTGCGCCTTATAATCCGGTGCGCCTTATATATGAAAAGAGTGAAAAATTGACCATTCATCGGCGGTGCGTCTTATAAACCGGTGCGCCTTATTTGGGAAAAAAGATGAAAAATAGACCATTCGCCGGCGGTGCGCCTTATATATGAAAAAGGATCACAAATAGACCATTCATCGGCGGTGCGCCTTTTATATGAAAAAAGGATGAAAAATAGACCATTCATCGGCGGTGTGCCTTATAATCCGGTACGCCTTATATATGAAAACGGATTAAAAATAGACCATTCGCCGGCGGTGCGCCTTATATATGAAAAAGGATCACAAATAGACCATTCATCGGCGGTGCGCCTTTTATATGAAAAAAGATGAAAAATAGACCATTCATCGGCGGTGTGCCTTATAATCCGGTGCGCCTTATATATGAAAATGGATTAAAAATAGACCATTTGTCGCGGTGCACCTTATAATCCGGTGCGCCTTATATATGAAAAAAGATGAAAAACTAGACCATTAATCGTCGGTGCGCCTTATAACCCGGTGCACTTTAAATATGAAAAAAGATGAAGAATAGACCGTTCATCGGCCGTGCGCCTTATATATGGAAAAAATATATATAATAGACCGTTCATCTGCGGTGCGCCTTATAATCCGGTGTGCCTTATATATGAAAAAAGATTAAAACTAGGCCTTTCATCATCGGTGCGCCTTATAATATGGTGCGCCTTATATGTGAAAAAAGATGAAAAATAGACCATTCATTGGCGGTGCGCCTTATAATCCGGTGCGCCTTATATATGAAAAAAGATGAAAAATAGACCATTCATCGGCGGTGCGCCTTATAATCCGGTGCGCCTTATATATGAAAAAAGATGAAAAAATAGACCATTCATCGGCGGTGCGCCTTATATATGAAAAATAGACCATTCGTTGGCGGTGCGCCTTATAATCCGGTGCGTTTTATATATTAAAAAGATGAAAGATAGACCATTCATCTGCGGTGCGCCTTATAACCCGGTGCGCCTTATATATGAAAAAAGATGAAAACTAGGTCTTTCATCATCAGTGCGCCTTATAATATGGTGCGCCTTATATGTGAAAAAAGATGAAAAATAGACCATTCATTGGCGGTGCGCTTTATAATCCGGTGTGCCTTATATATGAAAAATGTGGGGGGAAAATAGACCATTCATCTGCGGTGCGCCTTATATATGGAAAAAGATGAAAAATAGACCATTCATCGGCGGTATGCCTTATATATGAAAAAAAGAAAAAAAATAGACCATTCATCGACGGTGCGCCTTATATATGAAAAAGATTGAAATATAGACCATTCATCGGCGGTGCGCCTTATATGTGAAAATAGATGAAAAATAGACCATTAATCGGCGGTGCGCCTTATAATCTGGTGCGTTTTATATATTGAAAAGATGAAGAATAGACCATTCATCGGCGGTGCGCCTTATAACCCGGTGCGCCTTATATATGAAAAAAGATGAAAACTAGGCCTTTTATCATCGGTGCGCCTTATAATATGGTGCGCCTTATATGTGAAAAAAGATGAAAAATAGACCATTCATTGGCGGTGCGCCTTATAATCCGGTGCGCCTTATATATGAAAAATGTGGGGGGGGGAATAGACTATTCATCGGCAGTGCGCCTTATATATGGAAAAAGATGAAAAATAGACCATTCATCGGCGGTGCGCCTTATAAACTGATGCACCCTATGGTCCGGAAAATACTGTAGGTCTTTGTGTTGCATATCTAAGATGTTCCTTTCTCTGTATGTTTAAATGGACGTCCTGATCTTGCTGTCTGCAAAACAAGTTTACCTTCAGATACTTATAAAGTAACCTACCCTAATAAGACGGAAAAATCCCACAGCCTGAGCCGTGGTGTGCACGTCTTCACACGGACAACATTAGCATTTCACTGCGAGTGTCGCCGGTACCTGCTTGTTGGACAGGAAGTAGATGATGGGGTTGTACACGGGGCTGGTCTTGGCAAAGTACATGGGCATGGTCGCCACCAGCGGAGGGATGTGGAGCTGAGGATTGACCACCACCACCACCGACAAGGCGGTGTAAGGCAGCCAGCACATGAAGAAGGCCACCACCATAGTCAGGACCATGCTGGTGGCGTGGTCGTTCTCCTTCTGCAAGGAACGCCCCGACTGGAGCTCCACGCTCCTGTTCAGCTGGGATAAGAACAGCCGTTTAGGTCCGAGGTATGCGTGGATTTGCGTAGTGTGGGTGAGAGAACCTTTCTCATGGACGCCAGCACTCTGGAGTAGCAGTAGATGATGACGGCCACCGGGAACAGGAAGCACATGAGCGTGTAGAGGGTGAGGTAGCTGTAGTTGCTCCAGGACCTCTCCTCCCAGGACAGGGAGCAGGACGTCTGCACCCCCTCGGGGCCGTAGCCGCTCCATCCCAGCAGGGGCCCCACGGCCCAGAACAGGCAGAAGGCCCAGACGAAGAGGAGGCCCTTGATGCTCCTCCTCATCCCCAGCTTGAGGCTGGCGTCGGGCTTGCACACGGCGTTGTAGCGCTCGTACGCCAGCAGGGTCAGCGTGCACAGCGACACCAGACCTGGAGAGGGTAATGGTGTTCATTAACGACCTTCATTATTTATGATGTTCAGTCGCGGTCAAAAGTTGAGCATCCTACCGAGCAGAAGGGAAACGCCACTGTGTAGGATGGGAAGCAACATGAATGTGTTCTGTTTCTTTGACGTATCGTAATCAACAGAAAGATATTGTCTTGACCAAAGAACTACAAAAGCGGAGAGGAAGCAGGGCCTGACTCCCCTCAAGGCGACCTTTTCTGTGAACTGTTTTGCGACTTTTTCTTTTGAACTGTTCTGTAACCAAAGGCGGTGGCTGTTTACGACCCACGTCCCTTAGAAACAGCTGTTGCCATGTAATCAAGGAAAGTCCAAATAAAAGAATCTTTCGCCAGAGCGTGCTGAAGACTGTACAAGAGCCAGGCGTTTTCTCCTCAATTGAGCCAAATTGTATTCTGTCTCTGTTTAATTCTTTGCTTCTTGTCTTGTTTAATAGATGTCATCAGTGTTTGAACCTGACAGTTAATATTTGCTTGCATGTCCCTTGGCAAGTTTCACTGCAATAAGGCGCTTTTGGTAGCCATCCACAAGCTTCTGCTTGAATTTTTGACCACTCCTCTTGGCAAAATTGGTGCAGTTCAGCTAAATGTGTTGGTTTTCTGACATGGACTTGTTTCTTCAGCATTGTCCACATGTTTAAGTCAGGACTTTGGGAAGTCCATTCTAAAACCTTCATTCTAGCCTGATTTAGCCATTCCTTTACCGCATTTGACGTGTGTTTGGGGTCATTGTCCTGTTGGAACACCCAACTGCGCCCATGACCCACCTCCGGGCTGATGATTTTAACTTGTCCTGAAGAATTTGGAGGTAATCCTCCTTTTTCACTGTCCCATTTACTCTCTGTAAAGCACCAGTTCCATTGGCAGCAAAACAGAGCATAATACTACCATGTGGAGGGGGGGCGTGGTCGGCACGCTTGCTGCAGGAGCGGGGTGTGCCAGGGCCGGCTTCGAAACACAGCTGACCGGTGATTAGATTGCCCAGCTGGGGCTGGTTATCTAATCACCTGTTGTTTTTATCAGCAGCGGCCGGGAGCAGAAGGAGGAAGAGTGGTTGGAGAGACGTTGGAGCAAGCAAACCAGCGTGACGAGGACTGAAAAGTCGAGGGAGGTGATACAACTCGTCAACAATAACACTTTGTTGAACCCTGAACACCAGACTCCCGTGCAAGTGTGCGTGATCAGCAGAACCCACGAGAAGGCAACGTCTACATACCACCACCATGCTTGACGGTGGGAATGGTGTTCCTGGGATTAAAGGGCTCACCTTTTCTCCTCCAAACATATTGCTGGGTATTGTTGCCAAACAGCTCCATTTTTGTTTCATCTGACCACAGAACTTATCTTTGTCCATGTGATGTCAGATGAAACACAAATGGAGCTGTTTGGACACAATACCCAGCAATATGTTTGGAGGAGAAAAGGCGAGGCCTTTAATCCCAGGAGCACCATACCTACCGTCAAGCATGGTGGTGGTAGTATTATGTCGATGCGCCTTATAATCCGGTGCGCTTTATATATGAAAAAAGCTCAAAACTAGACCATTCATCGACGGTGCGCCTTGTATATGAAAAAATATGTAAAATAGACCATTCATTGGCGGTGCGTCTTATATGCACCTTATATATGAAAAAATAGACCATTCATCGGCGGTGCGCCTTATAATCCGGTGCGCTTTATGTATGAAAAAATAGACCATTCATCGTCGCTGCGCCTTATAATCCGGTGCGCATTATATGTGAAAAAGATGCAAAATAGACCATTCGTCGGCGGTGCGCCTTATATGCGCCTTATGTATGAAAAAATCTACCATTCATCTGCGGTGCGCCTTATATGCACCTTATATATGAACAAATAGACCTTTCATCGGCGGTGCGCCTTATAATCCGGTGCGCCTTATGTATGAAAAAGTAGACCATTCATTGTCGCTGCGCCTTATAACCCGGTGCGCTTTAGATGTGAAAAAAGATGCAAAATAGACCATTCATCGGCGGTGCGCCTTATAATCCGGTGCGCCTTGTATATGAAAAAATATTAAATAAAATAGACCATTCATCGTCGGTGCGCCTTATAATTCGGTGCGCCTTATATATGATAAAAGATTAAAAATAGATCATTCATCGCTGGTGCGCCTAATAATCCGGTGCGCCATATATATGAAAAAAGATGAAAAATAGACCGTTCGTCGGCGGTGAATCTTATAATCCGGTGCGCCTTATGTGTGAAAAAAGATGAAAAATAGACCATTCGTCGGCGGTGCGCCTTATTTATGAAAACATAGACCCATTCATCGGCGGTGCGCATTATATATGAAAAAATAGACCATTCGTCGGCGGTGCGCCTTATAATCCGGTGCGCTTTATATATGAAAAAAGATGAAATAAAATAGACCATTCATCGTTGGTGCGCCTTATAATTCGGTGTGCCTTATATATGATAAAAGATTAAAAATAGATCATTCATCGCTGGTGCGCCTAATAATCCGGTGCGCCTTATATATGAAAAAAGATGAAAAATAGACCATTCATCTGCGGTGCGTTTTATAATCCGGTGCGCCTTATATATGAAAAAGATGGAAAATAGACCATTCGTCGGCGGTGCGCCTTATATGCGCCTTATATATGAAAAAATAGACCATTCATCGGCGGTGCGCCTTATATGCGCCTTATATATGAAAAAATTGACCATTCATCGGCGGTGCGCCTTATATATGAAAAAATAGACCATTCATCGGCGGTGCGCCTTATAATCCGGTGCGCCTTATATATGAAAAAATGGACCATTCATCGTCGGTGCGCCTTATAATCCGCTGCGCTTTATATGTGAAAAAAGATGCAAAATAGACCATTCATCGGCGGTGCGCCTTATAATCCGGTGCGCCTTATGTATGAAAAAAAAGATGAAATAGAATAGACCATTCATCGTCGGTGCGCCTTATAATTCGGTGCGCCTTATATATGATAAAAGATTAAAAATAGATCATTCATCGCTGGTGCGCCTTATAATTCGGTGCGCCTTATATATGATAAAAGATTAAAAATAGATCATTCATCGCTGGTGCGCCTAATAATCCGGTGCGCCTTATATATGAAAAAAAATGAAAAATAGACCATTCATCTGCGGTGCGTTTTATAATCCGGTGCGCCTTATATATGAAAAAGATGGAAAATAGACCATTCGACGGCGGTGCGCCTTATATGCGCCTTATATATGAAAAAAAATGAAAAATAGACCATCCATCTGCGGTGCGTTTTATAATCCGGTGCGCCTTATATATGAAAAAGATGGAAAATAGACCATTCGTTGCCGGTGCGCCTTATATATGAAAAAAATAGACCATTTATCGGCGGTGCGCCTTATAATCAGGTGTGCTTTATGTATGAAAAAATAGACCATTCATTGTCGGTGCGCCTTATAATCCAGTGTGCTTTATGTGTGAAAAAAGATGTAAAATAGACCATTCATCGGCGGTGCGCCTTATAATCCGGTGCGCCTTATGTATGAAAAAAGATTAAATAAAATAGACCATTCATCGTCGGTGCGCCTTATAATTCGGTGCGCCTTATATATGATAAAAGATTAAAAATAGATCATTCATCGCTGGTGCGCCTTATATGTGAAAAAAGATGAAAAATAGACCATTCGTTGCCGGTGCGCCTTATATATGAAAAAATAGACCATTCATCGGCGGTGCGCCTTATAATCCGGTGCGCTTTATGTATGAAAAAATAGACCATTCATTGTCGGTGCGCCTTATAATCCAGTGCGCTTTATGTGTGAAAAAAGATGCAAAATAGACCATTCATCGGCGGTGCGCCTTATAATCCGGTGCGCCTTATGTATGAAAAAAGATGAAATAAAATAGACCATTCATCGTCGGTGCGCCTTACAATTCGGTGCGCCTTAAATATGATGAAAGATTAAAAATAGATAATTCATCGGCGGTGCGCCTAATAATCTGGTGCGCCTTATATATGAAAAAATAGACCATTCATCGGCGGTGCGCCTTATAATCCGGTGCGCCTTATATATGAAAAATGGACCATTCGTCGTTGGTGCGCCTTATAATCCGCTGCGCTTTATATGTGAAAAAAGATGCAAAATAGACCATTCATCGGCGGTGCGCCTTATAATCTGGTGCACCTTATGTATGAAAAAAGATTAAATAGAATAGACCATTCATCGTCGGTGCGCCTTATAATTCGGTGCGCCTTATATGTGATAAAAGATTAAAAATAGATCATTCATCGCTGGTGCGCCTTATAATTCGGTGCGCCTTATATATGATAAAAGATTAAAAATAGATCATTCATCGCTGGTGCGCCTAATAATCCGGTGCGCCTTGTATATGAAAAAATATGAAAAATAGACCATTCATCTGCGGTGCGTTTTATAATCCGGTGCGCCTTATATATGAAAAAAGATGGAAAATAGACCATTCGACGGCGGTGCGCCTTATATGCGCCTTATATATGGAGAAAATAGACCATTCATCGGCGGTGCGCCTTATATGCGCCTTATATATGAAAAAATGGACCATTCATCGGCGGCGCGCCTTATATATGAAAAAATAGACCATTCATCGGCGGTGCGCCTTATAATACGGTGCACCTTATATATGAAAAAAATGGACCATTCATCGTCGGTGCGCCTTATAATCCGGTGCGCTTTTTATGTGAAAAAAGATGCAAAATAGACCATTCATCGGCGGTGCGCCTTATAATCCAGTGCGCCTTATGTATGAAAAAAGATGAAATAAAATAGACCATTCATCGTCGGTGCGCCTTATAATTCGGTGCGCCTTATATATGATAAAAGATTAAAAATAGATCATTCATCGCTGGTGCGCCTTATATGTGAAAAAAGATGAAAAATAGACCATTCGTTGCCGGTGCGCCTTATATATGAAAAAATAGACCATTCATCGGCGGTGCGCCTTATAATCCGGTGCGCTTTATGTATGAAAAAATAGACCATTCATTGTCGGTGCGCCTTATAATCCAGTGCGCTTTATGTGTGAAAAAAGATGCAAAATAGACCATTCGTCGGCGGTGAATCTTATAATCCGGTGCGCCTTATATGTGAAAAAAGATGAAAAATAGAGCATTCGTCGGCGGTGCGCCTTATATGCGCCTTATATATGAAGAAATAGACCATTCATCGGCGGTGCACATTATATATGAAAAAATAGACCATTCGTCGGCGGTGCGCCTTATAATCCGGTGCGCTTTATGTATGAAAAAAGATGAAATAAAATAGACCATTCATCGTTGGTGCGCCTTATAATTCGGTGTGCCTTATATATGATAAAAGATTAAAAATAGATCATTCATCGCTGGTGCGCCTAATAATCCGGTGCGCCTTATATATGAAAAAGATGGAAAATAGACCATTCGTCGGCGGTGCGCCTTATATGCGCCTTATATATGGAAAAAATAGACCATTCATCGGCGGTGCGCCTTATATATGAAAAAATTGACCATTCATCGGCGGTGCGCCTTATATATGAAAAAATAGACCATTCATCGGCGGTGCGCCTTATAATCCGGTGCGCTTTATGTATGAAAAAATAGACCGTTCATAGTCGGTGCGCCTTATAATCCAGTGCGCTTTATGTGTGAAAAAAGATGCAAAATAGACCATTCATCGGCGGTGCGCCTTATAATCCGGTGCGCCTTATGTATGAAAAAAGATGAAATAAAATAGACCATTCATCGTCGGTGCGCCTTATAATTCGGTGCGCCTTATATATGATAAAAGATTAAAAATGGATCATTCATCGCTGGTGCGCCTAATAATCCGGTGCGCCTTATATATGAAAAAAGATGAAAAATAGACCATTCATCTGCGGTGCGTTTTATAATCCGGTGCGCCTTATATGTGAAAAAAGATGAAAAATAGACCATTCGTCGGCGGTGCGCCTTATATCCGCCTTATATATGAAAAAATACACCATTCATCGGCGGTGTGCCTTATATATGAAAAAATAGACCATTCATCGGCGGTGCGCCTTATAATCCGGTGCGCTTTATGTATGAAAAAATAGACCGTTCATAGTCGGTGCGCCTTATAATCCGGTGCGCTTTATATGTGAAAAAAGATGCAAAATAGACTATTCATCGGCTGTGCGCCTTATAATCCGGTGCGCCTTATATATGAAAAAAGATGGACTTAAATAGACCATTCATCGTCGGTGCGCCTTACAATTCGGTGCGCCTTAAATATGATGAAAGATTAAAAATAGACCATTCATCGGCGGTGCGCCTAATAATCCGGTGCGCCTTATATGTGAAAAAAGATGAAAAATAGACCATTCATCGTCGGTGCACCTTATATATGAAAAATAGACCATTCATTTTTATATTAAAAACAAAACAAGACTTATTTTCGGTATTAAGTATTAAAAAAGTTATTTTGTTGTAGTATTGTAGTGTCGTCATCAAGACTACTTCCCTTCATCGTGGGGCGGAGTGGTGGGCGGAGCCGAGTGGTGGACACAGCGAGCCGGCACAGGCCGTGAGCTCCGGCAGTGGCGCCCGACCATCTTCCCCCGCGTGGGCTACAGCATCATCTCCTTCCTCATGTTCATCACCACCGTCCTGACGGTGTTCAACAACGGCCTGGTGATCACCGTCTGCCTGAAGAAACCCGTCTCTGCTGCTACCCCATGAACGTGTTCATCCCAGGCTGAGGATGAACACGTTCATGGGGTGCAGCAGAGACGGTTCTTCAGGCAGACGGTGATTCACCAGGCCGTTGTTGAACACCGTCAGGACGGTGGTGATGAACATGAGGAAGGAGATGATGCTGTAGCCCACGCGGGGGAAGATGGTGGGCGCCACCTGGGAGCTCCACGGCGTGCCGGTGCTGTCCATGGTGCCTGGATGTAGGGAGTGTTGACTGACGACGCCATCCTCCTTTTATCGTTTGCGATCCGGGCTTTTCTCCGTGGTGCATCTGCCTGATAGATGCATTAGGATAAATTGGATCCT
>NC_084733.1:86608369-86613369 GCF_033978785.1 Entelurus aequoreus
GATGGCAGTCAGATTTCAGACGCGGGCTTCTGGAGGACAATTAAGCTGCAAGATTGCTTTTTTTTTAGGTAGGGGGTTTAACTAGATGTCAAATTACAGGCTTTTTTTCCACACTTACACACGTGTTTGTGGGCATAAAATGTGCCTCAGAGGACGTGCAATAACATGTAGCACGTTTACTCCAGAATGAGCTCATCTTCAACCGTAACGAGGAGAGGAGCGTCGCGGGCGTCGCCATGGCAACCCCGCAGCATCGACTGTACTTGAGAGGCCAATAATATTGACCGGCCCGCGGTGTTTGACCACACTGCCATTGTGAGGCCGCGCGTTGGCACAAAAGACAGGAATATCGCAAAATAAACGTACCGTCATCCCTTCTAAATATGTCAGGAAAAAGGCCGAATCGTACAAAAACCGAAGGACTTTTTCCCAAAATAGTTTCTATTTGTTTTCCGGACTACAGGGCGCACCGGATTATAAGGCGCACTGCCGATGAGCGGGTCTAGTCAGGCCTCATGACAAGATAGATGAAAAAAAAGAAGCTTATCGACTACAAAGGCGGACGCGCTGACTTATGCAGATCCCAAATACAGATCAGCAGGTACCAGAAGGTAAGAAAAGTTGCTTTGGCATAATTCAGACTGAATTGAATAGATGTACCGCATTTTCCGGACCATAGGGCGCGCCGGATTATAAGGCGCACTGCCGATGAATGGTGTATTTTCAATCTTTTTTCATATATAAGGCGCACCGGATTATAAGGCGCATTAAAGGAGTCATGTTATTATTTTTTTCTCAATGTAAAAGACTTCCTTGCGCCCTACGCACTGCCGATGAATGGTGTATTTTCGATCTTTCATAAGAGTCTATAGCTAATATAGACACTTATGTCATCATGCGTTGCCTTCACTATAACACTTATATAAGACTTTCAAAGTCATTTTGATAGTAGGCTAATATAGACACTTACATCATGCGTTGCCTTCACTATAACACTTATATAAGACTTTCAAAGTCATTTTGATAGTAGGCTAATACAACTAATATAGACACTTACATCATGTGTTGCCTTCACTATAACACTTATATAAGACTTTTAAAGTCCTTTTGATAGTAGGCTAATATAGACACTTACGTCATGTGTTTTCTTCATTATAACACTTGTATAAGACTTTTAAAGCCATTTTGATAGTAGGCTAATATAGCTAATATAGACACTTACATCATGTGTTGCCTTCAATGTAACACTTATATAAGACTTTTAAAGTCATTTTGATAGTAGGCTAATATAGACACTTTCGTCATTTGTTGCCTTCATTATAACACTTAAAGAAGACTTTCAAAGTCATTTTGATAGTAGGCTAGTATAGACACTTACATCATGTGTTGCCTTCATTATAACACTTATATAAGACTTTTAAAGTAATTGTGATAGTAGGCTTGTATAGACACTTACATCATGTGTTGCCGTCATTATAACACTTATATAAGACTTTTAAAGTCATTTTGATAGTAGGCTAATATAGCTAATATAGACACTTACATCATATGTTGCCTTCAATATAACACTTATATAAGACTTTTAAAGTAATTTTGATAGTAGGCTAATATAAACACTTACATCATGTGTTGTCTTCATTATAACACTTATATAAGACTTTTAAAGTAATTTTGATAGTAGACTAATATAGCTAATATAGGCACTTACATCATGTGTTGTCTTCATTATAACACTTATATAAGACTTTTAAAGTAATTTTGATAGTAGGCTAATATAGACACTTACATCATGTGTTATCTTCATTATAACACTTATATAAGACTTTTAAAGTAATTTTGATAGTAGGCTAATATAGACACTTACATCATGTGTTGTCATCATTATAACACTTATATAAGACTTTCAAAGTCATTTTGATAGTAGGCTAATATAGACACTTACGTCATGTGTTCCCTTCATTATAACACTTATATAAGACTTTTAAAGTAATTTTGATAGTAGGCTAATATAGACACTTTTGTCATGTGTTGTCTTCATTATAACACTTATATAAGACTTTTAAAGTCATTTTGATAGTAGGCTAATATAAACACTTACATCATGTGTTGTCTTCATTATAACACTTATATAAGACTTTTCATTTTTTGCGGATCAAGACAGATTTGTTTTTTCGCGTTTTTGGTCCAATATGGCTCTTTCAACGTTTTGGGTGGCCTGCAGTTGTTGTCCCAGACCTCTTCCAGAGGGGCAGAACAGAGCTTCAGGTTGAGGTGGTCTAGAACCGGCGGGGCGGGAATTGATACTCCGTCATCCCGACACGCCGCAGGGCGGATAAGGATCTGGCCATCCGTCTTTTGCCCGCCTCAACCCCCGTGTGTCGGCGGCAGGCTCGCAAAGGCGGGTACCTGCTCGGCGGAGACAACAGGAACACGGCTTTAATTCCTGCTGCCGTCATGGCGAGGAGAGGAGTCGGATCTCCGCTCTCCCCCCCGCCCCCCACCCCCGATGAACAATCCATCACTGCGAGTGCTTCTCTCCTCGCTCTTTCCTTTTTTCCCGTGAATGTTGCAATTCATTGCTTCTTCTGGCACCTGGAGTCCAACCCCCCCCAACCCCCCTTCGCCGACACCTGCTTTCTACGCCGGCGGTGACACAGGGAAAGGACGTAACCCGTAATGAAGTGTAAAACTAATGACAGCTGGGAGATTACTCAGCCGGAAAGCAAACTGTCGGACATGAAGGCCCGTCGAGCGTGATATTGAAATGTCCGCCTCTCTCCCCCTCCCCTGCGAACCGGGTGGGCTAATGGCTCCGGCAGCAGAGGGGGGCGGCGGGCATTAAGACAAGTTCATTTAGGAGAGAGTCAACCTCCCGTGCAGCCATACCTTCGCATTTGCCCGCCTGGCTTGAGAGACACGCGCCTGTCATGGCCGCTGAGCGATGCTGATGCCTTGTCCCGGCTTCCTCTCGGGGGGTAATGGTGTGCCCCGGTCATCCACGCATGTGGGCTTCAGTCATTCGTCTCCGAGGCTTACCCTATTTTCCGCACTTTAAATCAATTTTTTTCCCCTCAAAACTCCACAGTGCGCATAATGTAAGGAATCATTCTGGTTGCGCTTACCGACCTCGAAGCTATTTTATTTGGTACATGGTGTAATGATAAGTGTGACCAGTAGATGGCAGTCAAACATAAGAGATAAGTGTTGGCTGCACCGTTTTATGTTAAAAAAAAATAAAGTTAATGTCAGGTTCAAACACTGATGACATTTATTAAACAAGACTAGAGGCAAAGAATCAAACAGAGGCAGAATTCAATTTGGACTCAATATTGAGGAGAAAACGTGTCGACCTGTAACCTTACAGTGTCACCCACGCTCTGCCAAAAGATTGTACTCCTCCTTCTTTATTTGACTTTCTCCCCCCACCTGGCCACAGCTGCTTCCAGAGGGAAGTGGGTCGTAAACAGCGTTGCCTTTGGTTTACCGAACAGTTCAAAAGAAGAGGTCGTAAAATAGTTCAAAAAGAGTTCCATAAAATAGTTCAAAAAGAGTTCGTAAAATACTTCAAAAAGAGTTTGTCTGGAAATTGGGCAGATCCTGCCATCTGTCCGCTTTGAAGTCACAGTGGAGTTTTACGAGCATTCTTCCTCCTGGTAGGCCTCAAAGACAGCCCCTGTCCTTTTGCCTGGAACTCATTTCAACACAAAGTTTTTTGTGATAACTTACAATTATTCTAACAGTTAAAGTACCAATAAGGTGTGCCGAAATTATTCTCTTCATTTGACCCATCCCCCGTGATTACCCCCTGGGAGGTGAGGGGAGCAGCGAGCAGCAGCGGTGGCCGTGCCCGGGAATCATTTTTGGTGATTTAACCCCCAATTCCAACCCTTGATGCTGAGTGCCAAACGGGGAAGTCATGGGTCCCATTTTTATAGTCTTTGGTATGACTCGGCCGGGGTTAAGCTTACCCACCTCGAAGCAATTTTATTTGGTGCATGGTGTAATGATAAGTGTGACCAGTAGATGGCAGTCAAACACAAGAGATAAGTGTAGGCTGCACCGTTTGATGTTAAAAAAAAAAAAAGTTAAAGCACCAATGATTGTCACACACACACGAGGTGTGGCGAAATTATTCTCGGCATTTGACCCCCTGGGAGGTGAGGGGAGCAGCGAGCAGCAGCAGTGGCCGCGCCCAGGAATCATCTTTGGTGATTTAACCCCCAATTCCAACCCCTGATGCTGAGTGCCGAGCGGGGAGGTAATGGGTGCCATTTTCATAGTCTTTGGTATAAGCTTACCCACCTCGAAGCAATTTTATTTGGTACATGGTGTAATGGTAGGTGTGACCAGTAGATGGCAGTCAAACATAAGAGATAAGTGTAGGCTGCACCGCTGGATGTGCTTCAACATAGGGGTATTATTATGGTGTGTGTATAAGGTAAGGCATATTATCTGCCGTTTTATTTCACAATATTACTTTTCTTACCTTCTGGTACCTGCTGATCTGTATTTGGGATCTGCATAAATCCTGAAAAAATGTGCCCGTCCGCCTTTGTACCCTGTGCCGTAGTCGATAAGCTTCTTCTTTTTCACAATCTTCTTGTTATGGGACATTCATCCTCCGCTGTTGCCATGATCACCCCCTGGGAGGTGAGGGGAGCAGTGAGCAGCAGCGGTGGCCGTGCCCGGGAATCATTTTTGGTGATTTAACCCCCAATTCCAAAACCTTGATGCTGAGTGCCAAGCAGGGAGGTAATGGGTCCCATTTTTATAGTCTTTGGTATGATTCGGCCGGTTTTAAGCTTACCCACCTCAAAGTAATTTTATTTGGTACATGGTATGACCAGTAGATGGCAGTCACACATAAGAGTATCATTATGGTGTGTGTATAAGGTAAGACATATTATCTGGCGTTTTGTTTCGCAATATTATGCAAAAGCAACTTTTCTTACCTTCTGGTACCTGCTGATCTGTATTTGGGATCTGCATAAATCCTGAAA
>NC_084733.1:86618369-86720869 GCF_033978785.1 Entelurus aequoreus
CGATGTTTATCGGTTCGGGACTTTACCGCGATAAATGAATTCCCGCAAGTGAGTAATCATGAATGAATAAACCCAAAATGTTCCTAGCAAGAGCATTAAATTACGTTTTTCAACATTATGAACACCTTTTAGCATGCTTGCCAACCTTGAGACCTCCAATATCGGGGGGTGGGGGGTCGGGGGTGGGGGGGGGGGGTGGTCGGGGGCGTGGTTATTTACAGCTAGAATTCACCAACTCGAGTATTTCATATATATATATATATATATATATATATATATATATATATATATATATATATATATATATATATATATATATATATATATATATATATATATATATATATATATGTATGAAATACTTGACTTTCAGTGAATTCTAGCATATATATATATATATATATATATATATATATATATATATATATATATATATATATATATATATATATATATATATATATATATATATATATATATATATATATATATATATATTTATTTATTTTATTTTATTTACATAGAAAAAGAAGAAAAAAAATACTTTAATTTCAGTGTTCCGTTGGCTATCCATTAGATGGCAGTATTGTCCTGTTTAACTTCTCCGTTCCTTGGGCAGGCAAGCTGTTTATATTGTAGGAAAGCGGACGTGAGAACAGGCTGTTCCCACTCAGTCTCAGGTCCGCATTGAGCTGGAGGGGGCGTGGCCTCCAGCTCCGGCTGAATACCGGGAGTTTGTCGGGAGAAAATCTCTGCCGGGAGGTTGTCGGGAGAGGCGCTGAATACCGGGATTCTCCCGCTAAAAACGGGAGGGTTGGCAAGTATGCCTTTTAGTCACTTTTACACTATTTCCATCCAGTATGGTAGTTGAGCCAATCAGTGGCCACGATACTGAACAGCACACTGATTGGCTTTGGTCTCCTCTTGTGGCTGAAACTACTGGAGTGTTGATATTTTTAGATTATTTGGCCATTTTTATGCTTACCCACATCTGCGGTCCTCTCCAAGGTTTCTCACAGTCATTCACATCGACGTCCCACTGGGTTGTGAGTTTTTCCTTGCCCTTACGTGGGATCTGAGCCGAGGATGTCGTTGTGGCTTGTGCAGCCCTTTGAGACACTCGTGATTTAGGGCTATATAAATAAACATTGATTGATTGATTGATTGAATTAGCCTGTTCACCTGTGGGATGTCTTTTTTGCCACTTATGCCAGGTTTTTTGAAACATGTTGCAGGCACCAAATTCCAAATGAGCTAATATTTGCAAAAAAATAACACAGTTTACCAGTTCGAACGTTAAGTATCTTGTCTTTGCAGTCCATTCAATTGAATATAAGTTGAAAAGGATTTCCAAATCATTGTATTCGGTTTTTATTCCCCATTTACACAAGGTGCCGCCTTCATTGGTGTTGGTTTTGTAGTCGAACATCCCTGCCCTATTCTGACTGGCGATTGCGAGAAGAAGGAATATTTTTTCACTTTGGTTCCAATTCAATATGCAAGATCTGCTTGAAAGTGCGAGGGCGAACAAGAAAATCCGGGGACAAAAAGAGCCTACAAAGATATCTCCAGGGTTCATCGTGCCCGCTGCTCCCATTCCTTTTACCTCCCTGACTTCCTGTATCCTTTTGCAAGCTTTTTGGCTCACGGAGGTCACCGAGGGGGGGGACGCTTGGCACGTTTGGTCACGACACGAACGAATTAGCCCCAGCCAGCAGGTGCGTAATTATATATGAAAGGAGATTTAAGTGGAACATCACAATGGCATGTGGAAAGTAGGCCAGCGGGGAGAGCGCTTCGGAAAAAAGTCTTATTTATTCCTCTCGCCGCTTCAAACTTTTTTTTGAAGAAATCCGAGGTCACCGCAACTATTTCAAGACTGTCAAAAAATAACTTGAAAAACCCGATCAAGAAACCAGTTTTTGGGGAATGTTTAAGAAGGTTTGACATCCGCCCTTCTATTTTCTGCTATGTCCTCATTAGGGCCGCGGCAAGCTGGAGCCTATCCCAGCTGATTCTTTACCACAGTGCACATACACATCAGTCCTCCACCATTTCCAGCCAATTCCCACAAACTTAACCAATCAATTATCTGCGGCCTCGCAACTTTGTTGCACATTTTGACCGATAAGCGTCATTTTCGTCAAATCGTCCTGTCTATGGCGCTAAGCCCTCTGGGTAATGTACAAACCCCAAAAGCAGTGAAGTTGGCACGTTGTGTAAATGGTAAATAAAAACAGAATACGAGGATTTGCAAATCCTTTTCAACTTATATTCAATTGACTGCAAAGACAAGATATTTCATGTTCACACTGAGAAACTTTTGCAACACAGGGGCATTTTTACAACTGTGTTACATGGCCTTTCCTTTTAACAACACCCAGTAAAGGTTTGGGAACTGAGGAGACACATTTTTGAAGCTTTTCAGGTGGAATTCTTTCCCATTCTTGCTTGATGTACATCTTAAGTTGTTCAACAGTACCCGCACTCTTTTACTACGAAGCCACGCTGTTGTAACACGTGGCTTGGCATTGTCTTGCTGAAATAAGCAGGGGCGTCCAATAACATTGCTTGGATAGCAACATATGTTGCTCCAAAAGATGTATGTACCTTTCAGCATTAATGGTGCCTTCACAGATGTGTAAGTTACCCATGCCTTGGGCACTAATACACCCCCATACCATCACAGATGCTGGCTTTTCCACTTTGCGCCTAGAACAATCCGGATGGTTCTTTTCCTCTTTGTTCCAGAGGACACGACGTCCACAGTTTCCAAAAACAATTTGAAATGTGGACTCGTCAGACCACGGAACACTTTTCAGTCCATCTTAGATGAGCTCGGGCCCAGCGAAGCCGGCGGCATTTCTGGGTGTTGTTGATAAATGGCTTTGGTTTTGCATAGTAGAGTTTTAACTTGCACTTTACATGTGCAGCGACAAACTGTAGTGACTGACAGTGGGTTTCTGAAGTGTTCCTGAGCCCATGCGGTGATATCCTTTACACACTGATGTCGCTTTTTGATGCAGTACCGCCTGAGGGATCGAAGGTCACGGGCATTCAATGTTACGTGCGGTGATTTCTCCAGATTCTCTGAACCTTTTGATGATATTACAATCCCTAAATTCCTTGCAATAGCTGGTTGAGAAATGTTGTTCTTAAACTGTTCGACAATTTTCTCATTTGAGATGTTGTGTGGCGATAGTCTCTCATTCATCGACACATATTTGCGTTACATATTGCAAATAAATAAATGAACGTTTAAAATGGACAAATACTTTTCAATAAGGAAGTCTTTTGGGCGTTTCTTTCACTTATCACTCATTACGACTATTAGTTATAATGAATTGAAACAGTACAGCAATTTGCCAATGAGCTACGAGTATGTGCTTTTACTGCCACCTAGTGTCTAAATTTAAAGGGGAACTGCACTTTTTTTTCGGAACGTTGCCTACTCACAATGATAAAAGACATGGCGACGGAGGTATTTTTTTCTTTTTAATGCGTTCTAAACATTAAATAAACGTAAATAAAAGTCCGCTTACAATGGGAGGTCCTTCATTTGCCAATAAACCCAGTAAATAACCATTCAAAAACCGCTGAAAATACTCCATTTACATTCCGTGACTTGAATCCATCCATCCACCCATCCATTCTCTGAATAATAACAAGTATTAGTGATAATGTTATTATAAGTGCTGACGCAGACGAACTATTTATTCAATTTCGACACGATCGACCGGCGAGGTGTTTCCTCGCTTCCTTGCGCCCTGGAACTGGTTCCTAGATCATAAACCATGCGTCTCACCCGGACAGAAGACGTCTCGAGGACGTAGTCCGACAAGTTGGTACACTTTGACAGCCATGTAGGACCCGCAAATAGCGAGAACGACACAAAAAAGTGTAGTTCCCCTTTAACTTTAAGTCTGTGTGGTATAAAATGAGTAAAACATCAATACAGTACTCAACAAAATCCGGTGATTTGTAGGTTAAACTTAGTTGCAACACTTGAAACATTGCTATCGAATGTATTAAATTACAAGTTGATTCAACCTTATTGGAGAAAAAATAAGCCTCAAAACATCGCAACTTCGGCAGCAACTTTACGAAACAGCTGCCGGAAAATCTGTATATATATCTGTAAACGTCTCTTTGCCGTGAGTCCGAAAGATCTTCCGTGAGCCCGGTAGACAGCTTGAATACAGCAGTCTGTTTTAGGCGTGTGTCTCTCGCTCTCTCTCCAGCGCCCAACTCCAACTCCGTGTCTCGTGCCGGCTGCTGCTAATAAAGGCGACAGGCGATTAGATAACAATGGCCAACCTGGGCCATCTACTCACCCGCCGCTGTCTTCGAGGCCGGTCCTTGCACACCCCGTTCCGGGGCAGGCCCGCAGGCCACGCCCCCCTCCACAATATTCTATACTGTAATATTGTACATGGTAACTGGTATTTGCTATATATATATAATATGTAAATATTACATATATGTTATATTTTATATTGCTATTACGGTACATTTTTTGTCTACTTTATACCTGCATTATCCTTCCCAGCCGTACCCTTTCCATCCTTTGTAACTGAGCCTCTGTGTGGAGCAATTTCCCTTGTGGATCAATCAAGTTTGTCTAAGTCTTAGTGTAAAATCAGGCATTTTAGGCCGCGACAATCACAAAAAAGCCAGTAAAATCCAGGAGGAACGGCTAGATACAAAACCCTTCACACCTATGATATATAGAGGCTGCAGTCATGGAATTGTTTTTTTATTTTATTTATTTATTGCTTTATTTGTTTTTTATTTTATCTTTTTTTTTTATTGCTTTATTTATTTTTGTATTGCTTTATTTGTTTTTGTTTTATTTTTTATTACTTTATTTATCTTTTTATTGCTTTATTACATTTCCTATGATACTGTACTGAGTCTTTGATTTATTTTGTACAATTTTCCATTTCGTCTATTATTTGTGCACTTTCATTTTTTAAATTTGTTCTTAATTTATTATGTCGATTGACCGACCACAGGTGTGACTATTTAAGTGCATCACTTCCGGGTTGAAAATTGCACCCTGACGAAGACCTCGTCGAAAACTGTCTGTGTTTGGTAGCGCCTGTGCAGTTTATATAACACATTATTAGAAAGACACGGGTGTTGCTGGCCTTGCTTTTTCTCTTCCTTTAAGAGCAAGCCTGAAGAGAAACTATTATATTGTTCACGATCACGAATGAAAAGTTATTTAGGCTTGGCCTCGTCACTTTAAAGAAAAAACCTTCATCGCCACTTAAAATACTTAAGTGAACGTATGTATGTATACAGTGGAAGCTGGACTTACCAACTTCCAGCAAGTGCTTCTTCCAAAGTTTGTATATTAAATAAAATGTCTCCATTGTAAACAATGTAAACATGAGTGTTGGTTCCAGCCCTGACAAAATATACAGTACCGTGTAACTAACATAACATAACAAGGGGGTGATGGATCAATCGTCTATTTCATAAAAAAGGGCAACACAACCCGTGCCCTGCTGACACACACCCACACACTTGTCACTAGCCCTGTGGTGCACTCACAGTTTGAAATCACTTAACTTTAACAGCTAGGTTGCTGCAATCATTAGGAAGAAAATAATTAAATCCACTTCACCTTGTTGGTTAATCTTCTTTGCACACAGCAGAGGTGGGGGATATATATATATATATATATATATATATATATATATATATATATATATATATATATATATATATATATATATGTATATACTATAGATGGCAACATTGTGTATGCGCTGAAAGATTCATTTATGATTGTTTATCAAAATATAACTATAGATGTCAACATTGTGTATGCGCTGAAAGATTCATTTATGATTGTTTGTCAAAATATAACTATAGATGTCAACATTGTGTATGTGCTGAAAGATTCATTTATGATTGTTTATCAAAATATAACTATAGATGTCAACATTGTGTACGTGCTGAATGATTCATTTATGATTGTTTGTCAAAATATAACTGTAGATGTTAACATTGTGTATGCGCTGAAAGATTCATTTATGATTGTTTATCAAAATATAACTATAGATGTCAACATTGTGTATGTGCTGAAAGATTCATTTATGATTGTTTATCAAAATATAACTATAGATGTTGACATTGTGTATGTGCTGAAAGATTAATTTATGATTGTTTATCAAAATATAACTATAGGTGTCAACATTGTGTATGCGCTGAAAGATTCATTTATGATTGTTTATCTAAATATAACTATAGATGTCAACATTGTGTACGTGCTGAAAGATTCATTTATGATTGTTAATCAAAATATAACTATAGATGTTAACATTGTGTATGCGCAGAAAGATTTATTTATGATTGTTTATCAAAATATAATTATAGATGTCAACATTGTGTATTTGCTGAAAGATTAATTCATGATTGTTTATCAAAATATAACTATAGATGTCAACATTGTGTATGTGCTGAAAGATTAATTTATGATTGTTTATCAAAATATAACTATAGATGTCAACATTGTGTAAGTGCTGAAAGATTCATTTATGATTCTTTATCTAAATATAACTATAAATGTCAACATTGTGTACGTGCTGAAAGATTCATTTATGATTGTTTATCAGAATATAACTATAGATGTCAACATTTTGTATGTGCTGAAAGATTAATTTATGATTGTTTATCAAAATATAACTATAGATGTCAACATTTTGTATGTGCTGAAAGATTAATTTATGATTGTTTATCAAAATATAACTATAGATGTCAACATTGTGTATGTGCTGAAAGATTCATTTATGATTCTTTATCTAAATATAACTATAAATTTCAACATTGTGTACGTGCTGAAAGATTCATTTATGATTGTTTATCAGAATATAACTATAGATGTCAACATTTTGTATGCGCTGAAAGATTCATTTATGATTGTTTATCAAAATATAACTATAGATGTCAACATTGTGTACGTGCTGAAAGATTCATTTATGATTGTTTATCAAAATATAACTATAGATGTCGACATTGTGTATGTGCTGAAAGATTAATTTATGATTGTTTATCAAAATGTAACTATAGATGTCAACATTGTGTACGTGCTGAAAGATTCATTTATGATTGTTAATCAAAATATAACTATAGATGTTAACATTGTGTATGCGCTGAAAGATTCATTTATGATTGTTTATCAAAATATAATTATAGATGTCAACATTGTGTATGTGCTGAGAGATTCATTTATGATTGTTTATCAAAATATAGCTATAGATGTCAACATTGTGTATGTGCTGAAAGATTCATTTATGATTCTTTATCTAAATATAACTATAAATGTCAACATTGTGTATGTGCTGAGAGATTCATTTATGATTGTTTATCAAAATATAATTATAGATGTCAACATTGTGTACGCGCTGAAAGATTCATTTATGATTGTTTATCAAAATATAACTATAGATGTCAACATTTTGTATGCGCTGAAAGATTCATTTATGATTCTTTATCTAAATATAACTATAAATGTCAACATTTTGTATGCGCTGAAAGATTCATTTATGATTCTTTATCTAAATATAACTATAGATGTCAACATTGTGTACATGCTGAAAGATTCATTTATGATTGTTTATCAAAATATAACTATAGATGTCAACATTGTGTATGTGCTGAAAGATTAATTTATGATTGTTGTCTTGTTTATCAGAATATAACTATAGATGTCGACATTGTGTATGTGCTGAAAGATTCATTTATGATTGTTGTCTTTGGTAAAAATCTAACTCTTTTAGGTTTAGCTCACATTTGCTTTCTTCCGTTTAGACTCGCCAAGTTAGTGCTTTACGAAACACTCGTTTTGAACTCCGAAACAAGATAAAATACAAATAATATCAAGATAATGCTTAGTGGGAAATAGTACATTTTAAAAGTATATCAAACAAACCTTTAACAAAGTGATCACTGCAAAGTGAAACTAAATATTTAACAGTGAAATGCGAAAGACAGGTCTCTTTTGCGGAAAATCTAATTTCATCTCCTGGTAGAGAATGGTGTACAACTCAAAATAGGCAGAATGGTGTTAATCGTTTTTTTGCGCCTGAACTCTTCATGTGTAGATTAGTTTTTTGGGGGACGTGGGAGGAAGCCAGTAATGTATCTGAAGAGAAACTACCAGCTGCAGTCAATCATAATCACTAAAGTCTATTTTCAAAGAGCTTTGCCTAATCAGATTTTAAAAAACAACAAAATGTGTGAGGAAACCGGACTACTGTACATGAAGTTACTATGTGTTGGCCTTGTCAAGTTAAAATCCATTCTGGAATCTTATTGAAGGGGGCAGTACGATGGCACAGGGGTTAGTACATGTGCCTCACAATACCAAGGTCCTGGGTTCGATCCACGGGTTCGGGGTCTTTCTGTGTGTAGTTTGCATGTTCTCCCCCTGACTGCGTGGGTTCCCTCCGGGTACTCCGGCTCCCTCCCACTTCCAAAGACATGCACCTGGGGATAGGTTGATTGGCAACACTAAATTGACCATAGTGTGTGAATGTTGTCTATCTGTTTTGGCTCTGCGATGAGGTGGCGACTTGTCCAGGGTGTACCCAGCCTTCCGCCCGAATGCAGCTAAGATAGGTTACCGCGACCCCAATAGGGACGAACGGTAGCAAATGGATGGATGGAATCTTATTGAAGTATTTAGTTGAACGTACGTATGGCTTTGTTTGGGGGTGTGGTCAATCATGAACAATAAATTTGTACAACTTGGCCTTGTCAAGTTAACAGATATCAAAGAACCTTCGCATTACTTATTTAAAAATGTTAAGATTTGGTGGATGTGGTAGGAAGCTAGACTACCCGAAGAGAAACTACCAGCTGCAGTCACTAACAAGAAGGGAACAGGGCTCGACATTCTGGGACCAGGGTTTTTAACATTTTGGGTCTGCAGGGGGAAGTCGAAGTGTCCGAAGTAATCCTACAAACCCAGATGTCTGATGTTCGAACCACAATGAACCAACGTCCGTTTTTCCAGCTGCAGTCACTAACAAGAAGGGAACAGGGCTCGGCATTCTGGGACCAGGGTTTTTAAAATGTTTGGGTCTGCAGGGGAAAGTCGAAGTGTCCGAAGTAATCCTACAAACCCAGATGTCTGATGTTCGAACCACAATGAACCAACGTCCGTTTTTCCAGCTGCAGTCACTAACAAGAAGGGAACAGGGCTCGGCATTCTGGGACCAGGGTTTTTTAACATTTTGGGTCTGCAGAGGGAAGTCGAAGTGTCCGAAGTAATCCTACAAACCCAGATGTCTGATGTTCGAACCACAATGAACCAACATCCGTTTTTCCCTGCCTTTCAGGTACGGCGACATGGTGCCAAAGACCATCGTGGGGAAAGTGTTCGGCTCCATATGTTCCCTGAGCGGGGTACTGGTCATCGCCTTGCCGGTTCCCGTCATCGTGTCAAACTTCAGCCGCATTTACCACCAAAGCCAGAGGGCGGAGAAGCGACGAGCCCAGAGGGTACTAAACCCCCTTCTGCTGTCTTATATCGCCTTCTTTTTATTTGGCTTTTATCTGCTCCCCCCCTCCTCTTCTGTTGCTGTGGCAGTGGCAGAACAAACCCTATCTTCCAGGAATATTGATCTTATTAAGAGCAATAATGTCAGTGTGTGTTTTCCCCTGCTGAAGGTGTTTGCTAAGACCCCCTTTCCTCAAGCATTGGTTCCTCCTCGCTAGATACTGGGGTGGTTGGCGGGGGGGGGGGGGGGGGGGCTGCCACGGGGAGATGCAGCCAATTAGCCAGGCATCAAAAGGGCTAAAACCGAGGTCTGTTTGTTCAAACAGAAATCTCGGCTCGCTAGAATCCGTGCAACGAAGATTCGGGGCACTAGTTCCTATATGCGCTACAAACAAAATGGGCTCCTGATCGACTCGCTGAAGGAGGTAATGAGGGGGGGTCAAGCGGCGGCTCGGGGGCCTCGCTGACGCTTGCATGCCGCTCGGCTCGTCCGGGGCGGGGTGGGGCAGTGGGCGGGACGTGGGGCGGGACAGGGGTTGGTTTGGGCCATGCCGCCACACTCATCTTCAGCGCTTCCTTTGTGATCGTCCTCTCTCCTCTTGCATCCCACCTTCTCTCAGCATTGACACGCTTTCAGTCTCTCTCTCTGTCCATGCAGCAGGCGGTGGGGCCAGGCAGGCACACTGGCCTTCTGGCGGGGGAACATTCCAGTCACACTGACTCATGACCCAGCTCTGCATGTCTATCCAACAGGGTTTGGAGGGGAAGGAGGGAATGAAAGGCTTCCCGGACAGTAGGTGTGCCTCCGGAGGCCGTCTGCTCGGCCTGCATCTCCTCTAAACTCTGTTTCTGATCTGCTGCGTGTTCTTTCTAGAACATCCCCGGGCTGTAGTGCAGACTAACACCTTCCATCCCAGGGCTGTGCAGAGCTTCATCCAAAAGTGTGTGTGGTGTTGTTGTGATTGCGGTTCTGTGCTGTGTTTGGTGCAGTGTGTTCGATCTGTGTCTAAGGTGCGCCTCCGCTGTTTCGCCATTGGACTTTGCCGCGGTCCTTTCTCGTCAAAATTCCGAATGGCCACCAAAAACTGTTCCTCATGCATCTCTAGACCATCCTCATCCTCACCGGGTTGCAGTAGATTGGCTGCAGCATTTTCAAGCCTCTACGCTTTGTGTACTCTCCACTACATCTCTGCCTGACAGTCATTGCATCAGATCTGAGGTGTGCACAGTCCCAACCTGCTTATCGGCACTTTCCCCCCCTCCCCCCACTTTGTGTGTTCCAAGGCCTCCAAGGTGGCAGGACAAGCCCTGGTGGGGAAGACCTCCAGCCCTCCGTTTGAGAGCCAGCATCATCATCTACTGCACTGCCTGGAGAAGACCACGGTAATCTTTTTTCTTCACCTCAAACATTTATCCAACGGCAGCTCATACCAAATCTACAGCTGGTTGCTCATTGGTCGGGCAGATCGTTGGCATGACAATGAACTGCTAACGTAAGCTTAGGCTATTTCCGTGCCTTAGTGCTGGAAGCTAGCTGTAAATGCTCTAAACATAGACGCAAAAAGAACGTGTTAATTGGCAGCAGGCGATAATTAGGGAGATTGGAGAGCATGAGACGAAGTGGAAAAGATATGCAGCTCTCTTTGACCACCCGGTCATTTAATAATAATATAGCACGACACAGCAGCAACACAACCAATGTTGTAATGGCGGTAAGGAGCCAGCATTAATACTATTAATGAGTTGACTGTGAACAAGTAACAAGTATGGGACCAACATCTGCGGTGGATAAAGCTCATGATTAGCGATGGGTGTTGTTGACATTTTAACATATACTAGTCCCGAAACGGTACTTTAAGAGGGAACTGCACTTTTTTTTGGAATTTTGCCCATCATTCACAATCCTTATGTAAGACAAGGACACGTTTTTCTTTTTTTATGCATTATAAACATTAAATAAATGCGATTAAAAGTCTGCATACAATGTAGCCTGTAAGAGCCGCTCTATTCTGCTTATAAAGTGCTTAAAAAAACATCCAAACACCTCCATTAAGGTTTTATATACATTATGGGGGTAGGGTTAGGGGGGTAGTGTTAAAGGGTTAGGGTTAAAGTTAGGGTTAGGGTTAGGGTTAGGGTTGCCGACTGCTAGGATGTGCATATGAAAAGAGGGGGGGTGGAACTAAGCATCTTTTCGTGTCTTTTTTTGCCATTACCGGGTCTAAAATGGCTGTCAAAGTGTACCAACTTGTCGGATTACGTCCTCATCCTTCTACTATCCAGGTGAGAGGCATTATTTATAATCTGGCATAAACTTCCATGAGCTCCGAGGCGAGGAAGGATCTCACTAGCTGATGATGTAAACATAGGCACATAAATAGTCCGTCTGCGTTAGCACTTATAATAACAATGTCACTAACGCTTGTTAATATTCAAGTCGCCAAATGTAAATGGAGTATTGTTGGCGGTTTATGAATGGTCATTTTACGGGTGGAATAGTGGGCCTCCCAGTAAGCAGATTTTATTTACGTTTATTTACGAGTTAAAATGCATTTTTATAAAAATCCATCCTCTCAATTGCTCTGTTTATTGCTATTCTGAATGTTGCTGGGATTGCATTATCATGGTATTGTTGTGTATTGTTTTGTTGGATTGCATTATTATGGTATTGTTGTGTATTGTTGTATTGATTAATAAATTCTTTAAAAAAATAAATAAATAAATAAAATTAAAATTAAAATCCAACCGTCGTCATGGGTTTCATATTGATTGTAAACGATAGGCAAAATTCCCCAAAAAGTGCAGTTCCCCTTTAAAGGTGCTCAAAATATTCGCATTTTTGTAAAAAAATAAATAAATAATTTTTAAAAATTATGCTTTTTATGGAATTTCATGACATTCAAGTTGAACAGACCAGTTATTTAAAGTATATAAATATAAATGTGAAATTAAGATTAACAACCAATTATCCTATGTATTGCAGCAACATAGAACATCGAGAAGGGGGAAAAAAACGACTAACTTGAGTTGTAATATTGACGCTCAAAATTCCGGGTGTTGCTGAATGCAACCTTGCTTGTCTTAACCGTCATTGGTGCATAATGAGGAAGTGCTGTTACTCTTGTTGTTGCTGTGTTAAAGCAGAACTGCACTTTTTTGGGAGGGGAATTTTGATGGATGTTGTTTTTTTTTAATGCATTCTAACGAGTAAATAAATGCGATCAAAAGTCAACTCACAACGGAGCCTACGGTAGCTCTTAATAAACATTTAATACATACATGATGTAAGTATTTATGTAATCTAGTAACATTCATAATAAGATGTAATATATACAGTACATGATGTAAGTATATCTAATGTAGTAACATTTATAGTAACATGTAATATATACATGATGTAAGTATATATGTAATGTAGTAACATGTAATATATACATGCATGCTATTATGTTATTAACCAGTGAAGTTGTCATGTTGTGTAAATGGTAAATAAAAACAGAATACAATGATTTGCAAATCCTTTTCAACTTATATTCATTTGAATAGACTGCAAAGACAAGATATTTAACGTTCAAACTGAGGAACTTAATTTTTTTTTTGCATTTTTGAAGCTTTTCAGGTGGAATTCTTTCCCATTCTTGCTTGATGTACAGCTTAAGTTGTTCAACAGTCCGGGGGTTTCCGTTGTGCTATTTTAGGCTTCATAATGCGCCACACATTTTCAATGGGAGACAGGTCTGGACTACAGGCAGGCCAGTCTAGTACCCGCACTCTTTTACTATGAAGCCACGCTGTTGTAACACGTGGCTTGGCATTGTCTTGCTGAAATAAGCAGGGGCGTCCATGATAACGTTGCTTGGATGGCAACATATGTTGCTCCAAAACCTGTATGTACCTTTCAGCATTAACGGTGCCTTCACAGATGTGTAAGTTACCCATGCCTTGGGCACTAATACACCCCCATACCATCACACATGCTGGCTTTTTCACTTTGCGCCTAGAACAATCCGGATTGTTCTTTTCCTCTTTGTTCCGGAGGACAAAACATCCACAGTTTCCAAAAACTATTTGAAATATGGACTCGTCAGACCACGGAACACTTCCCCACTTTGCATCAGTCCATCTTAGATGAGCTCGGGCCCAGTTTCTGGGTGTTGTTGATAAACGGCTTCGGCTTTGCATAGTAGAGCTTTAACTTGCACTTACAGACGTAGCGACCAACTGTGGTTACTGACAGTGGTTTTCTGAAGTGTTCCTGAGCCCACGTGGTGATATCCTTTACACACCGATGTCGCTTTTTGATGCAGTACCGCCGGAGGGATCGACGGTCCGTAATATCGTCGCTTACGTGCAGTGATTTCTCCAGACCCTCTGAACCTTTTGATGATATTACGGAGCGTAGATGGTGAAATCCCGAAATTCCTTGCAATAGCTGGTTGAGAAATGTTGTTCTTAAACAATTTGCTCGCGCATTCGTTGACAAAGCGGTGACCCTCGCCCCGTCCTTGTTTGTGAATTTCACGGGAGCTGCTTTTACACCCAATCACGGCGCCCACCTGTTCCCAATTAGCCCGTTCACCTGTGGGATGTTCCAGTGACGAGCACTCCTCAACTTTCTCAGTCTTTTTTGCCACTTGTGCCAGCTTTTTTGAAACACTCCAAATGAGCTAATATTTCTTTTCCAGTGTGAACGTTAAATATCTTGTCTTTGCGGTCTATTCAATTGAATATAAGTTGAAAAGGATTTGGTATTCTGTTTTTATTTACCATTTACGCAACGTGCCGACTTCACTGGTTTTGGGTTTTGTGATACAGTCAGAATTTGTCCGGTGCCTATAAAAGTACTGGATTTGGCATAAAGACCAGAAAAGGGACTTGGACTCAACTCCTACTTCTGACAGTGAACCAATATTTGTTTGTGTGATCAAAGACGTTTCAAAGCGCACAAAGAAAGCCTTCCTTCTGGGCACGTTTCATCACATCATGCAGGCCCATTAACAGCAGCACCCGGCCGTCACACAAATAGAACCACAGAGATTTTTTTTTTTTTTTTTTTTTTTTTCCACCCGTGTGCTAAATGTGGAATCTATTCATATGCGGCAGGAGTTAAAAATAGCGCGCAAATGGGGGGCTGGGGAATATTCATGCATTCTTCTTCTCTCCGCCTCCTCCCCTCAGCGCCAAGTTAAGATAACATAGCTGCAGCCAGCCAGAAGGATTATTCCCGCCAAACAAACCGGCGTGCTTGATTTTACGCCATGTATAATTTAGAGGCCTAAGAGCCTTTTAAATGCGAGGCTGCGACACGAGTTTTACACTTGACAGTAAATCAGTTCTTCCTTTTTAATGACCCCGCTGCTTTATGTGTGTGTGTGGGGGGGGGGGCTCCCATAAGACCACAATGCACATATTTGCATCAACTGTCTGCTGCTGTGCCAAAGTTCAGACCGGTGCTGTGCTGCCCCCTGCTGGGAGGCTCCTTGGGTGTAGAGCTGCGCCCTTCAAATCGCGCTCATTTGTCACGGGGGGGATGAGAGTGAATGCTTGCACAGATGGCACTTCATGCGGACATCTGGCCCCCGTGCAGTCCTGTATGACGGCCTTGCCATTTGTTCAACTGTAGGGGCCACAAAACGCTGCTTAGCTGCGCTCACCTTCCTGCGGTTGAGGAGGCAGTGGTCGTTTTGCCTCCAGACCCCACCGTGTCGTTTTACTGGCGGGGCTTTTATTTTGAAAATGTCGCGGAGCACGTTAAATGACGTGGAGGGCCAAATTAAATAACGTTGCAGACCACGTTAAATAAAGTGGCAGGCCGAATTAAATATCGTAGCAGACCACTTTATATGATGTGGCAGACCACAATAAATGATGTGGCAGGCAACTTTAAATAACGTTGCAGACCACATTAAATGATGTGGCAGGCCAAATTTAATTTTTATTTTTTTTCAGGCCACTTTAAATAATGTGGCTGACCACATTAAATGATGTGGAGGGCCAAATTAAAAACGTTGCAGACCACAATAAATGATGTGGCAGACCACATTAAATGATGTGGCAGACCACAATAAATGATGTGGCAGGCCAAAATAAATAATGTTGCAGACCACATTAAATGATGTGGAGGGCCAAATGAAAAATGTTGCAGGCCACAATAAATGATTATGTATTGTATATATACATATACATGTATATATACATGTATATATACATATACATATGTATGTGGCAGACCACATTAAATGATGTGGCAGGCCAACATTAAATGATGTGGCTGGCCAATTTAAATAATGTTGCAGACCACATTAAATGAAGTAGCAGGCCAACTTTAATAACGTTGCAGACCACATTAAATTATGTGGCAGGCCAAATTTATTTTTATTATTTTTTCAGGCCATTTTAAATAATGTGGCAGACCACGTTAAATGATGTGGAGGGCCAAATTAAAAACGTTGCAGGCCAAATTAAATGATGTGGCAGGCCAGATTAAATAACGTTGCAGACCACATTAAATGATGTGGCAGACCACATTAAATGATGTGGCAGGCCATTTTAAATAACGTTGCAGACAACATTAAATGATGTGGCAGACCACGTTAAATGATGCGGAGTGCCAATTCAGATAACGTTGCAGACCACATTAAATTAAGTGGCAGGCAATTTATTTAATTTAATTTTTTATTTTTTTCAAATTGTTTTAATTGTTTTAATTAAATTTAATTTTATTTTATTTTTTTAATTACATTTTTTTTTAAATTTTTGTTAATTTAAAAAAAAAAGAAATTGTATTTCTATTTTTTAATTTTTTTTGTATTTTTTTTTTATTAAAAATGTTGTAATTTAAATAAAAATCTTCATTTTATTTTATTTTTTTAAATTATTTGTATTTATTTTTTTAAATTAAAAAAAAAAATTCTAATTTTTTAATTTTTTTTATATTTTTTAATTTTTTGTAATTTGTTGTAATTTTTTGTAACTTTTTTTAATGTTTTCTAATTTTAAAAAAAATTTGTAATTGTAGTTACATTTTTTTTTTTTTTAGGCCACATTAAATAATGTGGCAGACCACATTAAATGATGTGGAGGGCCAAATTAAAAACGTTGCAGACCACATTAAATGATGTGGCAGACCAATTTTAATAACATTGCAGACCACGATAAATGAAGTGGCAGACCACATTAATTATGTGGCAGACCAATTTTAATAACGTTGCAGACCACAATAAATGATGTGGCAGACCACAATAAATGATGTGGCAGACCACATTAATTATGTGGCAGGCCACATTAATTATGTGGCAGGCCACATTAAATAATGTGGCAGACCACGTTAAATGATGTGGGGGGCCAATTTAAAAACGTTGCAGACCACTTTAAATGAAGTAGCAGGCCAACTTTAATAACGTTGCAGACCACAATAAATGATGTGGCAGACCACAATAAATGATGTGGCAGGCCAAATTAAATAATGTTGCAGACCACTTTAAATGATGTGGAGGGCCAAATGAAAAATGTTGCAGGCCACAATAAATGATGTGGCAGACCACATTAAATGATGTGGCAGGCCAATTTAAATAATGTTGCAGATCACATTAAATGAAGTAGCAGGCCAACTTTAATAACGTTGCAGACCACATTAAATGATGTGGCAGACCACATTAAATGATGTGGCAGACCACAAAAAATGATGTGGCAGGCCAAATTAAATAATGTTGCAGACCACATTAAATGATGTGGAGGGCCAAATTAAAAATGTTGCAGGCCACAATAAATGGATGTGGCAGGCCAAATTAAATAATGTTGCAGACCACATTAAATGATGTGGAGGGCCAAATTAAAAATGTTGCAGACCACAATAAATGATGTGGCAGACCACAATAAATGATGTGGCAGGCCATTTTAAATAATGTTGCAGACCACATTAAATGATGTGGAGGGCCATGTTAAAAATGTTGCAGGCCACTTTAAATGATGTGGAGTGCCAATTGATATAACGTTGCAGACCACATTAAATGATGTGGCAGACCACAATAAATGATGTGGAGGGCCATGTTAAAAATGTTGCAGGCCACTTTAAATGATGTGGAGTGCCAATTGATATAACGTTGCAGACCACGTTAAATGATGTGGCAGACCACAATAAATGATGTGGAGGGCCAAATTAAAAACGTTGCAGACCAACTAAATGAAGTGGCGGGCCACATTAAAATAATATTGTGACGTCATTCAGACGGGAGGTAAATGGACCGCAGCACAACACGTGGACTGCACATTTATCAGAACCAGATCATTTTTCCAATGGCGCTCTTTCCATACTGGATGGTAAATGAGGGTAGATGCAAGTGTAAAATAGTGGATGGTAAATGAGGGTATATGCAAGTGTGACATCGTGGATGGTAAATGAGGGTATATACAAGTGTGACATAGTGGATGGTAAATGAGGGTATATGCAAGTGTGACATAGTGGATGGTGAATGAGGGTATATGCAAGTGTGACATAGTGGATGGTAAATGAGGGTATATGCAAGTGTGACATAGTGGATGGTAAATGAGGGTATATGCAAGTGTGACATCGTGGATGGTAAATGTGGGTATATACAAGTGTGACATAGTGGATGGTAAATGAGGGTAGATGCAAGTGTAAAATAGTGGATGGTAAATGAGGGTATATACAAGTGTGACATAGTGGATGGTAAATGAGGGTATATGCAAGTGTGACATAGTGGATGGTAAATGAGGGTATATGCAAGTGTGACATCGTGGATGGTAAATGAGGGTATATGCAAGTGTGACATCGTGGATGGTAAATGAGGGTATATGCAAGTGTGACATCGTGGATGGTAAATGTGGGTATATACAAGTGTGACATAGTGGATGGTAAATGAGGGTAGATGCAAGTGTAAAATAGTGGATGGTAAATGAGGGTATATACAAGTGTGACATAGTGGATGGTAAATGAGGGTATATGCAAGTGTGACATAGTGGATGGTAAATGAGGGTATATGCAAGTGTGACATCGTGGATGGTAAATGAGGGTATATGCAAGTGTGACATCGTGGATGGTAAATGTGGATATATGCAAGTGTGACATCGTGGATGGTAAATGAGGGTATATGCAAGTGTGACATTGTGGATGGTAAATGTGGGTATATACAAGTGTGACATAGTGGATGGTAAATGAGGGTATATGCAAGTGTGACATAGTGGATGGTAAATGAGGGTAGATGCAAGTGTGACATAGTGGATGGTAAATGAGGGTAGATGCAAGTGTAAAATAGTGGATGGTAAATGAGGGTATATGCAAGTGTGACATCGTGGATGGTAAATGTGGGTATATACAAGTGTGACATAGTGGATGGTAAATGAGGGTAGATGCAAGTGTAAAATAGTGGATGGTAAATGAGGGTATATACAAGTGTGACATAGTGGATGGTAAATGAGGGTATATGCAAGTGTGACATAGTGGATGGTAAATGAGGGTATATGCAAGTGTGACATCGTGGATGGTAAATGAGGGTATATGCAAGTGTGACATCGTGGATGGTAAATGTGGATATATGCAAGTGTGACATCGTGGATGGTAAATGAGGGTATATGCAAGTGTGACATTGTGGATGGTAAATGTGGGTATATACAAGTGTGACATAGTGGATGGTAAATGAGGGTATATGCAAGTGTGACATAGTGGATGGTAAATGAGGGTAGATGCAAGTGTGACATAGTGGATGGTAAATGAGGGTAGATGCAAGTGTAAAATAGTGGATGGTAAATGAGGGTATATGCAAGTGTGACATAGTGGATGGTAAATGAGGGTAGATGCAAGTGTGACATAGTGGATGGTAAATGAGGGTAGATGCAAGTGTAAAATAGTGGATGGTAAATGAGGGTATATACAAGTGTGACATAGTGGATGGTAAATGAGGGTATATGCAAGTGTGACATAGTGGATGGTAAATGAGGGTATATGCAAGTGTGACATCGTGGATGGTAAATGAGGGTAGATGCAAGTGTAAAATAGTGGATGGTAAATGAGGGTAGATGCAAGTGTGACATAGTGGATGGTAAATGTGGGTGTATGCAGAAAAGCATGTAAGAGATGAAGAACTTACCTTTTCTTCCCCGTCACAGAATCATGAGTTTGTGGACGAGCAGACCTTCCAGGCCAACTGCATGGAGATCTCGGTGATGAAAAAGTCCAGCTCCCGCAGTTCCTCGCTGTCGTCCTCGCCGCACGGCTTCAGCTCGTGCTGCTCTCGGCGCCACAGGAAGAAGAACAGCTTCAGCCTGCCCAGCACCAACAACCAGGAGCTGAGCACCATCCAGATCCGAGAGAGGCCCGTGGCCAACAGGTACGACCCGGGCCAGCCGGCGCGGGTGTGACGGATGCTGGTAGGACCCTGTGGGACCACCACATGACTCCAGCTCATGCCCTCTACTCCTTTTCAGATTATGCACTAAACCACACGTTCTTCATCTTTTTAGACCACGGGGCCACACTTTTTCCACTACAGAAGGGCCCGGGGCCCACTCATATATTAACACTGAATTTGTCATATTACTGTTGATGTTAATTGTATTGCATTATTATATCTAACCTTTACAACCTTGTCAAAGATTTAAAAGTATGTGTTGATCACAAAGATTATTTTAACACACAAATATTAGGCTTAGGTCAGGCTGATTAAAAAAATAAATACTAATCAAATATACTGCATAAGAAGAGACAGATATATAGACATATATACACACACACATATACACATGTATATATACATATACATATATATATATACATATATTTACATATATATACATATATACACACACATACAGTATATACATACATTAATATACACATATATACATACATATATATTTTTTTTTTATAACTTGATTTGTTTGGGTGATGTAAAATAAATCCACAAGAACATGATTTATATTTAATACAAAATAGGGATTCAATTTGACAATACTATACATGAATATATTTGTTTTATAATAATATTAATGCTTTTTTTTTTTTGTTTAATTTCCGTAGTCTGACATCCTGTTGCTGCCGTCTCTCCAGACCCTTGAATCGGGTGTGTGAGGCGGCGAGTGAATTCTTTGCCCCGGAGGAAACAGCAGAGTTTGACTGACAAATTCTGCCTAGCAACAAGAACATGTGACATGGCCAGGAGATATATATGTGAAATATATATGTATATATATATATATATATATATATATATATATATATATATATATATATATATATATATATATATATATATATATATATATATATATATGTATATATGTATATATATATATATATATATATATATATATATATATATATATATATATATAACTGTATATATATATATATATATATATATATATATATATATATATATATATAACTGTATATATATATATATATATATATATATATATGTATATATATATATATATATATATATATATATACAGTTATATATATATATATGTATACATATTTAAATATACACATAAATATATATTCATATATACATATATGTATATGAATATACATATATATATATATATATATATATATATATATATATATATATAACTGTATATATATATATATATATATATATATAACTGTATATATATATATATATATATATATATATATATATATATATATATATATATATATATATATATATACAGTTATATATATATATATGTATACATATTTAAATATACACATAAATATATATTCATATATACATATATTTACATATATGTATATGAATATACATATACATATATGTAAATAAATAAATATAAATATATATATATATATATATATATATATATATATATATATATATATATATATATATATATATATATATATATATATATATATATATATATATATATATATATATATATATATATATATATATATATATATATATATATATATATATATATATATATATATATATATATATAAATATACATATATACATATAAACAAATTTCACCACATCTAGTGTGTGTGTGACAATCATTGGTACTTTAATCTTAAAATACATATACATATATGTATATATACATATATACGTATATATATATGTATATTTATATATGTATATATATATTTATATATATGTATATTTATATATGTATTTATTCATATATATGTATATATATATATATATATATATATATATATATATATATATATATATATATATATATATATATATATATATATATATATATATATATATATATATATATATATATATATATATATATATATATATATATATACTCCATCCATCCATCCATCCATTTTCTACCGCTTATCCCTTTTGGGGTCGCTGGAGCCTACTGTCTGTATGTATATATATATATATATATATATATATATATATATATATATATATATATATATATATATATATATATATATATATATATATATATATATATATATATATATATATATATATATATATATATATATATATATATATATATATATATATATATATATATATATATATATATATATATATATAATATGTACATATATATAAATATATATATATATATAATATGTACATATATATAAATATATATATATATATATATATATATATATATATATATATATATATATATATATATATATATATATATATATATATATACATATATATATATATACATATACATATATATATATATATATATATATATATATATATATATATATATATATATATATGTACATATATTATATATATATATATATATATATATATATATATATATATATATATATATGTACATATTATATACATATATATATATATATATATATATATATATATATATATGTATATATATATATATATATATATATATATATATATATATATATATATATATATATATATATATATATATATATATATATATATATATATATATATATATATATATATATATATATATATATATATATATATATATATAGTTAAGGGTCTGGACTCTGGAGAGTCGGCAGCAACAGGAAGTCAGATGACGGAAATTAGACAAAAAAAAGCATTAATATTATTATAAAATAAATGTATTTATGTATAGTATTGTCAAATGTAATCCCTATTTTGTATTAAATATAAATCAGGTTTTTTATGGATTTATTTTACAGCACTCAAAAAATCTAATTAGAATTTTAGTATTTTATTATTACAATAGGATTATTTACAAATAAATGTTTAAATAAACACACGATATTTGTATAAAATCTATAAATAAATAAAATGTGTAAACAATTATTTTACACTTCATATTAACAAGTGGGGAAATATACTTCCTCTATTTTAATGCTTTATTCTGCTGGGTGATTATTTCCCAGCTTCACCTTTTTCTTCGTGCGAGCCCGCTAAACTTCCTCCCGACTCCAGGCCAGTCTAAATGGAAGGATGAGCAAGTGAAAAGAATATACTGTACTTACTTGTAGGCGTCACGAGGCCGTGGAAGCATCTCAGGCCAGATGATTGCCTTCACAGACCGGCTGGACTCCGCCATGAGTCGCGCTGTGAAGTCCGTCATCGGTGCCCACGTGGGAAGATGGCACCTTGGATGTGACACATGCCGTCTAAAAGGACACGCTGTCAATGACAAACGCTTCTTAGCCATCTTTAATACGTGCGCGCGGACCTTGATGCTGGGATGTGTCCACGCTGAAGAGCCGAGATCACAGATGTCAAAGTCACAAGGCCCCGGGGGGCCAGAGCCCCAAAACCAGTGAAGTTGGCACATTGTGTAAATGGTAAATAAAAAGAGAATACAATGATTTGCAAATCCTTTTCAACTTCTTTTCAATTGAATAGACTGCAAAGACAAGATATTTAAAATTATATTTTATTGTCTTGCTGAAATAAGCAGGGGCGTCCATGATGACGTTGCTTGGATGGCAACATATGTTGCTCCAAAGCCTGTATGTACCTTTCAGCAGATGTGTAAGTTACCCATGCCTTGGGCACTAATACACCCCCATACCATCACACATGCTGGCTTTTTGAACTTTGCGCCTAGAACAATCCGGATGGTTCTTTTCCTCTTTGGTGCGGAGGACACGGCATCCACAGTTTCCAAAAAAAATTTAAAATATGGACTCGTCAGACCACAGAACATTTTTCCATTTTGTATCAGTCCATCTTAGATGAGCTCGGGCCCAGCGAAGCCGGCGGCGTTTCTGGGTGTTGTTGATAAATGGCTTTCGCTTTTTGCATAGTAGAGTTTTAACTTGCACTTACAGGTGTAGCGACCAACTGTAATTGCTGACAGTGGTTTTCTGAAGTGTTCCTGAGCCCATGTGGTGATATCCTTTACACACTGATGTCGCTTTTTGATGCAGTACCGCCTGAGGGATCCAAGGTCCGTAATATCATCGCTTACGTGCAGTGATTTCTCCAGATTCTCAGAACCTTTTGATGATATTACGGAGCGTAGATGGTGAAATCCCTAAATTCCTTGCAAGAGCTGGTTGAGAAATGTTGTTCTTAAACAATTTGCTCACGCATTTGTTGACAAAGTGGTGACCCTCGCCCCGTCCTTGTTTGTGAACGACTGAGCATTTCACGGAAGCTGCTTTTACACCCAATCATGGCACCCACCTGTTCCCAATTAGCCCGTTCACCTGTGGGATGTTCCAAATAAGTGTCCGATAAGCATTCCTCAACTTTCTCAGTCTTTTTTGCCACTTGTGCCAGCTTTTCTGCAACATGTTGCAGGCACCAAACATAAAATATCTTGTCTTTGCAGTCTATTCAGTTGAATATAAGTTGAAAAGCAATTGCAAATCATTGTATTCTGTTTTTATTTACCATTTACACAACGTGCCAACTTTACCGGTTTTGTAATGAAATCAAGTTCGACACCCCTGGCCTAGATGATCTAGTGTCAAGCCAAAAAAAAAGTGTTTTGGGGTAATTGCGTCATTGCATGAGAACATATTGACAAGGTATTTACGTACCTGGAAAGCCATCGGCGGCGTCTTTAATACGAGGTGTCACTCGATGGACTTTTCTCGCCGTCACTCTTTCCGCCCCCTAATGGCCGTTTATAGGCATTGCTGGTATTACGCTAACAAAGAGTATTGGAGCTTTCTTGTTGTACTTGGGTCTTTCATCCCGCTTCTTCTTCCGCCCTTTCCCCAGTCGCTCCAACCTGAACGCCAAACTGGACGAGACGGTGCCGCTGAAACGCGACCAGGTGTACATCAGCCCCTCCATGGTCAGCCTGGCCGCCCCGGTGGTGACGTCGTCGGACGGCGACGGCTCGTCCAGCACCGCCTCGGCGTACTCTCAAAGCAACATTGTGCGAGTATCCGCCTTGTAGACGCGGGAAGGGAAGGAGGGTGGGAGGGGGCCTCGCCGAGCATGAACCCGCCGAAACGTGGAGGGATTTTTTTTCTTCTTTTTATCCCAAACGGTGAGCTCATCTGATGTCAAACTCTGCATGTTTTGTTTTTTTTCAAGAGGGGACGGTGGAGGCCTCCTCCGGGGGGGGGATAGCGACCAGCACATCTTGTTCCATGAGGAAAGCACAGCGAGCGGAAGTGTTGGGAGGGAATCATCGTTGCCTAAACATACTGAGAAACACTTTATTTTTCAAGATAGTCGTCAAAGTCGGAAAGGAGCGCTTCTTGTCTGTTTTTTTGTCCTGGACGATGACCAAGCACACACCTTCATTCCCCACGGACGCCATTGTTGTTGTGAATATTCCGTCCGGTCCGCTTCTGCATTCGATTATTTTAGATATTTTTTTTTTTTTTTTTTTTTCCCTCCCCCCGCCGTACTCTTGTAAATGGGACAACTCCACGTTCATCCCGGAGCGGGAAAGAACGGACGTGAAACGTCGGCTCGTTTTGACGAATACGTGACGCATCGTGACATTCTGTTTGTGAAATGTGCAAGTAAAAGTGAAAGTCCGAATGAAAGAAAAAAAAAAAAAAAAAAAAAAAAAAAAAAGGTTACATGTTTGACATGTATGGAAGACATTCCGGTGGAACCTCCAAAGTCAAACGGTGTTGGCCGCTAGGAACTTTCCAAACGGGGTCCCCATCAAGTCATAAAAATGGGGTCCCACTTTTTTGAAAACAAATGATAAATGTATGCATTATCCTGTTATACACTATATTGCCAAAAGTATTTGGCCACCTGCCTTGACTCACATATGAACTTGAAGTGCCATCCCATTCCTAACCCATAGGGTTCGATATGACGTCGGTCCACCTTTTTGCAGCTATTACAGCTTCAACTCGTCTGGGAAGGCTGTCCACAAGGTTGCGGAGTGTGTTTATAAGGAATTTTCCACCGTTCTTCCAATAGCGCATTGGTGAGGTCACACATTGATGTTGGTGGAGAAGGCCTGGCTCTCAGTCTCCGTTCTAATTCATCCAGAAGGTGTTCTATCAGGTTCAGGTCAGGACTCTGTGCAGGCCAGTCAAGTTCATCCACACCAGACTCTGTCATCCATGTCTTTATGGACCTTGCTTTGTCCAAAAATGTTTTTGGTATCCTGGAGCATTCAAAGTTCCTTTCACTGGAACTAAAGGGGCCGAGCCCAACTCCTGGAAAAACAACCCCACACCATAATTCCTCCTCCACCAAATTTCACACTCGGTACAATGCAGTCCGAAATGTACCGTTCTCCTGGCAACCTCCGAACCCAGACTCGTCTTTCTTTCTTAGGAGTATTTAGGAGCGAGGAAATTTCACGACTGGATTTGTTGCACAGGTGGCATCCTGTGACAGTTCCACGCTGGAAGTCACTGATGACGGCCCATTCTTTCACAAATGTTTGTAGAAACAGTCTCCATGCCTAAGTGATTAGGACACCTGATTCTCATCATGTGGATGGGTGGCCAAATACTTTTGGCAATATAGTGTATCTCAAATTCTATATTGTGTTTTGGAAAAAGGTTTTCATAAACGTTACTTAATTCATTAAAAATATATATTTTTTATGTATATGTAAATGTATTCAGTTATAAACATTCATTCACTTTCTTCTTTCCTTCATGGAGCTAAACTTTACCGCTGCCGGTAGTTTTTTTCTATATTTTCATTTAATGAGTTGTAGGTATATTTGTTTCAGTACAAAAGTGTAAAAAAGTGTTTGGAATGATGATAATGGTGTGCCAGGGCACGACTTCTCTGGCAGATTGATGAACCCTCTCGGTTTGATAATCGGCAGAAGATCACAGTCGGCTCGTCCCCCGCAAACCTCCTTAGCTATAAACTTTACATCCTATGGAGGGTATCAATGATGGTCTTCTGGACAGTTGTCAAGTCTTCCCCATATTCATCCTAACTGAGACAATTGAAGCAATTTAATGACAACCCGATTTTAGTAGACGAGTATAGTGCGACACTCTCTTTCAAACATTCATGCCCAGTCAATTTCTTCGCGGTATTCTCATTTTTCCAAATCCCGTTTTCGGGGGTTTTTGTGAGCTGGAGGCCCGAATTATGTACCGTATTTTCCGGACCATAGAGCAAATCCGGATTATAAGGCGCACTGCCGATGAATGGTCTATTTTTGATCTTCTTTCATATATAAGGCGCACCGGATTATAAGGCGCATTAAAGGAGTCATATTATTATGATTTTGTTCTAAATGTAAAAGACTTCCTTGCGGTCTACATAACATGTAATGGTGGTTCTTTGGTCAAAATGTTGCATGGATTATGTTTTACAGATCATCTTCAAGCCGCTTTCTGACGTTTTGTGGGCGGGTCTTATTTACGTGGCTCACCTTCGACAGCGTCTTCTCCCCCGTCATATTTGTTGTAGCGTGCAAGGACGGGAGGGGAAGAAGTCGTCAAAAAGATGGCGCTAACTGTTTTAATGACATTCAGACTTTACTTCAATCAATAACGGAGTCAGCATCTCCTCATCCGGAAAACAACAACGCCCCGTGAAAAAAACGTCCGACCGGAACTCTCTAATAACTAAAGTTCCTTAGGTGAATAATGTAAACTCACTACACCGGTATGTTTTAGCGCGTTCATGGCGAGTTTACTGACGGATATAAGTAAGAACTTTACACTACTTTATATTAGAAATGATAACATTGGAGGATGAATGTCTCATAACAAGAAATAGAGAAAAAGAAGAAGCTTATCGACTACAAAGGCGGAGGCGCGCAATTTTTCAGGATTTATGTACATCCCAAATACAGATCAGCAGGTACCAGAAGGTAAGAAAAGTTGCTTTTGCATAATATTGTGCAAAAAAAACGCCAGATAATATGTCTTACCTTATACACACACCATAATAATACTCCTATGTTGAAGCACATCAAGCGGTGCGGCTTCATATCTTACCAAAGTCGTACTAAAACATGTTTGATAGATTTTTGTTCTATATTTTCAATGGAACACATAAAATGTTGGTGTTGTTTACTTGAGTCATATTGCCATAACATTGCAGTCTACACGTATCTCTTATGTGTGACTGCCATCTACTGGTCACACTTATCATTACACCATGTACCAAATAAAATTGCTCCGAGGTCGGTAAGCACAACCAGATTTATTCCGTACATTGCAGTCTACACGTATCTCCTATATGTGACTGCCATCTACTGGTCACACTTATCATGACACCATGTACCAAATAAAATTGCGCCGAGGTCGGTAAGCACAACCAGAATTATTCCGTCCATTAGGGCGTTAGAAGGCGCGCTGTCGAGTTTTGAGAAGAAAAATATATAAACGGGAAAATACAGTACAAACGAACAACTGCACACTTGAAATGGTTTAAGTTGTGGGCCCTGACTCTATAATCTATGGACGTTTAACTTTTTTGAATGGAATTATGGAAATAAATACACTTTTCCATGATATTATCTTTTTTTTTTTTTTTAGGAAAGGGTTAGGGTTGGGGTTGGGGTTAGGATTAGAGTTAGGATTAGGATTAGGGTTATGGTTAGGCATAAAGAAAAATAGTTGGTTAAGGTTAGGGCTAGGGTTGGGGGTGTGGTTAGGATTAGGGTTAGGGTTAGGGTTGGGGTTAGGGTTAGGATTAGGATTAGGGTTATGGTTAGGCATAAAGAAAAATAGTTGGTTAGAGTTAGGGCTAGGGTTGGGGTGTGGTTAGGATTAGGGTTAGGGTTGGTTAGGGTTAGGGTTAGGGTTAGGGTTAGGGTTTGGGTTGGGGTTAGGGTTAGGATTAGGGTTAGGATTAGGATTAGGGTTATGGTTAGGCATAAAGAAAAATAGTTGGTTAGGGTTAGGGCTAGGGTTGGGGGTGTGGTTAGGATTAGGGTTAGCGTTAGGGTTACCCTGACCCTACACTATGAAAATTGTATGGAAAAAATGTATCAACCAAAGATTTGCCAAAATACGAACGCAGGTGGATTGCCGGCAAGGACAAGCCAAATATACCGGGCTAAACCTCGAAGGTTAAGGTGGTGTTTTCCGTAAAAAGTTTTTTCCACAAGGAAATTGTGCTTGAAGGCCACGCGGTGGTTGGACTTTGGAGGTTCCACTGCGGGTTCTAAGGTGGAATATTAGGTGATTGTTCTAAAGCAACCTTTGACTACTGCTATCTCGACCCCGGACACACTTCTAGAAGGCTAGATCTCACTGTGTAGAAGGCCACCTTTTGTACATTCTTTTCATACTGTAAATACACCCCACCCCCCCCCCCACCCCCCACCCACCCCCCAAAGCTGACTGAGCGCATTCTGGAGTGGGATCCTCTCATTTCTAGATTTAGTTTGACAGTTTGTCGTCGGCCATTCTATTTCTGTCTGTTGACTGGTTGAAGTAAAGATTTGCATGCTGTCATTGCGGGAAAAAAAGAAAAGAAATTCTGTTCTATTAAAGTTTGTCTCTGCTTCCTGTCGGCGACTTGTCTGTGTGAGGAGGTGTGTGTGTATGTGTGTGTGTCTGTGTGTGTGTGTGTTCTTGCATTGCTACCCTTCTTGAGACATCAACAACCGGTGAACAAGTTAGGACATAAATCACGGAAAACCATGGCATCTAATAGAGAGCCAAATACTAGAGTCCGTGAACATTGCTCCAAAGTCAGGATTTTTTTTTTGTTGATTTAATGTGCATACAAAAGTAAACATTGACAGGTGCAAAGGCAGCAATATATGATTAAAAAAAAAAGACGGCAGCTAAGGAAGTACTTCCCCCATTCAAACCCCGCGTCTGGCCAACATATGAAATAACAAGTGTGTGTAAGAAATTGAAATGCACCCCTTTGGCCAAAATTAATTTAAAAAAATAAATAAATATGTATATAGAGACATACTGTAATAACTTGAAGTAAATGATGATTAAAAACCAATTACAAACAAAAAATTCAAAACAAAAAAATTGTACCTATAGCTTACCTTTTTTATATTTGCATAGTATGTATATATTATTAATGTTGTAAATACAAATCTTTATATATCTAGAAAGGGTGGTCCTAAAGAGGGAGGCATTTTTTGGAGGTCTCAAGAAGGTAAGAAATACAAGAATGTGTATGTGTGTGTGTGTGTGTGTTCTTGTATTTCTACCCTTCTTGAGACTTGAACAAGGAAAAGTAGCTTCCATATGAGGAGGTGTGAACAAGTGATGACATAAATCATGGTCCCAATAACATTGCATCTAATAGAGAATGTCTCATTTGCACCCCCTGGTGGTGAAATCTATCAAAATGAGGGTGGTCCCAAAAAGGAGGAATTTTTCAAATTGACTGTGTGTCGCTTTTAAAAGTGCTCCCCCTCTGGTCAACATATAAAATAACAAGTGCGTGTAAGAAATTGAAATGCGCCCCCTTTTGGCCAAAATTAATTTAAAATAAATAAATAAATATGTATATAGAGACATACTGTAATAACGTGAAGTAAATAATGAAGATTAAAAAAACAATTACAAACAAAAAATGAACTAAAAGCAGTCTTTTTCTCACAATGTGTCGACTTTTTTCTTATAAAATTGGGAACAATTTCTCATATTCTTTCTGTTTCTGTAATATTGCCATATTTTCTCGTAAAATTATTACTTTTTAATGCAAAACGGTGACGTTTGTCATATAAAATTCAGACAACGTTACCAATTTTTTTGGGGTTGTTCTTGTAAAATAGTGAAATCGTTTTGCTTTTGTCATAATTTTGCCAAGTCAAATTATTTTTACTATTATAATATTGCCAAAATGTTAAAGTTTTCATACAAAATGGGGACTTTCGTCGAGTAAAATTCCGACTCCTTTCATAAAATTGCCCAAATTTTTAAAGTTTTCTTATAAAATTGTGACTTTTGTCGAGTAAAATTACGACACCTGTAATAAAATTGCCAAAATTAAAAAATTGCGACTGTTATTGAGTAAAATTCCAACTTTTATCATAATATTGCAGAAATGTTCAGTTTTTCTTGTAAAATTCTGACTTGCGTTGAGTAAAAGGACGACTTTTATTACAATCCTGCAAAATTCTACGTTTTTCTTGTGAAATTCCAACTCGTTTTTCACAACAAGCTTTTTTTATATTTGCATAGTATGTATATAATATTAATGTTGTAAATACACATCTTTATAAATCTAGAAAGGCTGGTCCTAAAGAGGTAGGCATTTTTCGGAGGTCTCAAGAAGGTAAGAAAAACAATGTGTGTGTGTGTGTGTGTGTGTCCTTGTATTTCTACCCTTCTTGAGACTTGAACAAGGAAAAGTAGCTTCCATATGAGGAGGTGTGAACAAGTGATGACATAAATCATGGTCCCAATAACATTGCATCTAATAGAGAATGTCTCATTTGCACCCCCTGGTGGTGAAATCTATCAAAATGAGGGTGGTCCCAAAAAGGAGGGATTTTTCAAATTGACTGTGTGTCGCTTTTAAAAGTGCTCCCCCTCTGGTCAACATATGAAATAACAAGTGTGTGTAAGAAATTGAAATGCGCCCCCTTTTGGCAAAAATTAATTTAAAATAAATAAATAAATATGTATATAGAGACATACTGTATAGCGTGAAGTAAATAATGAAGATTAAAAAAACAATTACAACCAAAAAATTAACTAAAAGCAGTTTTTTTCTCACAATGTGTCGACTTTTTTCTTATAAAATTGGGAACAATTTCTCATATTCTTTCTGTTTCTGTAATATTGCCATATTTTCTCGTAAAATTATGACTTTAATGTAAAACTATTACTTTTTAATGCAAAACGGTGACGTTTGTCATATAAAATTCAGACATGTACCACAATATTGCCAATTTTTTTTTGGGTTGTTCTTGTAAAATAGTGAAATCTTTTTGCTTTTGTCATAATTTTGCCAAGTCAAATTATTTTTACTATTATAATATTGCCAAAATGTTAAAGTTTTCATACAAAATGGGGACTTTCGTCGAGTAAAATTCCGACTCCTTTCATAAAATTGCCCAAATTTTTAAAGTTTTCTTATAAAATTGTGACTTTTTTCGAGTAAAATTACGACACTTATCATAAAATTGCCAAAATTAAAAAATTGCGACTGTTATTGAGTAAAATTCCAACTTTTATCCTAATATTGCAGAAATGTTCCGTTTTTCTTGTAAAATTCTGACTTGCGTTGAGTAAAAGGACTACTTTTATTATAATACTGCCAAAATTCTACGTTTTTCTTGTGAAATTGTGACCTTTTTCTTGTGAAATTCCAACTCGTTTTTCACAACAAGCTTTTTTTATATTTGCATAGTATGTATGTATTATTAATGTTGTAAAGACACATCTTTATATATCTAGAAAGGCTGGTCCTAAAGAGGTAGGCATTTTTCGGAGGTCTCAAGAAGGTAAGAAAAACAAGAATGTGTGTGTGTGTGTTCTTGTATTTCTACCCTTCTTGAGACTTGAACAAGGAAAAGTAGCTTCCATATGAGGAGGTGTGAACAAGTGATGACATAAATCATGGTCCCAATAACATTGCATCTAATAGAGAATGTCTCATTTGCACCCCCTGGTGGTGAAATCTATCAAAATGAGGGTGGTCCCAAAAAGGAGGGATTTTTCAAATTGACTGTGTGTCGCTTTTAAAAGTGCTCCCCCTCTGGTCAACATATGAAATAACAAGTGAGTGTAAGAAATTGAAATGCGCCCCCCTTTGGCCAAAATTAATTTAAAATAAATAAATAAATATGTATATAGAGACATACTGTAATAACGTGAAGTAAATAATGAAGATTAAAAAAACAATTACAAACAAAAAATGAACTAAAAGCAGTCTTTTTCTCACAATGTGTCGACTTTTTTCTTATAAAATTGGGAACAATTTCTCATATTCTTTCTGTTTCTGTAATATTGCCATATTTTCTCGTAAAATGATGACTTTAATGTAAAACTATTACTTTTTAATGCAAAACGGTGACGTTTGTCATATAAAATTCAGACTTGTACCACAATATTGCCAATTTTTTGGGGGTTGTTCTTGTAAAATAGTGAAATCTTTTTGCTTTTGTCATAATTTTGCCAAGTGAAATTATTTCTGCTATTATAACATTGCCAAAATGTTAAAGTTTTCATACAAAATGGGGACTTTCGTCGAGTAAAATTCCGACTCCTTTCATAAAATTGCCCAAATTTTTAAAGTTTTCTTATAAAATTGTGACTTTTGTCGAGTAAAATTACGACACCTATCATAAAATTGCCAAAATTAAAAAATTGCGACTGTTATTGAGTAAAATTCCAACTTTTATCATAATATTGCAGAAATGTTCAGTTTTTCTTGTAAAATTCTGACTTGCGTTGAGTAAAAGGACGACTTTTATTACAATACTGCCAAAATTCTACGTTTTTCTTGTGAAATTGTGACCTTTTTTTCTTGTGAAATTCCAACTCGTTTTTCACAACAAGCTTTTTTTATGTTTGCATAGTATGTATATATTATTAATGTTGTAAATACACATCTTTATATATCTAGAAAGGCTGGTCCTAAAGAGGTAGGCATTTTTCGGAGGTCTCAAGAAGGTAAGAAAAACAAGAATGTGTGTTTGTGTGTGTGTCCTTGTATTTCTACCCTTCTTGAGACTTGAACAAGGAAAAGTAGCTTCCATATGAGGAGGTGTGAACAAGTGATGACATAAATCATGGTCCCAATAACATTGCATCTAATAGAGAATGTCTCATTTGCACCCCTGGTGGTGAAATCTATCAAAATGAGGGTGGTCCCAAAAAGGAGGGATTTTTCAAATTGACTGTGTGTCGCTTTTAAAAGTGCTCCCCCTCTGGTCAACATATGAAATAACAAGTGAGTGTTAGAAATTGAAATGCGCCCCCTTTTGGCCAAAATTTATTTAAAACAAATAAATAAATATGTATATAGAGACATACTGTATAGCGTGAAGTAAATAATGAAGATTAAAAAAACATTTGCAAACAAAAAATTAACTAAAAGCAGTTTTTTTCTCACAATGTGTCGACTTTTTTCTTATAAAATTGGGAACAATTTCTCATATTCTTTCTGTTTCTGTAATATTGCCATATTTTCTCGTAAAATTATTACTTTTTAATGCAAAACGGTGACGTTTGTCATATAAAATTCAGACAATGTTACCAATTTTTTTGGGGTTGTTCTTGTAAAATAGTGAAATCTTTTTGCTTTTGTCATAATTTTGCCAAGTCAAATTATTTTTGCTATTATAATATTGCCAAAATGTTAAAGTTTTCTTACAAAATGGGGACTTTCGTCGAGTAAAATTCCGACTCCTTTCATAAAATTGCCCAAATTTTTCAAGTTTTCTTATAAAATTGTGACTTTTGTCGAGTAAAATTACGACACTTATCATAAAATTGCCAAAATTAAAAAATTGCGACTGTTATTGAGTAAAATTCCAACATTTATCATAATATTGCAGAAATGTTCAGTTTTTCTTGTAAAATTCTGACTTGCGTTGAGTAAAAGGACGACTTTTATTATAATACTGCCAAAATTCTACGTTTTTCTTGTGAAATTGTGACCTTTTTCTTGTGAAATTCCAACTCGTTTTTCACAACAAGCTTTTTTGATGTTTGCATAGTATGTATATATTATTAATGTTGTAAATACACATCTTTATATATCTAGAAAGGGTGGTCCTAAAGAGGTAGGCATTTTTCGGAGGTCTCAAGAAGGTCAGAAATACAAGATTGTGTGTGTGTGTGTGTGCGTGTGTGTGTGTGTGTGTGCTGATGTAAAAGTCTGCAACAGTTTTTGCTTTTAAAGAAATCCAAGTCATGGAGTGAAAACATGAAAGGAGTGAGACGTCGGTGAGGTGGATGGTAGAATAAATACTGTCGCGAAACAACCTTTGTCTTTTTTGCTCCTTTGTTGTTCCTCAAACAGAAGTAGGTACTGGTGGTACTGGTGCAGGGCATGTTGGGACCTGAGCCTCCCAGCAGGTGGTCCTGCAGGAACTGTCCGTGGGGATGTAGGCTCCTGCAGCGTTGCATTGTCATGTCCTCCTCCCACAATGCACTGCTCCCTTTGTGCGGAGGAGCGACACAGCAGCTTTTTTTTTTTAGGAAATCTTATGAACCGGCCTCCCGCTGGCAGGGACCACGGGGCTAATTGGGCTCGTCTCGGAAGGACGGCCGGGACCAACACCGGGCATGGCGTTTGAACTTCATGAAAAAGACTGAAAATAAGCTCCTGGTTTTTTTAGCAGTTGAACATGCAAAAAATAGGAAGAAAAGGCACCATTTGAAGATGTTTTGGTGTTTAAAGAATTGAAAAAGGATCAACAGAGTTGACATAAATACATACCGCATTCACCTGAATGAATCACAATGTTATTTAGTCACTACAGTAATTACAACTTTTGTTCGCAGCCACAGGAACCACATGGGTTAGCCTACTCTATACAGTATTCACAACATTATTAGTGTTCACTTCACAACCACAGATGGTTCATATACTTATTGACATTATTTACACATTACTTTGTCTGTTTCAGTCACTATGTTATTTAGTCACTACAGTAATTACAACTTGTGTTCACATCCACAGGAACCACATGGGTTAGCCTACTCTATACAGTATTTACACCCATACTAGTGTTCACTTCACAGCCACAGAGGGTTCATCAATTTATTGACATTATTTACACACACATTACTTTGTCTGTTTCAGTCACTATGTTATTTAGTCACTAGAATAATTACAACTTGTGTTCACATCCACAGGAACAACATGGGTTAGCCTACTCTATACAGTATTTACACCCATACTAGTGTTCACTTCACAGCCACAGATGGTTCATCTACTTATTGACATTATTTACACATTACTTTGTCTGTTTCAGTCACTATGTTATTTAGTCACGACAGTAATTACAACTTGTGTTCACATCCACAGGAACCACATTGGTTCGCCTACTCTATACAGTATTCACAACCTTACTAGTGTTCACTTCACAGCCACGGATGGTTCATCTAGTTATTGACATTATTTACACATTACTTTGTCTGTTTCAGTCACTATGTTATTTAGTCACGACAGTAATTACAACTTGTGTTCACATCCACAGGAACAACATGGGTTAGCCTACTCTATACAGTATTTACACCCATACTAGTGTTCACTTCACAGCCACAGATGGTTCATCAATTTATTGACATTATTTACACATTACTTTGTCTGTTTCAGTCACAATGTTATTTAGTCACTAGAATAATTACAACTTGTGTTCACAGCCACAGGAACAACATGGGTTAGCCTACTCTATACAGTATTTACACCCATACTAGTGTTCACTTCACAGCCACAGATGGTTCATCTACTTATTGACATTATTTACACATTACTTTGTCTGTTTCAGTCACTATGTTATTTAGTCACGACAGTAATTACAACTTGTGTTCACATCCACAGGAACCACATGGGTTAGCCTACTCTATACAGTATTCACAACATTATTAGTGTTCACTTCACAACCACAGATGGTTCATCTACTTATTGACATTATTTACACATTACTTTGTCTGTTTCAGTCACTATGTTATTTAGTCACTAGAATAATTACAACTTGTGTTCACATCCACAGGAACAACATGGGTTAGCCTACTCTATACAGTATTTACACCCATACTAGTGTTCACTTCACAGCCACAGATTGTTCATCTAGTTATTGACATTATTTACACATTACTTTGTCTGTTTCAGTCACTGTTATTTAGTCACTGCAGTAATTACAACTTGTGGTCACATCCACAGGAACCACATGGGTTAGCCTACTTTAAACAGTATTTACAACCTTACTAGTGTTCACTTCACAGCCACAGATGGTTCATATACTTATTGACTTTATTTACACATTACTTTGTCTATTTCAGTCACTGTTACTTAGTCACTACAGTAGTTACAACTTGTGTTCACATCCACAGGAACCACATGGGTGAGCCTATTCTATACGGTATTCACAACCTTACTAGTGTTCACTACACAGCCACAAATGGTTCCATCTAGTTATTTTTAAAGACGGATTTCCGACTGTAGACGGAAAAATCACATGCCTGCAACACGGCGCTTCAGCGGCAGACGAGGGAGGACCGGAGCGTGTTTTTGAGGCGCTCAAACTCGGCGCCGAACTGCGGGTTGACTGCGGCGTAGATGATGGGGTTGCTGAGCGAGGACACGCAGGCCACGGACACCGACAGGAGCTCCACTTCCCGCATGGCTGCACCCTGGACACGGAAGTGTTGCGCCTCGTTAGCGCAGGAGGAACGTTTTACCTTCATCATTTGCTGCTGGCTTCTATTAGGGAGCACAGCGTAAAGAAAGACCATTCCAAAGTAGGATCTTAAAGGGGAAGGGCATTTTGGGGGGAATTTTGCCTATCGTTCACAATCACTATGAGAGACAAGACGACAAATATATATATTTTTTATGCATTTTAAATATTAAATAAATGCGAACAAAGTCCACTAACAATGGAGCCTGTAGAGCCCCTAAAAAAACATCCAAACACCTCCATTAGTGTTTTATATACATATATATGTAATGTAGTAACATTCATAATAACATGTAATGTATACATGATGTGAGTATATATGTAATGTAGTAACATTCATAATAACATATAATATATACATGATGTAAGTATATATGTAATGTAGTAACATTCATAATAACATGTAATATATACATGATGTAAGTATATATGTAATGTAGTAACATTCATAATAACGTGCAATATATACATGATGTAAGTATATATGTAATGTAGTAACATTCATAATAACATGTAATATATACATGATGTAAGTATATATGTAATGTAGTAACATTCATAATAACATGTAATATATACATGATGTAAGTATATATGTAATTTAGTAACATTCATAATAACATGTAGTATATATATGATGTAAGTATATATGTAATGTAGTAACATTCATAATAACATGTAATATATATGATGGAAGTATATATGTAATGTAGTAACATTCATAATAACATGTCATATATACATGATGTAAGTATATATGTAATGTAGTAACATTCATAATAACATGTAATATATACATGATGTAAGTATATATGTCATGTAGTAACATTCATAATAACGTGTAATATATACATGATGTAAGTATATGTGTAATTTAGTAACATTCATGATAACATGTAATATACACATGATGTAAGTATATATGTAATTTAGTAACATTCATAATAACATGTAATATATACGTACATGATGTAAGTATATATGTAATGTAGTAACATTCATAATAATATGTAATATATACACATGATGTAAGTATATATGTAATGTAGTAATATTCATAATAACATTTAATATATACATGATGTAAGTATATATGTAATTTAGTAACATTCATGATAACATGTAATATATACATGATGTAAGTATATATGTCATGTAGTAACATTCATGATAACATGTAATATATACATGATGTAAGTATATATGTAATGTAGTAACATTTATAATGACATGTAATATATACATGATGTAAGTATATATGTAATGTAGTAACATTCATAATAACATGTAATATATACATGATGTAAGTTTATATGTAATGTAGTAACATTCATAATATGTAATATATACATGATGTAAGTTTATATGTAATGTAGTAACATTCATAATAACGTGTAATATATACATGATGTAAGTATATATGTAATGTAGTAACATTCATAATAATATGTAATATATACATAATGTAAGTATATATGTAATGTAGTAACATTCATAATAACATGTAATATATTCATGATGTAAGTATATATGTAATGTAGTAACATTTATAATAACATGTAATATATACATGATGTAAGTATATATGTAATGTAGTAACATTCATAATAACATGTAATATATACATGATGTAAGTATATATGTAATGTAGTAACATTCATAATAACATGTAATGTTTACATGATGTAAGTATATATTTAATTTAGTAACATTCATAATAACATGTAATATATACATGATGTAAGTATATATGTAATGTAGTAACATTCATAATAACATGTAATATATACATGATGTAAGTATATATGTAATGTAGTAACATTCATAATAACATGTAATATATACACAATGTAAGTATATATGTAATATAGTAACATTTATAATAACATGTAATATATACATGATGTAAGTATATATGTAATGTAGTAACATTCATAATAACATGTTATATATACATGATGTAAGTATATATGTCATGTAGTAACATTCATAATAACATGTAATATATACATGATGTAAGTATATATGTAATGTAGTAACATTCATAATAACATGTAATAAATACATGATGTAAGTATATATGTCATGTAGTAACATTCATAATAATATGTAATATATACATGATGTAAGTATATATGTAATGTAGTAACATTCATAATAACATGTAATATATACATGATGTAAGTATATATGTAATGTAGTAACATTCATAATAACATGTAGTATATACATGATGTAAGTATATATGTAATGTAGTAACATTCATAATAACATGTAATATATATGATGTAAGTATATATGTAATGTAGTAACATTCATAATAACATGTAATATTTACATGATATAAGTATATATGTAATGTAGTAAAATTCATAATAACGTGTAATATATACATGATGTAAGTATATATGTAATGTAGTAACATTCATAATAACATGTAATGTATACATGATGTAAGTATATATGTAATGTAGTAACATTCATAATAACATGTCATATTTACATGATATAAGTATATATGTAATGTAGTAACATTTATAATAACATGTAATATATACATGATGTAAGTATATATGTAATTTAGTAACATTCATAATAACATGTAATATATACGTACATGATGTAAGTATATATGTAATGTAGTAACATTCATAATAATATGTAATATACACATGATGTAAGTATATATGTAATGTAGTAAAATTCATAATAACATGTAATATATACATGATGTAAGTATATATGTCATGTAGTAACATTCATAATAACGTGTAATATATACATGATGTAAGTATATGTGTAATTTAGTAACATTCATGATAACATGTAATATACACATGATGTAAGTATATATGTAATTTAGTAACATTCATAATAACATGTAATATATACGTACATGATGTAAGTATATATGTAATGTAGTAACATTCATAATAATATGTAATATACGTACATGATGTAAGTATATATGTAATGTAGTAACATTCATAATAACATTTGTTGTGGGCTCTGTACCGAGGATGTCGTTGTGGCTTGTACAGCCCTTTGAGACACTTGTGATTTAGGGCTATATAAATAAACATTGATTGATTGATTGATTGAACATTTAATATATACATGATGTAAGTATATATGTAATTTAGTAACATTCATGATAACATGTAATATATACATGATGTAAGTATATATGTAATGTAGTAACATTCATAATAACATGTAATATATACATGATGAAAGTATATATGTAATGTAGTAACATTCATAATAACATGTAATATATACGTACATGATGTAAGTATATATGTAATGTAGTAACATTTATAATAACATGTAATATATACATGATGTAAGTATATATGTAATGTAGTAACATTTATAATAACATGTAATATATACATGATGTAAGTATATATGTAATGTAGTAACATTCATAATAACATTTAATATTTGCGTATTTTGATCATTTTAAACATATGTGGCACATTCATTTCCTCACTGATTATTACTCACTGCAGACTCCATGAGAGACAACAAACATATACAACATCACTTACTGTACAATGTCTGCTGTCACTAGGATGCCGACTGCTCGGGTGTTCGTATATTCCCATTTAGATGAAGAATGACTCGTAATCCTCGCAAAGAAACCGAGTCGACAAGTGCTTTTTGTGTCGTTCTCGCCAGTTCCAGGTCCTCGATTGGCTGTCAAAGTGTCCCAACTTGTCAGATTATATTCTCAGCCATCTACTGTCCAGGTAAGATGCATGATGTATGATCTAGAATACATTTACAGGGAGCAGGGAAGCAAGGAAGCAGCAGACCACTCGATGATGTAATCATAGGCACACAGGAAGTGATCACGTCACCGCTATAAATAGTCTGTCTGCGTTAGCACTTATAATAACAATATCACTAATACTTGTTTATATTCAAGTCACCAAATGAAAATGGAGTATTGCTGGCGGTTTATGAATGGTTATTTATCGGGTTTTGTGGACGGAATAGTGGACCTCTTATTGGCTCAGCTGTAAGCAGACTTTTATTTACGTTTATTTAATATTTAGAAGGCATGGAAAATAATGATGTCATAATGATTGTGAATGATAGGCAACATTCCAAACAAACTGCAGTTCCCATTGAAGTAGAAGGAATGGTCTTCATGTTAATTGTATCTCTGTGGCTACAACAGGTGTGACGGGCGGGAAGATAGATGGATGGATGGTAAGATAGATGGATGGACGGACAGAATAGATGGATGGTAAGATAGATGGATGGATGGTAAGATAGATGGATGGACGGACAGAATAGATGGATGGTAAGATAGATGGATGGACGGACGGAATAGATGGATGGTAAGATAGATGGATGGATGGTAAGATAGATGGATGGTAAGATAGATGGATGGTAAGATAGATGGATGGACAGACAGAATAGATGGATGGTAAGATAGATGGATGGACGGACAAATAGATGGATGGTAAGATAGATGGATGAATGGTAAGATGGATGGATGGACAGATAGGATAATAGATGGATGGATGGATGGATTGACGGACAGGAGAATAGATGGATGGATGGGAAGATACATGGATGGATGATAAGATAGATGGATGGACAGACAGGAGAATAGATGGATGGATGGGAAGATATATGGATGGATGATAAGATAGATGGATGGACAGACAGGAGAATAGATGGATGGATGTATGGACAGGAAGATAGATGGATGGACAAGAGGATGGATGATGGTAAAATAGATGGATGGATGGTAAGATAGATGATGGACGGACAGGAGAATAGGTGGATGGATGGATGGTAAGATGGATGGATGGATGGATGGACAGGAGGATAGATGGTAAGATAGATGGATGGATGGTAAGATAAATGGATGGGTGGACATAATAGATGGATGGTAAGATAGATGGATGGACGGACAAATAGATGGATGGTAAGATAGATGGATGGATGGTAAGATGGATGGATGGATGGACAGATAGGATAATAGATGGATGGATGGATTGACGGACAGGAGAATAGATGGATGGATGGGAAGATATATGGATGGATGATAAGATAGATGGATGGACAGACAGGATAATAGATGGATGGATGTATGGACAGGAAGATAGATGGATGGACAAGAGGATGGATGATGGTAAAATAGATGGATGGATGGTAAGATAGATGGATGGACGGACAGGAGAATAGGTGGGTGGATGGATGGATGGATGGATGGATGGACAGGAGGATAGATGGTAAGATAGATGGATGGATGGATGGTAAGATAAATGGATGGATGGACAGAATAGATGGATGTAAGATAGATGGATGGATGGACAGGGGAATAGATGGATGGATGGATGGATTGTAAGATGGATGGATGGACAGGAGGATAGATGGATGGATGGTAAGATAGATGGATGGGCATACAGGGAAATAGATGGATGGATGGGTGGATGGATGGATGGATGGATGGATACATTGTAAGATGGATGGATGGTAAGATCGATGGATGGATGATAGTAAGATAAATGGATGGGAAGATAGAGGGATGATGGTAAGATAGATGGATGTATGACAGGAGAATAGATGGATGGATGTAGAAAAGAAGGACAGTGGGATGGACAAGAGGATAAATGGATGGATGGACAGAAAGATAGATGGATGGACAGAAAAATAGATGGATGGACAGAAAGATAGATGGATGGATGGATGGATGATGGATGGTAAGATGGATGGATGGATGGATAGGAAGATAGATGGATGGGTGGATTGTAAGATGGATGAATGTACAGGAGGATAGATGGATGGATGGTAAGATAGATGGATGGGCGTACAGGAAAATAGATGGATGGATGGATGGATGGATGGATGGATGGACAAGAGGACAGATGGATGGATGGATGGATGGATGGATGGATGGACAGAAAGATAGATGGATGGATGATGGTTGGTAAGATAGATGGATGGATGGATGATGGATGGTAAGATAGATGGATGGATGGTAAGATAGATGGATGGATGGATTGTAAGATGGATGGATGTACAGCATAATAGATGGATGGATGGTAAAAGAAATGAATGGGAAGATGGATGATGGATGGATTGTAAGATGGATGGATGGTAAGATAGATTAATGGACGGACAGGAAAATAGATGAATGGATGGATGATAGTAAGATAAATAGATGGGAAGATAGATGATGGATGGATTTTAAGATGGATGGATGGTAAGATAGATGGATGGACCACAGGATAATAGATGTATGGATGGATGTGGGAAAGAAGGACAGTGGGATGGACAAGACGATAGATGGATGGACACGAGGATAGATGAATGGATGACAGAAAGATAGATAGATGGATGATGGATGGTAAGATAGATGGATGGATGGATAGGCAGGAGAATAGATGTATGGATGGACAGGAAGGTAGATGAATGGATGGATGGTAAGATGGACAGATGGACAGGAGGATAGATAGATGGATTGTAAGATGGATGGATGGATAGGACGATATATGGATGGCTGGGTGGATGGATGGACAAGAGAATAGATGGATGGATGGACAGGAAGCTAGATGGATGGATGGATTGTAAGATGGATGGATGGACAGGACGATAGATGGATGGATGGGCATACAGGAAAATAGATGGATGGATAGATGGATGGATGGATGGATGGATGGAGGCGAGTCATCCAGACATGCCAGTGTTTCCCCTTCCTCTACATGTACAGACGCGTGTGGAAATCACACATGAATACCTTAAGAGAAAGCGATTGCAGCTATTTGCGATACAACACTTCTCAGACGGCAAGAGAACTTAACTTTCCAATATCCGGGTCAGCTGTGATTATACTTACCGAAAGAGAGACAACAAGAATGCGGGCTCCCGTGGATGTGACAAAAAAGGTAGCGTGTCCTTTGTAATACCTGGCCGTCGAGGGAAGACTACGGAAAACTTGGACTGGCAAAGCAGACTGTATCAGTTATTGTCCGCCATGTATGTCGCAGACTCAACGTCTAGGTCCAGAGTATATCAAGTCACCAAAAAGGAATGGCCAATGAAGGTGAAGGCAAAAGAGTGAGGAGTGTCCTGACCAGATATCTAGATCCCTAGATTGATTGATGTAAAATGTTCTGTATCACATTGTTTACGTGTCTAATAAAGATTTGATACATTTATGACGTATCGGGTGTGATTCACTACAACAGGGCCCCACAGCACATTGGATTCCAGTTCATTGAAATACCACAACACTGGATATTGTTCAGATAAGTTAGATCTAAGAACTTGCACACAAAGCAACACTGGAGGTGACTATTGCGCAGGCGGGCGGAGGGGGGCATTGTGTGTGAGTGGACAAGGAGAAGGTTAGCTGGGATTTACCCTGCATAACCTTAGAAGGGACCTGAGCATGCGCCGTGTTTGCTTGGTGGTGAGAAAGAATTTGCCATCGATCCCACGTGGGTGCTCGGCATTGTCTTTGGGTGCGCGGGCCCCCGAAGCACCCACGGGCTCGGCGCCTATGGATGGACAGAAGGATGATGGGCTGATGAGGAACAGACGAATGGAAGGACAGGCTGGTGAATAGAAGGATGGATGACAGATGGATGATGTCTGTGTAGATTTGTGACAAAGATTACAGCTGGGTGATGGAAGGATGGCTGTATGAAAGAGTGGAAGAAAACAAGAGCGTGTTGCACACACACACTTGAGTGTGTACCTTAGTGTTGTGGTGAAGAAGAAAGTTGATGACGATGGTGACGATCAAAGGCAGCCAGAAGAAGAGGAAGGTGACGATGATGTAACCTGCTCGTTTGGCCATCTTGCTTTCCTTCTTCCTGCTTTTCCTCTCCTTGGCGGCCTTCGGCGGCATGATGCAAAACGCCCCTTCTATTGTGGCCGTTTCTGGACCGTCGTCCGAGACCAAGGCCCGCTCCCCTGGAACCGCCGAGTCGCCAGCTTCTGACGGAGGATCTTTGCGGGGGAGCGGCGAGGTGCAGACGCGAAGGCTCGTTGCTTTCACTTTCACTTCACAAGGTGTTCCATCAGCTGTCACACCTGACCCCGGTTGCTTCTCAGCGCCACAATTGCCCGGCGGCTTATCGGGCTTTGTGATTGAGCTCTTAACGCCGACCGCCAAGGCGCCATCAGAAGGTTCAACAAGGCTGAGCTTTAAACGCTCAGCTCTAAGAGATTTACGAGCTAGCAGATCCTCAGAAGGATGAGGTTCTGCTCTCATCTCCAAGACTTTTAACCTTAACTCGTTTCCCACACCGATTGAAAGACTGTGGTGGATTTTCTCCTCGTTCTTCGGAACAGGCAAGACTCCGTTGTCAAATATTTTACGATTGTGTTCCCTCAGCAGGGCGAAGATGCGAGCGTAGAACCCGATGATGACGCCAAAGCAAGCGACCCACAGAGGGAACAAGATGAAAGTCCCAAAGGTGTCGTTAGAAGAGGCTTCACCGTGTGGCGATCCTTTGCACCTCACCTGTACGGGCGAGTCCCTGGCAAACATCAAGCAAACGGCGGCCACCAGCAGGGCCAGAGTCCACGTGAGCGGGATCAGAACCAAGACCCGCTTCTTTCTCTCTGCGCTTTTAAAAGGTCGAGCGACGGCCTGGTACCGCTCGGCGCTGATGCAAGCCAGCGTCAGGAGTTGGACGCAGCAGCAGAAGGAGAAAGACGCAGACTGGGCGGCGCAGATGGACGGGCGGGCGCCGCCTCGCCGGTGCGCCAGCAGCACGACGGCCAAGAGCACGGGGCAATCGGACGCGCATCGGAAAAAGTCGACGGCCGCCAGGTTGACCAGCAGGGCGTTGTTCCACGTGCGGAGGGACTTCTGGTTGCACACGGCCAGGACGACGAAGACGTTGGCCGCCGTGCCCGCGACGGACGTGGCGGACAGGATCAAGCAGTTTGCCACCAGAAAGACGATCTTGATGCTGTCCTCGCCAACGGTGTGGTTCTTATCAGTCCATTGAGGGGCGGTCATGTCCAGATTCCAAGCTTCGAGGTGTTGACAACATGAACAGGAAGGACCAATAAACCAAAGCAAAGGGAAGATGCTCACCTGCTGCTTGGACCTTAACGCTGAAGTACACGCCTCGTTTTTTCCATTATCACCCAACAGCCTCACTCGGCCTCATGGGACCACCAACCCCTCCCCTCCCTGTCCACATTAATTATGTTTTACAGATCAGCTCAGGGAAAAAGTGGCAAATTGAAAAGCAGCTGCGTCACTCTTAATTCTTGCATCCAGCTGGCCAGCATGAGGGTACGGGGTTGCTCGGCACACATTTTACTTTTTAGTGGGCTCATCAGTTTGTTTTTGTCATTTGGACCAATTTACCCCATTTTTGATTCACTATACTCTTAAAATGGCGTGTGCCTTTTGAGCAGCTCATTAACTATTCACACATAAATATTAGCTTCCAATGCTTATTAATATCCATGCTTAGCATTACATCCTTTTGTATGATGATGCTTATTCAAACATCAGTAGAAGCATTTAAGTCCCATCTTGAAACTCATTTGTATACTCTAGCCTTTAAATAGACCCCCTTTTTAGACCAGTTGATCTGCCGTTTCTTTTCTTTTCTCCTCTGCTCCCCTCTCCCTTGGGGAGGGGGAGTTGCACAGGTCCATGGATGAAGTGCTGGCTGTCCAGAGTCGGGACCCCGGGTGGACCACTCGCCTGTGCATCGGTTGGGGACATCTCTGCACTGCTGGCCCATCTCCGCTCGAGATGGTCTCCTGCTGGCCCCACTATGGACTGGACTCTCACTATTATGTTAGATCTACTATGGACTGGACTCTCACACTGTTAGATCCACTATGGACTGGACTCTCACTATTATGTTGGATCTACTATGGACTGGACTCTCACACTGTTATGTTAGATCCACTATGGACTGGACTCTCACTATTATGTTAGATCCACTATGGACTGGACTCTCACAATATTATGTTAGATCCACTATGGACTGGACTCTCACACTGTTATGTTAGATCCACTATGGACTGGACTCTCACTATTATGTTAGATCCACTATGGACTGGACTCTCACAATATTATGTTAGATCCACTATGGACTGGACTCTCACACTATTATGTTAGATCCACTATGGACTGGACTCTCACAATATTATGTTAGATCCACTATGGACTGGACTCTCACACTGTTATGTTAGATCCACTATGGACTGGACTCTCACTATTATGTTAGATCCACTATGGACTGGACCTCACACTGTTATGTTAGATCCACTATGGACTGGACTCTCACTATTATGTTAGATCCACTATGGACTGGACTCTCACTATTACGTTAGATCCACTATGGACTGGACTCTCACACTATTATGTTAGATCCACTATGGACTGGACTCTCACACTATTATGTTAGATCCACTATGGACTGGACTCACACACTATTATGTTAGATCCACTATGGACTGTACTCTCACTATTATGTTAGATCCACTATGGACTGGACTCACACACTATTATGTTAGATCCACTATGGACTGGACTCTCACAATATTATGTTAGATCCACTATGGACTGGACTCTCACTATTATGTTAGATCCACTATGGACTGGACTCTCACTATTATGTTGGATCCACTATGGACTGGACTCTCACACTATTATGTTAGATCCACTATGGACTGGACTCTCACTATTATGTTAGATCTACTATGGACTGGACTCTCACTATTTTGTTAGATCCACTATGGATTGGACTCTCTCACTATTATGTTAGATCCACTATGGACTGGACTCTCACTATTATGTTAGATCCACTATGGACTGGACTCTCACACTATTATGTTAGATCCACTATGGACTGGACTCTCACACTATTATGTTAGATCCACTATGGACTGGACTCTCACTATTATGTTAGATCTACTATGGACTGGACTCTCACTATTTTGTTAGATCCACTATGGATTGGACTCTCTCACTATTATGTTAGATCCACTATGGACTGGACTCTCACTATTATGTTAGATCCACTATGGACTGGACTCTCACACTATTATGTTAGATCCACTATGGACTAGACTCTCACACTATTATGTTAGATCCACTATGGACTGGACTCTCTCACTATTATGTTAGATCCACTATGGACTTGACTCTCACTATTATGTTAGATCCACTATGGACTGGACTCTCACTATTATGTTAGATCCACTATGGACTGGACTCTCACTATTATGTTAGATCCACTATGGACTGGACCCTCACACTATTATGTTAGATCCACTATGGACTGGACTCTCACTATTATGTTAGATCCACTATGGACTGGACTCTCACAATATAATGTTAGATCCACTATGGACTGGACTCTCACTATTATGTTAGATCCACTATGGACTGGACTCTCACAATATAATGTTAGATCCACTATGGACTTGACTCTCACTATTATGTTAGATCCACTATGGACTGGACACTCACTATTATGTTAGATCCACTATGGACTGGACTCTCACTATTATGTTAGATCCACTATGGACTGGACCCTCACTATTATGTTAGATCCACTATGGACTGGACTTTCACATTATTATGTCAGACCCACTAGACCCCCTCCCTAGGGTCACCCACATCTGCGGTCCTCTCCAAGGTTTCTCATAGTCATTCTCATTGACGTCCCACTGGGTTGTGAGTTTTTCCTTGCCCTTACGTGGATGCCGTCGTGGCTTGTGCAGCCCTTTGAGACACTCGTGATTCAGGGCTACATAAATAAACATTGATTGATGCATTAATGCTTCATATAAGATGAAAGTGGAATGTATGGAGCATCACTGAACTTCATGACCCGCTGGTTTTTTGCCGAAGTGTGAACAACAAGTCCTGTTCTATTCCATCAAAGAGCATATCAAAGCTGGAGAGGAAAGAACACGACTGCTCTATTATCTAAAAGAGCATATCAAAGTACAAACGGAAAGAACACATATATGGCCCCTCCCCCAGGGGACTTCCTCTCGTACCAACTTTAAAAAGAGAATGAAAGTTAAAGTTAAAGTACCAATGATTGTCACACACACACACTCTGTGTGGCGAAATGATTTATCTGCATTTGACCCATCACCCTTGATCACCCTCTAGGAGGTGAGGGGAGCAGTGGGCAGCAGCCTTGGCCGCGCCCGGGAATCATTTTTGGTGATTTAACCCCCAATTCCAACCCTTGATGCTGAGTGCCAAGCAGGGAGGTAAAGGGTTCCATTTTTATAGTCTTTGGTATGAACTCACCACCTACCGATCTGGGTGTTGTTGATAAATGGCTTTCGCTTTGCATAGTAAGAGTTTTAACTTGCACTTACAGATGTAGCGACCGACTGTAGTTACTGACAGTGGTTTTCTGAAGTGTTCCTGAGCCCATGCGGCGATATCCTTTACACACTGATGTCGATTTTTGATGCAGTACCGCCTGAGGGATCCAAGGTCCTTAATATAATCGCTTACGTACGGTGAGTTCTCCAAATTCTCTGAACGTTTTGATGGTATTACGGACCGTAGATGGTGAAATCCCTAAATTCCTTGCAATAGCTGGTTGAGAAATGTTGTCCTTAAACAATTTGCTCACGCATTTGTTGACAAAGTGGTGACCCTCGCCCCGTCCTTGTTTGTGAACGGCTGAGCACTTCATGGAAGCTGCTTTTTATACCCAATCATGGCACCCACCTGTTCCCAATTAGCCCCGTTCACCATGTGGGATGTTCCAAATAAGTGTTCGATGAGCATTCCCTCAACTTTCTCCGTCTTTTTTGCCACCTGTGCCAGCTTTTTTGAAACATGCCACAGGCATCAAATTCCAAATGAGCTAATATTTGCAAAAAACAACAACGTTTTCCAGTTCAAACGTTAAATATCGAAGCAACGTCATCATGGACGCCCCTGCTTATTTCAGCAAGACGATAAAATGTCATTTTAAAATATCTTGTCTTTTGCAGTCTATTCAATTGAATATAAGTTGGAAAAGGATTTGCAAAACATTGTATTCTGTTTTTATTTACCATTTACACAACGTGCCAACTTCACTGGTTTTTATGTATATATGCTGCACGCATGTAAAGAAAATCAAATGAAGCGGACAGATGGAAGGATGACTTGTGTGTAAAAAAAAAAAAAAAAAAAAAAAAAAAAAAGGGCCATGCTGGAGGATTACAGCGTGACATTGTGTAATCCTGTTTGCCGATAAAAGTGTGAAATGCTCTTTGCTTCCAACGTAAGATTAAGAAGGACCGCGTGCCAAATCTGGGATTAGATCAACACAATATGTATTATTCAGCATCCTGCATGTATAATAGTCCTGGAAGATAGCGTGACGTACAGTAGAAAGTCTTCTCATTGGGTCTAAACGTTGGACTGACACTAGAACTGCACTTTTATCGGCAACTATTCATCCTGCCTGCTTATGAAAAGCAGCATAACAACGTTATCTTTGAAAGTCCACTGAACAAGCGTAACACGGACAAGTGAGCTATATTGCCAAAAGTATTTGGCCACCCGTCCAAAATGATGAGAACCAGGTGTCCTAATCACTTGGCCCCGGCCACAGGTGTATAAAATCACGCACTTAGGCATGGAGACTGTTTCTACAAACATTTGTCAAAGAATGGGCCGCTTTCAGTGATTTCCAGCGTGGAACTGTCACAGGATGCTACCTGTAATAATGATAATAATAATTAGGGATGTCCGGTAATGGCTTTTTGCCGATATCCGATATGCCGATATTGTCCAACTCTTTAATTACCGATACCGATATCAACCGATATATACAGTCGTGGAATTAACACATTATTATGCCTAATTTGGACAACCAGGTATGGTGGAGATAAGGTACTTTTAAAAAAAATGAATCAAATAAAATAGGATAAATAAATTAAAAACATTTTCTTGAATAAAAAACAAAGTAAAACAATATAAAAACAGTTACATAGAAACTAGTAATGAAGGAAAATTTGTAAAATTAACTGTTAAAGGTTAGTATTATTAGTGGACCAGCAGCACGCACAATCATGTGTGCTTACGGACTGTATCCCTTGCAGACTGTATTGATATATATTGATATATAATGTAGGAACCAGAATATTAATAACAGAACGAAACAACCCTTTTGTGTGAATGAGTGTGAATGGGGGAGGGAGGTTTTTTGGGTTGGTGCACTAATTGTAAGTGTATCTTGTGTTTTTTATGTGGATTTAATTAAAAAAAAAAAAAAAAAAAAAAAAAAACGATACTGATAACAAAAAAAAACCGATACCGATAATTTCCGATATTACATTTTAACGCATTTTTCGGCCGATAATATCGGCAGACCGATATTATCGGACATCTCTAATAATAATAGATTGTATTTGTAAAAAGTACTATACATTGAGTAAACAACCTCAAAGTGCTATGGTGTATTAAAAAATAAATAAAAAGATAATAAAAAATAAATAAAAATAAAACAAAATAAAATAGCTAGAACTAGTATGCATGTATATAAAAAAAATATTTTTTTATTTTTTTTAAAAAAGAAGGGTTTTTAAGCCTTTTTTAAAAGCATCCACAGTCTGTGGTGCCCTCAGGTGGTCAGGGAGAGCGTCCCACAGACTGGGAGCGGCGGAGCAGAAAGTCCGGTCTCCCATTGTGTAAATTTACTCGCGCCGAAATATTCCAAAGTCAACCGTGGGCTTTATTATAAGAAAATGGAGGAGTTTAAGAACAACAGCAACTCAGCCACCAAGTGGTGAGGCCACGTAAACTGGACTCTAGAGCAGTGGAGACGCCTTCTCTGGAGTGATGGATCACCCTTTTCCATCTGGCGATCTGATGGACCGGTCTGGGTTTGGAGGTCGCCAGGAGAACGCTACATTTCGGACTGCATTGTGCCGAGTGTGAAATTTGATGGGGGAGGAATTAGGGTGTGGGGTTGGTTGCGTCTGACCAGCTCTTCCTCCCAGGGAATTTAAGTCACTGGTCAATCCCAAGTTCTTTCGATGACATATATGCTGAGTAAGAAGGACCATCAAGACAGAATAGGAATATTATCAAGTTTTACTGAAGCTTCAGGAGAACAGCCCAGACCAATACATTCATACCGGCTTCTCAAGTTGTTCTAACATTTAAACGGGAAAAAAAATACTCCTTGAAAAGGAAAGCAGCCCCCCTCCCCCAAAACTGACAAGGCAAGGAGGGGGGTGTATCTTCTTCACAGTCCAATGTCTAAAACACTAAACAGACCTATGTAGATAAAGAGAAACTGGTATACACAATACACAATGGAAAAGTACTCGCTGCTCTAAACATGGCTATGAATAAAGAAATAACTCTTAAACATATATGCATTCTCCACAGGTTGTTTTTCAAGAGCTAAGCTTGACCCCTAAGTTCCAGTGAAAGGAACTTTGAATACTCCAGGATACCAAAACATTTTTTGGACAATTCCATGCTCCCAACCTTGTGGGAACAGTTTGGAGCGGGCCCCTTCCTCTTCCAACATGACTGTGCACCAGTGCACAAAAGCAAAGGTCCATAAAGACATGGATGACAGAGTCCGGTGTGGATGAACTTGACTGGCCTGCACAGAGTCCTGACCTGAACTCTGATCGAACACCTTGGGGGATGAATTAGAACGGAGACTGAGAGCCGGGCCTTCTGTGACCTCACCAATGCGCTTTTAGAACAATGGTGGAAAATTCCCTACAAAAAACACTCCGCAACCTTGTGGACAGCCTTCCCAGAAGAGTTGAAGCTGTAATAGCTGCAAAAGGTCATATTGAACCCTATGGGTTAGGAATGGGATGGCACTTCAAGTTCATATGTGACCCCGACTTAAACAAGTTGAAAAACTTATTCGGGTGTTACCATTTAGTGGTCAATTGTACGGAATATGTACTTCACTGTGCAACATACTAATAAAAGTCTCAATCAATCAATCAATCAATCAATCAATCAATCAATCAATCAATCAATCAATCAATCAGTCAAGGCAGGTGGCCAAATACTTTTGGCAATATAGTGTATAACAGGAAAAAGCACATTTGCGTTTCAATGAAAAATGGAGACTCCGTTTCGACGCCACGCTGCTCCCCGATCATCATTAAGAAAAAACGACCGACAGGAAGGCGAGAAACACTTTTTTTTAAAAATTTCAACAGACTCTCGCGCCGTACTCTAAAAGACAGAGCGCACAGTTCCTGTCTTCACAATAAAAGCACTGTTTTCATCCTGCCTGCGCTAATAACAAAATAAATGCCTCAGAAAGCTGGCAAGAGGAGTTTGCCGCCAATGTATTTCTAGTAAAGTGTGTGAAAAGGACAAATAAGATGGCAAAAACCAACCACCTTCATGTGGTATTGGACAAGAAGGAGGACTTTTTGTCCATTTGAAAAGTTTGTCTGATTCCAATCAATGCAAGTCATCAGAATCAAGTAATACACCAACTTATATTCTTTCTCATGAAAAAAGGATTCTACAAGACCCAAAACCAGTGAAGTTGTCACGTTGTGTAAATGGTAAATAAAAACAGAATACAATGATTTGCAAATATCTTATATTCAATTGAATAGACTGCAAAGACAAGATATTTCATGTTCACACTGAGAATTTTTTTATTTTTTTATTTTTGCATCGTCTTGCTGAAATAAGCAGGGGCGTCCATGATAATGTTGCTTGGATGGCAACATATGTTGCTCCAAAACCTGTATGTACCTTTCAGCATTAATGGTGCCTTCACAGGTGTGTAAGTTACCCATGTCTTGGGCACTAATACACCCCCATACCATCACACATGCTGGCTTTTGAAATTTGCGCCTAGAACAATCCGGATTGTTCTTTTCCTCTTTGGTCCGGAGGACACGACGTCCAGTTTCCAAAAAACAATTTCAAATGTGGACTCGTCAGACCACGGAACACTTTCCCCCTTTGCATTAATCCATCTTAGATGAGCTCGGGCCCAGCGAAGCCGGCAGCGTTTCTGGGTGTTGTTGATAAATGGCATTCGCTTTGCATAGTGGAGTTTTAACTTGCACTTACAGATGTAGCGACCAACCGTAGTTACTGACAGTGGTTTTCTGAAGTGTTCCTGAACCCATGTGGTGATATCCTTTACACACTGATGTTGCTTTTTGATGCAGTACCGCCTGAGGGATCGAAAGTCCGTACTATCATCGCTTACCTTTTGATGATATTACAGACCGTAGATGGTGAAATCCCTAAATTCCTTGCAATAGCTCGTTGAGAAATGTTGTTCTTAAACGGTTCGACAATTTGCTTACGCATTTGTTCACAAAACGGTGACCCTCGCCCCCGTCCTTGCTCGTGAACGACTGAGCATTTCACGGAAGCGGCTTTTATACCCAATCACGGCACCCACCTGTTCCCAATTAGCCCGTTCACCTGTGGGATGTTCCGAATACGCGTTTGATGAGCATTCCTCAGTCTTTTTTGCCACTTGTGCCAGCTTTTTTTCTTTAAACACGCTGCAGGGCATCAAACTCCAAATGCGCTAATGTTCGCAAAAAAATAACAACAGTTTTCCAGTTTTTTGGAGCAACGTATGTTGCCATCCAAGCAACGTTACCATGGACGCCCCTGCTTATTTCAGCAAGACGATGCCAAGCCACATGTTAAGTTAATGATTATTTGCAACAACAAAAAAAAGAAGTTTCTCAGTGTCAACATTAAATATCTTGTCTTTGCAGTCTATTCAATTGAATATAAGTTTTTGCAAATCATTGTATTCTGTTTTTATTTACCATTTACACAACGTGCCAACTTCACTGCTTTTGGGGTTTGTACATGTGTTAAACATGCTTGTGATTAGGGATGTCCGATAATGGCTTTTTGCCGATATCCGATATTCCGATATTGTCCAACTCTTTAATTACCGATACCGATATCAACCGATACCGATATCAACCGATATATGCAGTCGTGGAATTAACACATTATTATGCCTAATTTGGACAACCATGTATGGTGAAGATAAGGTACTTTTTAAAAATAATAATAAAAAAAGATAACTAAATTAAAAACATTTTCTGGAATAAAAAAGAAAGTAAAACAATATAAAAACAGTTACATAGAAACTAGTATTTAATGAAAATGAGTCAAATTAACTGTTAAAGGTTAGTACTAATAGTGGAGCAGCAGCACGCACAATCATGTGTGCTTACGGACTGTATCCCTTGCAGACTGTATTGATATATATTGATATATAATATAGGAACCAGAATATTGATAACAAAAAGAAATGGGGGAGGGAGGTTTTTTAGGTTGGTGCACTAATTGTAAGTGTATCTTGTGTTTTTTATGTAGATTTAATAGAAAAAATAAAAATAAAATAAAAAACCGATACAGATAATTAAAAAACCGATACCGATAATTTACGATATTACATTTTAACGCATTTATCGGACATCCCTACTTTTGATATCATTAAACACCTTTAACTTGTTAACAAAAACGTCTAAATCAGTGGTTCTTAACCTGGGTTGGATCGAACCCTAGGGGTTCGGTGAGTCGGGCTCAGGGGTTCGGCGGAGGTCGAGACACACCCGACTCATCGTGGAAATAAAAACTTCTCCCTATCGGCGTATTACGGATACGGCAACAGCTGACTGATTTGCAGGTGTGTCATTTGTTGTGAGTTTATGCACTGTGTTGGTGATGTTCATGCACGGTTCATTTTGTGCACCAGTAATAAAACATGGTAACACTTTAGTATGGGGAACATATTCCTCATTAATTAGTTGCTTATTAACATGCAAATTAGTAACATATTGGCTCTTAACTATTAAGTACTTATTAATGCCTTATTCGGCATGGCCTTATTATAACCCCAACCCTCTAACCCTGGCCCTAACCCTAACCAAAAAACTCTAAATTAAGTCTTTGTTACTTAGAATATGTTCCCCATACTAAAGTGTTACCAAAAACATATAGGATTGAATTCAAAGTCTCCCTACTAACCCACCAGTGCCTCCGTGGAAAAGCCCCCCTCTACCTCAAAGAACTACTCACCCCCAAATCCTCCGCTCCGGACAGGCTAACCTCCTCCAACCTCCGAGGACAAAGCTACGAACAATGGGAGACCGGGGCTTTCTGCTCCGCCGCACCCAGTCTGTGGAACGCTCTCCCTGACCACCTGAGGGCGCCACAGACTGTGGATGCTTTTAAAAAAAGGCTTAAAAACCCTTCTTTTTTGTAAAAAAAAAAAAAGCCTTTTTTTAGATATATGCATACTAGTTTTAGCTATTTGGCTGTTTTAGTTTTAATCAGAGGACCCTATTGTTATTGTAAGGTTTTATTATAATTATTATTCCGCCGCCTCTTTGAGCTGTAATTTGACCCCCTTAACATGCTTCAAAACTCACCATATTTGACACACACATCAGGACTGGCAAAAATTGCGATCTTATCAAAAAACCAAACCCCAAAACTCAGAATTGCGCTCTAGTGGCCCCTAGGAAAAAAAAACCTCTATGTAGGTCTCACTTAGATCTACATTTCATATATTGACAACCCCCAGCAAAAATCAACAGGAAGTTTGCAATTCCCCCTTCAAAACAAAAGTTGTTTAAAAACAGTCACCTTTTTTCAAACATTATATCCTCTGAGCGCGTTTGTCGTGTCAGCATCAAACTAGCACAGGAGAGAGATTGAACCCTTCTGATTAAAAGTTGACCAAAGAGTTTTAATTACTGCTCCGGTTTGGATTTTATGTGCCGTCAAAGTCGGTCCCGTCCATCGCTGCTTGCAGCTTTAATTTTTATTAATTTTTTAATTTATTTTTATTTTTATTATTTTATATATATATATATATATATATATATATATATATATATATATATATATATATATATATGTATACATATATTAATACACTAGCACTTTGAGGTTGATTACTCAATGTAAAGTGCTTTTTACAAATAAAATCTATTTAGGGACCGCAATGTCCTTTTGGGACAGAGGACCCTATTGTTATTGTAAGGTTTTATTATTATTATTATTCCGCCGCCTCTTTGAGCTGTAATTTGACCCCCTTAACATGCTTCAAAACTCACCATATTTGACACACACATCAGGACTGGCGAAAATTGCGATCTTATCAAAAAACCAAACCCCAAAACTCAAAATTGCGCTCTAGCGCCCCCTAGGAAAAAACACAGATAAAACTGCTTGTAACTTCCGGTAGGAATGTCGTAGAGACATGAAACAAAAACCTCTATGTAGGTCTGGCTTAGACCTCGATTTCAGACATTGACATCCTTCAGCAAAAATCAACAGGAAGTTGGCAATTCCCCCTTCAAAACAAAAGTTTACTAAAAACAGTCACTTTTGCCTCTTTGAGCTGTAATTTGACCCCCTTAACATGCTTCAAAACTCACCATATTTGACACACACATCAGGACTGGCAAAAATTGCGATCTCATCCAAAAACCAAACCCCAAAACTCAAAATTGCGCTCTAGCGCCCACTAGGAAAAAACACAGACAAAACTGCTTGTAACTTCCGGTAGGAATGTCGGAGAGACATGAAACGAAAACCTCTATGCAGGTCTGACTTAGACCTAGATTCCACACATTGACATCCTTCGGCAAAAATCAACAGGAAGTTGGCAATTCCCCCTTTAAAACAAAAGTTTACTAAAAACAGTCACTTTTGCCTCTTTGAGCTGTAATTTGACCCCCTTAACATGCTTCAAAACTCACCAAACTGGACACACACATCAGGACTGGCAAAAATTGCGATCTCATAAAAAAACAACAACCCCAAAACTCAAAATTGCGCTCTAGCGCCCCCTAGGAAAAAACACAGACAAAAATGTTTGTAACTTCCGGCAGGAATGTCACCTCTATGTAGGTCTGACATAGACCTAGATTTCATACATTGACATCCTTCAGCAAAAATCAACAGGAAGTTGGCAATTCCCCCTTCAAAACAAAAGTTTACTAAAAACAGTCACTTTTGCCTCTTTGAGCTGTAATTTCCCCCCCTTTAACATGCTTCAAAATTCACCAAACTGGACACACACATCAGGACTGGCAAAAATTGCGATCTCATAAAAAAAAACCAACCCCAAAAATCAAAATTGCGCTCTAGCGCCCCCTTGGAAGAAAACACAGACACAACTGCTCCTAGGAAGAAAACTCAAGACAAAACTGCCTGTAGGAATGTCTTAGAGACATGAAACAAAAACCTCTATGTAGGTCTCACTTAGACCTACATTTCCTACATTGACAACCCCCAGCAAAAATCAACAGGAAGTTTGCAATTCCCCCTTCAAAACAAAGGTTTTGTAAAAACCGGTCACCTTTTTTCAAACATTATCTCCTCTGAGCGCGTTTGTCGTGTCGGCATCAAACTAGCACAGGAGAGAGATTGAACCCTTCTGATTAAAAGTTGACCAAAGAGTTTTATGTGCCGTCAAAGTCGGTCCCGTCCATCGCTGCTTGCAGCTTTAATTTAAATTTATTTTTTATTATCTTTTTATTTGTATTTATTTTTATATATATATATATATATATATATATATATATATATATATATATATATATATATATATATATATATATATATATATATATATATATATATATATATATATATATATATATTTTTTTTTTTTTTTTTTTTAATACACTAGCACTTTGAGGTTGATTACTCAATGTAAAGTGCTTTTTACAAATAAAATCTATTATTATTATTAGTATTATATTACTTTGTCTTGAATTTGAAAAAAAAAAACGTTTATTTTTCACTGAATAAATGAATGCGCATATATAACTGGTGGGTTTCGGTACCTCCAACAAGGTTAAGAACCACTGGTCTAAATAAATATAAATTATATATATATATATGTGTGAGGTAGATCCCCTCCACTTGGTCAATGAAAAAGTAGCTTGTGTGTGGGCACAATCCAAAAGATGCCCTGAATGTTGCTGGTGTTACCTAATAGAGTTCTATAAGGGTTTTTTTTTTTGAGTTTTTTTTTTAAAAGAGAGTCGTGTCATCTCTTTTCTGACAGTCACAGAGAAAAAAAAAGCGAGGAAAATAACACTTGGAATAATGAGTGTGTACCAGAAGGCTTCCTATTGGTTCCTTTGTCCTCCATCTGTCCATCAGCTGTCGAGTCTCCTCTTCACTCCGGACTTCTTGGACAAAGAAAAAGAAGAAGAAGAAAAAAAAAAACCCCACTTGCACAAGACTTGTCATTCTGTGTCGTTAACGAGCCGTCAAAAGGGAGCGCGGTGGATATTTTACAGAGGCAACACCTTGCTGTGCCTGTTGATTCTGCTGCAGGGGATCAGCCGGCTCCTCCGGCTCAGGGGCCTCATGTTGATGCTCACCCGGGTGGAGGAGCCGTGGGGGATGTAGCGGCCGCAGGACAGCATCTCCAGAGCGCCGTCCCGGAACTGTCGGGACGGAGACAAAGCGAGAGTTACTCGGCGTTCTGCAAAATTCGGCCGCTGCGGTTTGCACGCTCGACAAAACGGGCTGCGGAAGCAACGGGAAAAGAGAACGCTCATAGTCCATCAATCAATCAATATTTACTTATATAGCCCTAAATCACGAGTGTCTCAAAGGGCTGCACAAGCCACAAGGACATCCTCGGCTCAGATGCCACATAAGGGCAAGGAAAAACTCCACCCAATGGGATGACAATGAGAAACCTTGGAGGGGACCGCAGATGTGGGTAAATGTAGAAGTAGTAACATGTTGAATTGAGAAACGGTATTACGGAATTCCTGGAGTTTCGGGGAAAACCGGGAATTTTTCCGGTTCAAAAAATAACTTCGTTTTTTTTGTCCTGATTAAAAGGAATGTTTGGACGGTGGAACGGTTGGAATGCGTTGAAAAATGTGGAAGGAGTAGTCGCCAGAAAAAAAGGGTGGAAATAGGGCTTTGGAAAACTAGGAATTCTGGAAAATCCTGGAATTTTTTGGAACTTTGAATTTCCAGAATGGTGGAATGTGTTGAATTCGGAATGGTTTGGATAGGTTGAAAAATGCGGAAATGGTGGAAGTTTGAAAAATGGCCAATTCATTTTGAAAGGGGAAAATGCCAAAAAAAAAAAAGGAATTTTGGGAAATCCGGGAATTTTTTTTTAGAATTATTGAAGTGAAGAACATAATTCCTGAACCGGCTGAATAGTTTGAAGTTGGAACAGTTTGAATCAGATGAAAAATGTGGGAGTTGTGGAACTTTGAAGAATGTCCCATTGATTTCTATGGGAATTTCAGAAAAAATTGGGAATTTCGGGAAAAGCAGGAATTTTAATGAAAATGGTAAAAAACTTCAATGATGTGAAAGATTTGACACGGTTGGAGTTTAAATTATTCAAATAGGTCAGGAAATGTTGAAGTAGTAACATGTTGAATTGAGAAACGGTATTACGGAATTCCTGGAGTTTCGGGAAAAACCGGGAATTTTTCCAGTTCAAAAAACAACTTCGTTTTTTTTTCCTGATTAAGAGGAATGTTTGGACGGTGGAACGGTTGGAATGCGTTGAAAAATGTGGAAGAAGTAGTCGTCACAAAAAAAGGGTGGAAATAGGGCTTTGGAAAACTAGGAATTCTGGAAAATCCTGGAATTTTTTGGAACTTTGAATTTCCATAATGGTGGAATGTGTTGAATTCGGAATGGTTTGGATAGGTTGAAAAATGCGGAAATGGTGGAAGTTTGAAAAATGGCCAATTCATTTTGAAAGGGGAAAATGCCAAAAAAAAAAAAGGAATTTTGGGAAATCCGGGGTTTTTTTTTTAGAATTATTGAAGTAGAGCACATAATTCCTGAACAGGCTGAATATTTTGAAGTTGGAACAGTTTGAATCAGATGAACAATGTGGGAATTGTGGAACTTTGAAGAATGTCCCATTGTTTTCAATGGGAATTTCGGGAAAAGCGGGAATTTTATTGAAAATGGTAAAAAATAACTTGCATGAGCTGAGTGAGTTGAAACGGTTGGAGTTAAAACATTTTAAATAGGTCGAGAAATGTTGAAGTAACAACATGTTGAATTGAGAAATAGTATTACAGAATTCCTGGAATTTCGGGAAAATCGGGAATTTTTCCAGATCAAAAAACCAACTTTGTTTTTTTGTCCTGATTAAGAGGAATGTTTGGACGGTGGAACAGTTGAAATGCATTGAAAAATGTGGAAGAAGTAATCGCCAGAAAAAAGGGTGGAAATAGGGCAGGAATTATTGAAAACCCTGGAATTTTTTTTAACTTGGAATAGGGGAAGTTTGAATTTCCAAGATGCAGGAATGTGTTGAAGGTGGAATGGTTTGAATAGGTTGAAAAATGTGGAAATGGTGGAAGTTTGAAAAATGGCCAATTCATTTTGAAAGGGGAAAATGCCAAAAAAAAAAGAAAAAAAGAAGGAATTATGGGAAATCTGGGAATTTTTTTTAGAATTGTTGAAGTAGAGAACATAATTCCTGAACAGGCTGAATATTTTGAAGTTGGAACAGTTTGAATCAGATGAAAAATGTGGGAGTTGTGGAACTTTGAAGAAAATTGATTTCAATGGGAATTTCAGAAAAAAATTGGAATTTCGGGAAAAGCGGGAATTTTATTGAAAAGGGTAAAAAACTTGAATGAGCTGAATGAGTTGAAACGGTTGGAGTTGACATTTTTAAAATAGGTAGAGAAATGTTGAAGCAGTAACATGTTGAGTTGAGAAATGGTATTACGGAATTCCTGGAATTTCGGGAAAACCGGGAATTTTCCCCGTTCAAAAAACAACTTCATTTTTTTGTCCTGATTAAGAGGAATTTTTGGACGGTGGAACGGTTGAAATGCATTGAAAAATGTGGAAGAAGTAGTCACCAGAAAAAAGGGTTAAAATAGGGCAGGAATTCTAGAAAATCCTGGAATTTTTCTGAACTTGGAAAAGGAGAAGTTTGAATTTCCAGAATGGTGGAATGTGTTGAATTTGGAATTATTTGAATAGGTTGAAAAAAAAAAAAAAAAAGGGATTATGGGAAATCCGGGATTTTTTTTTTAGAATTATTGAAGTAGAGAACATAATTCCTGAACCGGCTGAATAGTTTAAAGTTGGAACAGTTTGAATCAGATGAAAAATGTGGGAATTGTGGAACTTTGAAGAATGTCCCATTGATTTCTATGGGAATTTCAGAAAAAATTGGGAATTTCGGGAAAAGCAGGAATTTTAATGAAAATGGTAAAAAACTTCAATGAGGTGAAAGATTTGACACGGTTGGAGTTTAAATTTTTCAAATAGGTCAGGAAATGTTGAAGTAGTAACATGTTGAATTGAGAAACGGTATTACGGAATTCCTGGAATTTCATGAAAAACCGGGAATTTTTCCAGTTCAAAAAATAACTTCCTTTTTTTGTCCTGATTAAGAGGAATGTTTGGACGGTGGAACGGTTGGAATGCGTTGAAAAATGTGGAAGAAGTAGTCGTCACAAAAAAAGGGTGGAAATAGGGCTTTGGAAAACTAGGAATTCTGGAAAATCCTGGAATTTTTTGGAACTTTGAATTTCCATAATGGTGGAATGTGTTGAATTCGGAATGGTTTGGATAGGTTGAAAAATGCGGAAATGGTGGAAGTTTGAAAAATGGCCAATTCATTTTGAAAGGGGAAAATGCAAAAAAAAAAAAGGAATTTTGGGAAATCCGGGATTTTTTTTTTAGAATTATTGAAGTAGAGAACATAATTCCTGACCCGGCTGAATAGTTTAAAGTTGGAACAGTTTGAATCAGATGAAAAATGTGGGAATTGTGGAACTTTGAAGAATGTCCCATTGATTTCTATGGGAATTTCAGAAAAAATTGGAAATTTCGGGAAGAGCAGGAATTTTATTGAGAATGGTAAAAAAAAACTTCAATGAGGTGAAAGATTTGACACGGTTGGAGTTTAAATTTTTCAAATAGGTCAGGAAATGTTGAAGTAGTAACATGTTGAATTGAGAAACGGTATTACGGAATTCCTGGAGTTTCTGGGAAAACCGGGAATTTTTCCAGTTCAAAAAATAACTTCCTTTTTTTGTCCAGATTAAGAGGAATGTTTGGACGGTGGAACGGTTGGAATGCGTTGAAAAATTTGGAAGGAGTAGTCGCCAGAAAAAAAGGATGGAAATAGGGCTTTGGAAAACCAGGAATTCTGGAAAATCCTGGAATTTTTTGGAACTTTGAATTTCCATAATGGTGGAATGTGTTGAATTCGGAATGGTTTGGATAGGTTGAAAAATGTGGAAATGGTGGAAGTTTGAAAAATGGCCAATTCATTTTGAAAGGGGAAAATGCAAAAAAAAAAAAGGAATTTTGGGAAATCCGGGATTTTTTTTTTAGAATTATTGAAGTAGAGAACATAATTCCTGAACCGGCTGAATAGTTTAAAGTTGGAACAGTTTGAATCAGATGAAAAATGTGGGAATTGTGGAACTTTGAAGAATGTCCCATTGATTTCTATGGGAATTTCAGAAAAAATTGGGAATTTCGGGAAAAGCAGGAATTTTATTGAAAATGGTAAAAAAAACTTCAATGAGGTGAAAGATTTGACACGGTTGGAGTTTAAATTTTTCAAATAGGTCAGGAAATGTTGAAGTAGTAACATGTTGAATTGAGAAACGGTATTACGGAATTCCTGGAATTTCAGGAAAAACCGGGAATTTTTCCAGTTCAAAAAATAACTTCCTTTTTTTGTCCAGATTAAGAGGAATGTTTGGACGGTGGAACGGTTGGAATGCGTTGAAAAATTTGGAAGAAGTAGTCGTCACAAAAAAAGGGTGGAAATAGGGCTTTGGAAAACTAGGAATTCTGGAAAATCCTGGAATTTTTTGGAACTTTGAATTTCCATAATGGTGGAATGTGTTGAATTCGGAATGGTTTGGATAGGTTGAAAAATGCGGAAATGGTGGAAGTTTGAAAAATGGCCAATTCATTTTGAAAGGGGAAAATGCAAAAAAAAAAAAGGAATTTGGGGAAATCCGGGATTTTTTTTTTAGAATTATTGAAGTAGAGAACATAATTCCTGAACCGGCTGAATAGTTTAAAGTTGGAACAGTTTGAATCAGATGAAAAATGTGGGAATTGTGGAACTTTGAAGAATGTCCCATTGATTTCTATGGGAATTTCAGAAAAAATTGGGAATTTCGGGAAAAGCAGGAATTTTAATGAAAATGGTAAAAAACTTCAATGAGGTGAAAGATTTGACACGGTTGGAGTTCAAATTTTTCAAATAGGTCAGGAAATGTTGAAGTAGTAACATGTTGAATTGAGAAACGGTATTACGGAATTCCTGGAATTTCAGGAAAAACCGGGAATTTTTCCAGTTCAAAAAATAACTTCCTTTTTTTGTCCAGATTAAGAGGAATGTTTGGACGGTGGAACGGTTGGAATGCGTTGAAAAATGTGGAAGGAGTAGTCGCCAGAAAAAAAGGGTGGAAATAGGGCTTTGGAAAACTAGGAATTCTGGAAAATCCTGGAATTTTTTGGAACTTTGAATTTCCAGAATGGTGGAATGTGTTGAATTCGGAATGGTTTGGATAGGTTGAAAAATGTGGAAATGGTGGAAGTTTAAAAAATGGCCAATTCATTTTGAAAGGGGAAAATGCCAAAAAAAAAAAGGAATTTTGGGAAATCCGGGAATTTTTTTTTAGAATTATTGAAGTAGAGAACATAATTCCTGAACCGGCTGAATAGTTTGAAGTTGGAACAGTTTGAATCAGATGAAAAATGTGGGAGTTGTGGAACTTTGAAGAATGTCCCATTGTTTTCAATGGGAATTTCGGGAAAAGCGGGAATTTTATTGAAAATGGTAAAAAATAACTTGCATGAGCTGAGTGAGTTGAAACGGTTGGAGTTAAAACATTTTAAATAGGTCGAGAAATGTTGAAGTAACATGTTGATTTGAGAAATGGTATTACAGAATTCCTGGAATTTCGGGAAAACCGGGAATTTTTCCAGATCAAAAAAACTATTTCGTTTTTTGTCCTGATTAAGAGGAATGTTTGGACGGTGGAACAGTTGAAATGCGTTGAAAAATGTGGAAGAAGTAATCGCCAGAAAAAAGGGTGGAAATAAGGCAGGAATTATTGAAAACCCTGGAATTTTTTTTAACTCGGAAAAGGGGAAGTTTGAATTTCCAAGATGGAGGAATGTGTTGAAGGTGGAATCTTTTAATTAGGTTGAAAAATGTGGAAATGGTGGAAGTTTGAAAAATGGCCAATTCATTTTGAAAGGGGAAAATGCCAAAAAAAAAAAAAAAGAAGAAGGAATTATGGGAAATCTGGGAATTTTTTATAGAATTGTTGAAGTAAAGAACATAATTCCTGAACAGGCTGAATATTTTGAAGTTGGAACAGTTTGAATCAGATAAAAAATGTGGGAGTTGTGGAACTTTGAAGAAAATTGATTTCAATGGGAATTTCAGAAAAAATTTGGAATTTCGGGAAAAGCGGGAATTTTATTGAAAATGGTAAAAAAAAAACTTGAATGAGCTGAATGAGTTGAAACGGTTGGGGTTGAAATTTTTAAAATAGGTAGAGAAATGTTGAAGCAGTAACATGTTGAGTTGAGAAATGGTATTACGGAATTCCTGGAATTTCGGGAAAACCGGGAATTTTCCCCGTTCAAAAAACAACTTCATTTTTTTGTCCTGACTAAGAGGAATTTTTGGACGGTGGAACAGTTGAAATGCATTGAAAAATGTGGAAGAAGTAGTCACCAGAAAAAAGGGTTAAAATAGGGCAGGAATTCTAGAAAATCCTGGAATTTTTCTGAACTTGGAAAAGGAGAAGTTTGAATTTCCAGAATGGTGGAATGTTTTGAATTTGGAATGGTTTGAATAGGTTGAAAAATGTGGAGATGGTGGAAGTTTAAAAAATGGCCAATTCATTTTGAAAGGGGAAAATGCAAAAAAAAAAAAAAAAAGGGATTATGGGAAATCCGGGATTTTTTTTTTAGAATTATTGAAGTAGAGAACATAATTCCTGAACCGGCTGAATAGTTTGAAGTTGGAACAGTTTGAATCAGATGAAAAATGTGGGAATTGTGGAACTTTGAAGAATGTCCCATTGATTTCTATGGGAATTTCAGAAAAAATTGGGAATTTCGGGAAGAGCAGGAATTTTAATGAAAATGGTAAAAAACTTCAATGAGGTGAAAGATTTGACACGGTTGGAGTTTAAATTTTTCAAATAGGTCAGGAAATGTTGAAGTAGTAACATGTTGAATTGAGAAACGGTATTACGGAATTCCTGGAATTTCAGGAAAAACCGGGAATTTTTCCAGTTCAAAAAATAACTTCCTTTTTTTGTCCTGATTAAGAGGAATGTTTGGACGGTGGAACGGTTGGAATGCGTTGACAAATGTGGAAGAAGTAGTCGCCAGAAAAAAAGGGTGGAAATAGGGCTTTGGAAAACTAGGAAATCTGGAAAATCCTGGAATTTTTTGGAACTTTGAATTTCCAGAATGGTGGAATGTGTTGAATTCGGAATGGTTTGGATAGGTTGAAAAATGCGGAAATGGTGGAAGTTTGAAAAATGGCCAATTCATTTTGAAAGGGGAAAATGCAAAAAAAAAAAAGGAATTTTGGGAAATCCGGGATTTTTTTTTTAGAATGATTGAAGTAGAGAACATAATTCCTGAACCGGCTGAATAGTTTAAAGTTGGAACAGTTTGAATCAGATGAAAAATGTGGTAATTGTGGAACTTTGAAGAATGTCCCATTGATTTCTATGGGAATTTCAGAAAAAATTGGGAATTTCGAGAAAAGCAGGAATTTTATTGAAAATGGTAAAAAACTTCAATGAGGTGAAAGATTTGACACGGTTGGAGTTTACATTTTTCAAATAGGTCAGGAAATGTTGAAGTAGTAACATGTTGAATTGAGAAACGGTATTACGGAATTCCTGGAATTTCATGAAAAACCGGGAATTTTTCCAGTTCAAAAAATAACTTCCTTTTTTTGTCCTGATTAAGAGGAATGTTTGGACGGTGGAACGGTTGGAATGCGTTGAAAAATGTGGAAGAAGTAGTCGTCACAAAAAAAGGGTGGAAATAGGGCTTTGGAAAACTAGGAATTCTGGAAAATCCTGGAATTTTTTGGAACTTTGAATTTCCATAATGGTGGAATGTGTTGAATTCGGAATGGTTTGGATAGGTTGAAAAATGCGGAAATGGTGGAAGTTTGAAAAATGGCCAATTCATTTTGAAAGGGGAAAATGCAAAAAAAAAAAAGGAATTTTGGGAAATCCGGGATTTTTTTTTTAGAATTATTGAAGTAGAGAACATAATTCCTGACCCGGCTGAATAGTTTAAAGTTGGAACAGTTTGAATCAGATGAAAAATGTGGGAATTGTGGAACTTTGAAGAATGTCCCATTGATTTCTATGGGAATTTCAGAAAAAATTGGAAATTTCGGGAAGAGCAGGAATTTTATTGAGAATGGTAAAAAAAAACTTCAATGAGGTGAAAGATTTGACACGGTTGGAGTTTAAATTTTTCAAATAGGTCAGGAAATGTTGAAGTAGTAACATGTTGAATTGAGAAACGGTATTACGGAATTCCTGGAGTTTCTGGGAAAACCGGGAATTTTTCCAGTTCAAAAAATAACTTCCTTTTTTTGTCCAGATTAAGAGGAATGTTTGGACGGTGGAACGGTTGGAATGCGTTGAAAAATTTGGAAGGAGTAGTCGCCAGAAAAAAAGGATGGAAATAGGGCTTTGGAAAACCAGGAATTCTGGAAAATCCTGGAATTTTTTGGAACTTTGAATTTCCATAATGGTGGAATGTGTTGAATTCGGAATGGTTTGGATAGGTTGAAAAATGTGGAAATGGTGGACGTTTGAAAAATGGCCAATTCATTTTGAAAGGGGAAAATGCAAAAAAAAAAAAGGAATTTTGGGAAATCCGGGATTTTTTTTTTAGAATTATTGAAGTAGAGAACATAATTCCTGAACCGGCTGAATAGTTTAAAGTTGGAACAGTTTGAATCAGATGAAAAATGTGGTAATTGTGGAACTTTGAAGAATGTCCCATTGATTTCTATGGGAATTTCAGAAAAAATTGGGAATTTCGAGAAAAGCAGGAATTTTATTGAAAATGGTAAAAAACTTCAATGAGGTGAAAGATTTGACACGGTTGGAGTTTACATTTTTCAAATAGGTCAGGAAATGTTGAAGTAGTAACATGTTGAATTGAGAAACGGTATTACGGAATTCCTGGAATTTCATGAAAAACCGGGAATTTTTCCAGTTCAAAAAATAACTTCCTTTTTTTGTCCTGATTAAGAGGAATGTTTGGACGGTGGAACGGTTGGAATGCGTTGAAAAATGTGGAAGAAGTAGTCGTCACAAAAAAAGGGTGGAAATAGGGCTTTGGAAAACTAGGAATTCTGGAAAATCCTGGAATTTTTTGGAACTTTGAATTTCCATAATGGTGGAATGTGTTGAATTCGGAATGGTTTGGATAGGTTGAAAAATGCGGAAATGGTGGAAGTTTGAAAAATGGCCAATTCATTTTGAAAGGGGAAAATGCAAAAAAAAAAAAGGAATTTTGGGAAATCCGGGATTTTTTTTTTAGAATTATTGAAGTAGAGAACATAATTCCTGACCCGGCTGAATAGTTTAAAGTTGGAACAGTTTGAATCAGATGAAAAATGTGGGAATTGTGGAACTTTGAAGAATGTCCCATTGATTTCTATGGGAATTTCAGAAAAAATTGGAAATTTCGGGAAGAGCAGGAATTTTATTGAGAATGGTAAAAAAAAACTTCAATGAGGTGAAAGATTTGACACGGTTGGAGTTTAAATTTTTCAAATAGGTCAGGAAATGTTGAAGTAGTAACATGTTGAATTGAGAAACGGTATTACGGAATTCCTGGAGTTTCTGGGAAAACCGGGAATTTTTCCAGTTCAAAAAATAACTTCCTTTTTTTGTCCAGATTAAGAGGAATGTTTGGACGGTGGAACGGTTGGAATGCGTTGACAAATTTGGAAGGAGTAGTCGCCAGAAAAAAAGGATGGAAATAGGGCTTTGGAAAACCAGGAATTCTGGAAAATCCTGGAATTTTTTGGAACTTTGAATTTCCATAATGGTGGAATGTGTTGAATTCGGAATGGTTTGGATAGGTTGAAAAATGTGGAAATGGTGGACGTTTGAAAAATGGCCAATTCATTTTGAAAGGGGAAAATGCAAAAAAAAAAAAGGAATTTTGGGAAATCCGGGATTTTTTTTTTAGAATTATTGAAGTAGAGAACATAATTCCTGAACCGGCTGAATAGTTTAAAGTTGGAACAGTTTGAATCAGATGAAAAATGTGGGAATTGTGGAACTTTGAAGAATGTCCCATTGATTTCTATGGGAATTTCAGAAAAAATTGGGAATTTCGGGAAAAGCAGGAATTTTATTGAAAATGGTAAAAAAAACTTCAATGAGGTGAAAGATTTGACACGGTTGGAGTTTAAATTTTTCAAATAGGTCAGGAAATGTTGAAGTAGTAACATGTTGAATTGAGAAACGGTATTACGGAATTCCTGGAATTTCAGGAAAAACCGGGAATTTTTCCAGTTCAAAAAATAACTTCCTTTTTTTGTCCAGATTAAGAGGAATGTTTGGATGGTGGAACGGTTGGAATGCGTTGAAAAATTTGGAAGAAGTAGTCGTCACAAAAAAAGGGTGGAAATAGGGCTTTGGAAAACTAGGAATTCTGGAAAATCCTGGAATTTTTTGGAACTTTGAATTTCCATAATGGTGGAATGTGTTGAATTCGGAATGGTTTGGATAGGTTGAAAAATGCGGAAATGGTGGAAGTTTGAAAAATGGCCAATTCATTTTGAAAGGGGAAAATGCAAAAAAAAAAAAGGAATTTTGGGAAATCCGGGATTTTTTTTTTAGAATTATTGAAGTAGAGAACATAATTCCTGACCCGGCTGAATAGTTTAAAGTTGGAACAGTTTGAATCAGATGAAAAATGTGGGAATTGTGGAACTTTGAAGAATGTCCCATTGATTTCTATGGGAATTTCAGAAAAAATTGGGAATTTCGGGAAAAGCAGGAATTTTAATGAAAATGGTAAAAAACTTCAATGAGGTGAAAGATTTGACACGGTTGGAGTTCAAATTTTTCAAATAGGTCAGGAAATGTTGAAGTAGTAACATGTTGAATTGAGAAACGGTATTACGGAATTCCTGGAATTTCAGGAAAAACCGGGAATTTTTCCAGTTCAAAAAATAACTTCCTTTTTTTGTCCAGATTAAGAGGAATGTTTGGACGGTGGAACGGTTGGAATGCGTTGAAAAATGTGGAAGGAGTAGTCGCCAGAAAAAAAGGGTGGAAATAGGGCTTTGGAAAACTAGGAATTCTGGAAAATCCTGGAATTTTTTGGAACTTTGAATTTCCAGAATGGTGGAATGTGTTGAATTCGGAATGGTTTGGATAGGTTGAAAAATGTGGAAATGGTGGAAGTTTAAAAAATGGCCAATTCATTTTGAAAGGGGAAAATGCCAAAAAAAAAAAGGAATTTTGGGAAATCCGGGAATTTTTTTTTAGAATTATTGAAGTAGAGAACATAATTCCTGAACCGGCTGAATAGTTTGAAGTTGGAACAGTTTGAATCAGATGAAAAATGTGGGAGTTGTGGAACTTTGAAGAATGTCCCATTGTTTTCAATGGGAATTTCGGGAAAAGCGGGAATTTTATTGAAAATGGTAAAAAAATAACTTGCATGAGCTGAGTGAGTTGAAACGGTTGGAGTTAAAACATTTTAAATAGGTCGAGAAATGTTGAAGTAACATGTTGATTTGAGAAATGGTATTACAGAATTCCTGGAATTTCGGGAAAACCGGGAATTTTTCCAGATCAAAAAAACTATTTCGTTTTTTGTCCTGATTAAGAGGAATGTTTGGACGGTGGAACAGTTGAAATGCGTTGAAAAATGTGGAAGAAGTAATCGCCAGAAAAAAGGGTGGAAATAAGGCAGGAATTATTGAAAACCCTGGAATTTTTTTTAACTCGGAAAAGGGGAAGTTTGAATTTCCAAGATGGAGGAATATGTTGAAGGTGGAATGTTTTGAATAGGTTGAAAAATGTGGAAATGGTGGAAGTTTGAAAAATGGCCAATTCATTTTGAAAGGGGAAAATGCCAAAAAAAAAAAAAAAGAAGAAGGAATTATGGGAAATCTGGGAATTTTTTATAGAATTGTTGAAGTAAAGAACATAATTCCTGAACAGGCTGAATATTTTGAAGTTGGAACAGTTTGAATCAGATAAAAAATGTGGGAGTTGTGGAACTTTGAAGAAAATTGATTTCAATGGGAATTTCAGAAAAAATTTGGAATTTCGGGAAAAGCGGGAATTTTATTGAAAATGGTAAAAAAAAAACTTGAATGAGCTGAATGAGTTGAAACGGTTGGGGTTGAAATTTTTAAAATAGGTAGAGAAATGTTGAAGCAGTAACATGTTGAGTTGAGAAATGGTATTACGGAATTCCTGGAATTTCGGGAAAACCGGGAATTTTCCCCGTTCAAAAAACAACTTCATTTTTTTGTCCTGACTAAGAGGAATTTTTGGACGGTGGAACAGTTGAAATGCATTGAAAAATGTGGAAGAAGTAGTCACCAGAAAAAAGGGTTAAAATAGGGCAGGAATTCTAGAAAATCCTGGAATTTTTCTGAACTTGGAAAAGGAGAAGTTTGAATTTCCAGAATGGTGGAATGTTTTGAATTTGGAATGGTTTGAATAGGTTGAAAAATGTGGAGATGGTGGAAGTTTAAAAAATGGCCAATTCATTTTGAAAGGGGAAAATGCAAAAAAAAAAAAAAAAAGGGATTATGGGAAATCCGGGATTTTTTTTTTAGAATTATTGAAGTAGAGAACATAATTCCTGAACCGGCTGAATAGTTTGAAGTTGGAACAGTTTGAATCAGATGAAAAATGTGGGAATTGTGGAACTTTGAAGAATGTCCCATTGATTTCTATGGGAATTTCAGAAAAAATTGGGAATTTCGGGAAGAGCAGGAATTTTAATGAAAATGGTAAAAAACTTCAATGAGGTGAAAGATTTGACACGGTTGGAGTTTAAATTTTTCAAATAGGTCAGGAAATGTTGAAGTAGTAACATGTTGAATTGAGAAACGGTATTACGGAATTCCTGGAATTTCAGGAAAAACCGGGAATTTTTCCAGTTCAAAAAATAACTTCCTTTTTTTGTCCTGATTAAGAGGAATGTTTGGACGGTGGAACGGTTGGAATGCGTTGACAAATGTGGAAGAAGTAGTCGCCAGAAAAAAAGGGTGGAAATAGGGCTTTGGAAAACTAGGAAATCTGGAAAATCCTGGAATTTTTTGGAACTTTGAATTTCCAGAATGGTGGAATGTGTTGAATTCGGAATGGTTTGGATAGGTTGAAAAATGCGGAAATGGTGGAAGTTTGAAAAATGGCCAATTCATTTTGAAAGGGGAAAATGCAAAAAAAAAAAAGGAATTTTGGGAAATCCGGGATTTTTTTTTTAGAATTATTGAAGTAGAGAACATAATTCCTGACCCGGCTGAATAGTTTAAAGTTGGAACAGTTTGAATCAGATGAAAAATGTGGGAATTGTGGAACTTTGAAGAATGTCCCATTGATTTCTATGGGAATTTCAGAAAAAATTGGAAATTTCGGGAAGAGCAGGAATTTTATTGAGAATGGTAAAAAAAAACTTCAATGAGGTGAAAGATTTGACACGGTTGGAGTTTAAATTTTTCAAATAGGTCAGGAAATGTTGAAGTAGTAACATGTTGAATTGAGAAACGGTATTACGGAATTCCTGGAGTTTCTGGGAAAACCGGGAATTTTTCCAGTTCAAAAAATAACTTCCTTTTTTTGTCCAGATTAAGAGGAATGTTTGGACGGTGGAACGGTTGGAATGCGTTGAAAAATTTGGAAGGAGTAGTCGCCAGAAAAAAAGGATGGAAATAGGGCTTTGGAAAACCAGGAATTCTGGAAAATCCTGGAATTTTTTGGAACTTTGAATTTCCATAATGGTGGAATGTGTTGAATTCGGAATGGTTTGGATAGGTTGAAAAATGTGGAAATGGTGGACGTTTGAAAAATGGCCAATTCATTTTGAAAGGGGAAAATGCAAAAAAAAAAAAGGAATTTTGGGAAATCCGGGATTTTTTTTTTAGAATTATTGAAGTAGAGAACATAATTCCTGAACCGGCTGAATAGTTTAAAGTTGGAACAGTTTGAATCAGATGAAAAATGTGGGAATTGTGGAACTTTGAAGAATGTCCCATTGATTTCTATGGGAATTTCAGAAAAAATTGGGAATTTCGGGAAAAGCAGGAATTTTATTGAAAATGGTAAAAAAAACTTCAATGAGGTGAAAGATTTGACACGGTTGGAGTTCAAATTTTTCAAATAGGTCAGGAAATGTTGAAGTAGTAACATGTTGAATTGAGAAACGGTATTACGGAATTCCTGGAATTTCAGGAAAAACCGGGAATTTTTCCAGTTCAAAAAATAACTTCCTTTTTTTGTCCAGATTAAGAGGAATGTTTGGACGGTGGAACGGTTGGAATGCGTTGAAAAATTTGGAAGAAGTAGTCGTCACAAAAAAAGGGTGGAAATAGGGCTTTGGAAAACTAGGAATTCTGGAAAATCCTGGAATTTTTTGGAACTTTGAATTTCCATAATGGTGGAATGTGTTGAATTCGGAATGGTTTGGATAGGTTGAAAAATGCGGAAATGGTGGAAGTTTGAAAAATGGCCAATTCATTTTGAAAGGGGAAAATGCAAAAAAAAAAAAGGAATTTTGGGAAATCCGGGATTTTTTTTTTAGAATTATTGAAGTAGAGAACATAATTCCTGAACCGGCTGAATAGTTTAAAGTTGGAACAGTTTGAATCAGATGAAAAATGTGGGAATTGTGGAACTTTGAAGAATGTCCCATTGATTTCTATGGGAATTTCAGAAAAAATTGGGAATTTCGGGAAAAGCAGGAATTTTAATGAAAATGGTAAAAAACTTCAATGAGGTGAAAGATTTGACACGGTTGGAGTTCAAATTTTTCAAATAGGTCAGGAAATGTTGAAGTAGTAACATGTTGAATTGAGAAACGGTATTACGGAATTCCTGGAATTTCAGGAAAAACCGGGAATTTTTCCAGTTCAAAAAATAACTTCCTTTTTTTGTCCAGATTAAGAGGAATGTTTGGACGGTGGAACGGTTGGAATGCGTTGAAAAATGTGGAAGGAGTAGTCGCCAGAAAAAAAGGGTGGAAATAGGGCTTTGGAAAACTAGGAATTCTGGAAAATCCTGGAATTTTTTGGAACTTTGAATTTCCAGAATGGTGGAATGTGTTGAATTCGGAATGGTTTGGATAGGTTGAAAAATGTGGAAATGGTGGAAGTTTAAAAAATGGCCAATTCATTTTGAAAGGGGAAAATGCCAAAAAAAAAAAGGAATTTTGGGAAATCCGGGAATTTTTTTTTAGAATTATTGAAGTAGAGAACATAATTCCTGAACCGGCTGAATAGTTTGAAGTTGGAACAGTTTGAATCAGATGAAAAATGTGGGAGTTGTGGAACTTTGAAGAATGTCCCATTGTTTTCAATGGGAATTTCGGGAAAAGCGGGAATTTTATTGAAAATGGTAAAAAATAACTTGCATGAGCTGAGTGAGTTGAAACGGTTGGAGTTAAAACATTTTAAATAGGTCGAGAAATGTTGAAGTAACATGTTGATTTGAGAAATGGTATTACAGAATTCCTGGAATTTCGGGAAAACCGGGAATTTTTCCAGATCAAAAAAACTATTTCGTTTTTTGTCCTGATTAAGAGGAATGTTTGGACGGTGGAACAGTTGAAATGCGTTGAAAAATGTGGAAGAAGTAATCGCCAGAAAAAAGGGTGGAAATAAGGCAGGAATTATTGAAAACCCTGGAATTTTTTTTAACTCGGAAAAGGGGAAGTTTGAATTTCCAAGATGGAGGAATGTGTTGAAGGTGGAATGTTTTGAATAGGTTGAAAAATGTGGAAATGGTGGAAGTTTGAAAAATGGCCAATTCATTTTGAAAGGGGAAAATGCCAAAAAAAAAAAAAAAGAAGAAGGAATTATGGGAAATCTGGGAATTTTTTATAGAATTGTTGAAGTAAAGAACATAATTCCTGAACAGGCTGAATATTTTGAAGTTGGAACAGTTTGAATCAGATAAAAAATGTGGGAGTTGTGGAACTTTGAAGAAAATTGATTTCAATGGGAATTTCAGAAAAAATTTGGAATTTCGGGAAAAGCGGGAATTTTATTGAAAATGGTAAAAAAAAAACTTGAATGAGCTGAATGAGTTGAAACGGTTGGGGTTGAAATTTTTAAAATAGGTAGAGAAATGTTGAAGCAGTAACATGTTGAGTTGAGAAATGGTATTACGGAATTCCTGGAATTTCGGGAAAACCGGGAATTTTCCCCGTTCAAAAAACAACTTCATTTTTTTGTCCTGACTAAGAGGAATTTTTGGACGGTGGAACAGTTGAAATGCATTGAAAAATGTGGAAGAAGTAGTCACCAGAAAAAAGGGTTAAAATAGGGCAGGAATTCTAGAAAATCCTGGAATTTTTCTGAACTTGGAAAAGGAGAAGTTTGAATTTCCAGAATGGTGGAATGTTTTGAATTTGGAATGGTTTGAATAGGTTGAAAAATGTGGAGATGGTGGAAGTTTAAAAAATGGCCAATTCATTTTGAAAGGGGAAAATGCAAAAAAAAAAAAAAAAAGGGATTATGGGAAATCCGGGATTTTTTTTTTAGAATTATTGAAGTAGAGAACATAATTCCTGAACCGGCTGAATAGTTTGAAGTTGGAACAGTTTGAATCAGATGAAAAATGTGGGAATTGTGGAACTTTGAAGAATGTCCCATTGATTTCTATGGGAATTTCAGAAAAAATTGGGAATTTCGGGAAGAGCAGGAATTTTAATGAAAATGGTAAAAAACTTCAATGAGGTGAAAGATTTGACACGGTTGGAGTTTAAATTTTTCAAATAGGTCAGGAAATGTTGAAGTAGTAACATGTTGAATTGAGAAACGGTATTACGGAATTCCTGGAATTTCAGGAAAAACCGGGAATTTTTCCAGTTCAAAAAATAACTTCCTTTTTTTGTCCTGATTAAGAGGAATGTTTGGACGGTGGAACGGTTGGAATGCGTTGACAAATGTGGAAGAAGTAGTCGCCAGAAAAAAAGGGTGGAAATAGGGCTTTGGAAAACTAGGAAATCTGGAAAATCCTGGAATTTTTTGGAACTTTGAATTTCCAGAATGGTGGAATGTGTTGAATTCGGAATGGTTTGGATAGGTTGAAAAATGCGGAAATGGTGGAAGTTTGAAAAATGGCCAATTCATTTTGAAAGGGGAAAATGCAAAAAAAAAAAAGGAATTTTGGGAAATCCGGGATTTTTTTTTTAGAATGATTGAAGTAGAGAACATAATTCCTGAACCGGCTGAATAGTTTAAAGTTGGAACAGTTTGAATCAGATGAAAAATGTGGTAATTGTGGAACTTTGAAGAATGTCCCATTGATTTCTATGGGAATTTCAGAAAAAATTGGGAATTTCGAGAAAAGCAGGAATTTTATTGAAAATGGTAAAAAACTTCAATGAGGTGAAAGATTTGACACGGTTGGAGTTTACATTTTTCAAATAGGTCAGGAAATGTTGAAGTAGTAACATGTTGAATTGAGAAACGGTATTACGGAATTCCTGGAATTTCATGAAAAACCGGGAATTTTTCCAGTTCAAAAAATAACTTCCTTTTTTTGTCCTGATTAAGAGGAATGTTTGGACGGTGGAACGGTTGGAATGCGTTGAAAAATGTGGAAGAAGTAGTCGTCACAAAAAAAAGGTGGAAATAGGGCTTTGGAAAACTAGGAATTCTGGAAAATCCTGGAATTTTTTGGAACTTTGAATTTCCATAATGGTGGAATGTGTTGAATTCGGAATGGTTTGGATAGGTTGAAAAATGCGGAAATGGTGGAAGTTTGAAAAATGGCCAATTCATTTTGAAAGGGGAAAATGCAAAAAAAAAAAAGGAATTTTGGGAAATCCGGGATTTTTTTTTTAGAATTATTGAAGTAGAGAACATAATTCCTGACCCGGCTGAATAGTTTAAAGTTGGAACAGTTTGAATCAGATGAAAAATGTGGGAATTGTGGAACTTTGAAGAATGTCCCATTGATTTCTATGGGAATTTCAGAAAAAATTGGAAATTTCGGGAAGAGCAGGAATTTTATTGAGAATGGTAAAAAAAAACTTCAATGAGGTGAAAGATTTGACACGGTTGGAGTTTAAATTTTTCAAATAGGTCAGGAAATGTTGAAGTAGTAACATGTTGAATTGAGAAACGGTATTACGGAATTCCTGGAGTTTCTGGGAAAACCGGGAATTTTTCCAGTTCAAAAAATAACTTCCTTTTTTTGTCCAGATTAAGAGGAATGTTTGGACGGTGGAACGGTTGGAATGCGTTGACAAATTTGGAAGGAGTAGTCGCCAGAAAAAAAGGATGGAAATAGGGCTTTGGAAAACCAGGAATTCTGGAAAATCCTGGAATTTTTTGGAACTTTGAATTTCCATAATGGTGGAATGTGTTGAATTCGGAATGGTTTGGATAGGTTGAAAAATGCGGAAATGGTGGAAGTTTGAAAAATGGCCAATTCATTTTGAAAGGGGAAAATGCAAAAAAAAAAAAAGGAATTTAGGGAAATCCGGGATTTTTTTTTTTAGAATTATTGAAGTAGAGAACATAGTTCCTGAACCGGCTGAATAGTTTGAAGTTGGAACAGTTTGAATCAGATGAAAAATGTGGGAATTGTGGAACTTTGAAGAATGTCCCATTGATTTCTATGGGAATTTCAGAAAAAATTGGGAATTTCGGGAAAAGCAGGAATTTTATTGAAAATGGTAAAAAACTTCAATGAGGTGAAAGATTTGACACGGTTGGAGTTTAAATTTTTCAAATAGGTCAGGAAATGTTGAAGTAGTAACATGTTGAATTGAGAAACGGTATTACGGAATTCCTGGAATTTCAGGAAAAACCGGGAATTTTTCCAGGTCAAAAAACAACTAAGTTTTTTTGTTCTGATTAAGAGGAATGTTTGGACGGTGGAACGGTTGGAATGCGTTGAAAAATTTGGAAGGAGTAGTCGCCAGAAAAAAAGGATGGAAATAGGGCTTTGGAAAACCAGGAATTCTGGAAAATCCTGGAATTTTTTGGAACTTTGAATTTCCATAATGGTGGAATGTGTTGAATTCGGAATGGTTTGGATAGGTTGAAAAATGTGGAAATGGTGGACGTTTGAAAAATGGCCAATTCATTTTGAAAGGGGAAAATGCAAAAAAAAAAAAGGAATTTTGGGAAATCCGGGATTTTTTTTTTAGAATTATTGAAGTAGAGAACATAATTCCTGAACCGGCTGAATAGTTTAAAGTTGGAACAGTTTGAATCAGATGAAAAATGTGGGAATTGTGGAACTTTGAAGAATGTCCCATTGATTTCTATGGGAATTTCAGAAAAAATTGGGAATTTCGGGAAAAGCAGGAATTTTATTGAAAATGGTAAAAAAAACTTCAATGAGGTGAAAGATTTGACACGGTTGGAGTTTAAATTTTTCAAATAGGTCAGGAAATGTTGAAGTAGTAACATGTTGAATTGAGAAACGGTATTACGGAATTCCTGGAATTTCAGGAAAAACCGGGAATTTTTCCAGTTCAAAAAATAACTTCCTTTTTTTGTCCAGATTAAGAGGAATGTTTGGATGGTGGAACGGTTGGAATGCGTTGAAAAATTTGGAAGAAGTAGTCGTCACAAAAAAAGGGTGGAAATAGGGCTTTGGAAAACTAGGAATTCTGGAAAATCCTGGAATTTTTTGGAACTTTGAATTTCCATAATGGTGGAATGTGTTGAATTCGGAATGGTTTGGATAGGTTGAAAAATGCGGAAATGGTGGAAGTTTGAAAAATGGCCAATTCATTTTGAAAGGGGAAAATGCAAAAAAAAAAAAGGAATTTTGGGAAATCCGGGATTTTTTTTTTAGAATTATTGAAGTAGAGAACATAATTCCTGACCCGGCTGAATAGTTTAAAGTTGGAACAGTTTGAATCAGATGAAAAATGTGGGAATTGTGGAACTTTGAAGAATGTCCCATTGATTTCTATGGGAATTTCAGAAAAAATTGGGAATTTCGGGAAAAGCAGGAATTTTAATGAAAATGGTAAAAAACTTCAATGAGGTGAAAGATTTGACACGGTTGGAGTTCAAATTTTTCAAATAGGTCAGGAAATGTTGAAGTAGTAACATGTTGAATTGAGAAACGGTATTACGGAATTCCTGGAATTTCAGGAAAAACCGGGAATTTTTCCAGTTCAAAAAATAACTTCCTTTTTTTGTCCAGATTAAGAGGAATGTTTGGACGGTGGAACGGTTGGAATGCGTTGAAAAATGTGGAAGGAGTAGTCGCCAGAAAAAAAGGGTGGAAATAGGGCTTTGGAAAACTAGGAATTCTGGAAAATCCTGGAATTTTTTGGAACTTTGAATTTCCAGAATGGTGGAATGTGTTGAATTCGGAATGGTTTGGATAGGTTGAAAAATGTGGAAATGGTGGAAGTTTAAAAAATGGCCAATTCATTTTGAAAGGGGAAAATGCCAAAAAAAAAAAGGAATTTTGGGAAATCCGGGAATTTTTTTTTAGAATTATTGAAGTAGAGAACATAATTCCTGAACCGGCTGAATAGTTTGAAGTTGGAACAGTTTGAATCAGATGAAAAATGTGGGAGTTGTGGAACTTTGAAGAATGTCCCATTGTTTTCAATGGGAATTTCGGGAAAAGCGGGAATTTTATTGAAAATGGTAAAAAATAACTTGCATGAGCTGAGTGAGTTGAAACGGTTGGAGTTAAAACATTTTAAATAGGTCGAGAAATGTTGAAGTAACATGTTGATTTGAGAAATGGTATTACAGAATTCCTGGAATTTCGGGAAAACCGGGAATTTTTCCAGATCAAAAAAACTATTTCGTTTTTTGTCCTGATTAAGAGGAATGTTTGGACGGTGGAACAGTTGAAATGCGTTGAAAAATGTGGAAGAAGTAATCGCCAGAAAAAAGGGTGGAAATAAGGCAGGAATTATTGAAAACCCTGGAATTTTTTTTAACTCGGAAAAGGGGAAGTTTGAATTTCCAAGATGGAGGAATGTGTTGAAGGTGGAATGTTTTGAATAGGTTGAAAAATGTGGAAATGGTGGAAGTTTGAAAAATGGCCAATTCATTTTGAAAGGGGAAAATGCCAAAAAAAAAAAAAAAGAAGAAGGAATTATGGGAAATCTGGGAATTTTTTATAGAATTGTTGAAGTAAAGAACATAATTCCTGAACAGGCTGAATATTTTGAAGTTGGAACAGTTTGAATCAGATAAAAAATGTGGGAGTTGTGGAACTTTGAAGAAAATTGATTTCAATGGGAATTTCAGAAAAAATTTGGAATTTCGGGAAAAGCGGGAATTTTATTGAAAATGGTAAAAAAAAAACTTGAATGAGCTGAATGAGTTGAAACGGTTGGGGTTGAAATTTTTAAAATAGGTAGAGAAATGTTGAAGCAGTAACATGTTGAGTTGAGAAATGGTATTACGGAATTCCTGGAATTTCGGGAAAACCGGGAATTTTCCCCGTTCAAAAAACAACTTCATTTTTTTGTCCTGACTAAGAGGAATTTTTGGACGGTGGAACAGTTGAAATGCATTGAAAAATGTGGAAGAAGTAGTCACCAGAAAAAAGGGTTAAAATAGGGCAGGAATTCTAGAAAATCCTGGAATTTTTCTGAACTTGGAAAAGGAGAAGTTTGAATTTCCAGAATGGTGGAATGTTTTGAATTTGGAATGGTTTGAATAGGTTGAAAAATGTGGAGATGGTGGAAGTTTAAAAAATGGCCAATTCATTTTGAAAGGGGAAAATGCAAAAAAAAAAAAAAAAAGGGATTATGGGAAATCCGGGATTTTTTTTTTAGAATTATTGAAGTAGAGAACATAATTCCTGAACCGGCTGAATAGTTTGAAGTTGGAACAGTTTGAATCAGATGAAAAATGTGGGAATTGTGGAACTTTGAAGAATGTCCCATTGATTTCTATGGGAATTTCAGAAAAAATTGGGAATTTCGGGAAGAGCAGGAATTTTAATGAAAATGGTAAAAAACTTCAATGAGGTGAAAGATTTGACACGGTTGGAGTTTAAATTTTTCAAATAGGTCAGGAAATGTTGAAGTAGTAACATGTTGAATTGAGAAACGGTATTACGGAATTCCTGGAATTTCAGGAAAAACCGGGAATTTTTCCAGTTCAAAAAATAACTTCCTTTTTTTGTCCAGATTAAGAGGAATGTTTGGACGGTGGAACGGTTGGAATGCGTTGACAAATGTGGAAGAAGTAGTCGCCAGAAAAAAAGGGTGGAAATAGGGCTTTGGAAAACTAGGAAATCTGGAAAATCCTGGAATTTTTTGGAACTTTGAATTTCCAGAATGGTGGAATGTGTTGAATTCGGAATGGTTTGGATAGGTTGAAAAATGCGGAAATGGTGGAAGTTTGAAAAATGGCCAATTCATTTTGAAAGGGGAAAATGCAAAAAAAAAAAAGGAATTTTGGGAAATCCGGGATTTTTTTTTTAGAATTATTGAAGTAGAGAACATAATTCCTGACCCGGCTGAATAGTTTAAAGTTGGAACAGTTTGAATCAGATGAAAAATGTGGGAATTGTGGAACTTTGAAGAATGTCCCATTGATTTCTATGGGAATTTCAGAAAAAATTGGAAATTTCGGGAAGAGCAGGAATTTTATTGAGAATGGTAAAAAAAAACTTCAATGAGGTGAAAGATTTGACACGGTTGGAGTTTAAATTTTTCAAATAGGTCAGGAAATGTTGAAGTAGTAACATGTTGAATTGAGAAACGGTATTACGGAATTCCTGGAGTTTCTGGGAAAACCGGGAATTTTTCCAGTTCAAAAAATAACTTCCTTTTTTTGTCCAGATTAAGAGGAATGTTTGGACGGTGGAACGGTTGGAATGCGTTGAAAAATTTGGAAGGAGTAGTCGCCAGAAAAAAAGGATGGAAATAGGGCTTTGGAAAACCAGGAATTCTGGAAAATCCTGGAATTTTTTGGAACTTTGAATTTCCATAATGGTGGAATGTGTTGAATTCGGAATGGTTTGGATAGGTTGAAAAATGTGGAAATGGTGGACGTTTGAAAAATGGCCAATTCATTTTGAAAGGGGAAAATGCAAAAAAAAAAAAGGAATTTTGGGAAATCCGGGATTTTTTTTTTAGAATTATTGAAGTAGAGAACATAATTCCTGAACCGGCTGAATAGTTTAAAGTTGGAACAGTTTGAATCAGATGAAAAATGTGGGAATTGTGGAACTTTGAAGAATGTCCCATTGATTTCTATGGGAATTTCAGAAAAAATTGGGAATTTCGGGAAAAGCAGGAATTTTATTGAAAATGGTAAAAAAAACTTCAATGAGGTGAAAGATTTGACACGGTTGGAGTTCAAATTTTTCAAATAGGTCAGGAAATGTTGAAGTAGTAACATGTTGAATTGAGAAACGGTATTACGGAATTCCTGGAATTTCAGGAAAAACCGGGAATTTTTCCAGTTCAAAAAATAACTTCCTTTTTTTGTCCAGATTAAGAGGAATGTTTGGACGGTGGAACGGTTGGAATGCGTTGAAAAATTTGGAAGAAGTAGTCGTCACAAAAAAAGGGTGGAAATAGGGCTTTGGAAAACTAGGAATTCTGGAAAATCCTGGAATTTTTTGGAACTTTGAATTTCCATAATGGTGGAATGTGTTGAATTCGGAATGGTTTGGATAGGTTGAAAAATGCGGAAATGGTGGAAGTTTGAAAAATGGCCAATTCATTTTGAAAGGGGAAAATGCAAAAAAAAAAAAGGAATTTTGGGAAATCCGGGATTTTTTTTTTAGAATTATTGAAGTAGAGAACATAATTCCTGAACCGGCTGAATAGTTTAAAGTTGGAACAGTTTGAATCAGATGAAAAATGTGGGAATTGTGGAACTTTGAAGAATGTCCCATTGATTTCTATGGGAATTTCAGAAAAAATTGGGAATTTCGGGAAAAGCAGGAATTTTAATGAAAATGGTAAAAAACTTCAATGAGGTGAAAGATTTGACACGGTTGGAGTTCAAATTTTTCAAATAGGTCAGGAAATGTTGAAGTAGTAACATGTTGAATTGAGAAACGGTATTACGGAATTCCTGGAATTTCAGGAAAAACCGGGAATTTTTCCAGTTCAAAAAATAACTTCCTTTTTTTGTCCAGATTAAGAGGAATGTTTGGACGGTGGAACGGTTGGAATGCGTTGAAAAATGTGGAAGGAGTAGTCGCCAGAAAAAAAGGGTGGAAATAGGGCTTTGGAAAACTAGGAATTCTGGAAAATCCTGGAATTTTTTGGAACTTTGAATTTCCAGAATGGTGGAATGTGTTGAATTCGGAATGGTTTGGATAGGTTGAAAAATGTGGAAATGGTGGAAGTTTAAAAAATGGCCAATTCATTTTGAAAGGGGAAAATGCCAAAAAAAAAAAGGAATTTTGGGAAATCCGGGAATTTTTTTTTAGAATTATTGAAGTAGAGAACATAATTCCTGAACCGGCTGAATAGTTTGAAGTTGGAACAGTTTGAATCAGATGAAAAATGTGGGAGTTGTGGAACTTTGAAGAATGTCCCATTGTTTTCAATGGGAATTTCGGGAAAAGCGGGAATTTTATTGAAAATGGTAAAAAATAACTTGCATGAGCTGAGTGAGTTGAAACGGTTGGAGTTAAAACATTTTAAATAGGTCGAGAAATGTTGAAGTAACATGTTGATTTGAGAAATGGTATTACAGAATTCCTGGAATTTCGGGAAAACCGGGAATTTTTCCAGATCAAAAAAACTATTTCGTTTTTTGTCCTGATTAAGAGGAATGTTTGGACGGTGGAACAGTTGAAATGCGTTGAAAAATGTGGAAGAAGTAATCGCCAGAAAAAAGGGTGGAAATAAGGCAGGAATTATTGAAAACCCTGGAATTTTTTTTAACTCGGAAAAGGGGAAGTTTGAATTTCCAAGATGGAGGAATGTGTTGAAGGTGGAATGTTTTGAATAGGTTGAAAAATGTGGAAATGGTGGAAGTTTGAAAAATGGCCAATTCATTTTGAAAGGGGAAAATGCCAAAAAAAAAAAAAAAGAAGAAGGAATTATGGGAAATCTGGGAATTTTTTATAGAATTGTTGAAGTAAAGAACATAATTCCTGAACAGGCTGAATATTTTGAAGTTGGAACAGTTTGAATCAGATAAAAAATGTGGGAGTTGTGGAACTTTGAAGAAAATTGATTTCAATGGGAATTTCAGAAAAAATTTGGAATTTCGGGAAAAGCGGGAATTTTATTGAAAATGGTAAAAAAAAAACTTGAATGAGCTGAATGAGTTGAAACGGTTGGGGTTGAAATTTTTAAAATAGGTAGAGAAATGTTGAAGCAGTAACATGTTGAGTTGAGAAATGGTATTACGGAATTCCTGGAATTTCGGGAAAACCGGGAATTTTCCCCGTTCAAAAAACAACTTCATTTTTTTGTCCTGACTAAGAGGAATTTTTGGACGGTGGAACAGTTGAAATGCATTGAAAAATGTGGAAGAAGTAGTCACCAGAAAAAAGGGTTAAAATAGGGCAGGAATTCTAGAAAATCCTGGAATTTTTCTGAACTTGGAAAAGGAGAAGTTTGAATTTCCAGAATGGTGGAATGTGTTGAATTCGGAATGGTTTGAATAGGTTGAAAAATGTGGAGATGGTGGAAGTTTAAAAAATGGCCAATTCATTTTGAAAGGGGAAAATGCAAAAAAAAAAAAAAAAAGGGATTATGGGAAATCCGGGATTTTTTTTTTAGAATTATTGAAGTAGAGAACATAATTCCTGAACCGGCTGAATAGTTTGAAGTTGGAACAGTTTGAATCAGATGAAAAATGTGGGAATTGTGGAACTTTGAAGAATGTCCCATTGATTTCTATGGGAATTTCAGAAAAAATTGGGAATTTCGGGAAGAGCAGGAATTTTAATGAAAATGGTAAAAAACTTCAATGAGGTGAAAGATTTGACACGGTTGGAGTTTAAATTTTTCAAATAGGTCAGGAAATGTTGAAGTAGTAACATGTTGAATTGAGAAACGGTATTACGGAATTCCTGGAATTTCAGGAAAAACCGGGAATTTTTCCAGTTCAAAAAATAACTTCCTTTTTTTGTCCTGATTAAGAGGAATGTTTGGACGGTGGAACGGTTGGAATGCGTTGACAAATGTGGAAGAAGTAGTCGCCAGAAAAAAAGGGTGGAAATAGGGCTTTGGAAAACTAGGAAATCTGGAAAATCCTGGAATTTTTTGGAACTTTGAATTTCCAGAATGGTGGAATGTGTTGAATTCGGAATGGTTTGGATAGGTTGAAAAATGCGGAAATGGTGGAAGTTTGAAAAATGGCCAATTCATTTTGAAAGGGGAAAATGCAAAAAAAAAAAAGGAATTTTGGGAAATCCGGGATTTTTTTTTTAGAATGATTGAAGTAGAGAACATAATTCCTGAACCGGCTGAATAGTTTAAAGTTGGAACAGTTTGAATCAGATGAAAAATGTGGTAATTGTGGAACTTTGAAGAATGTCCCATTGATTTCTATGGGAATTTCAGAAAAAATTGGGAATTTCGAGAAAAGCAGGAATTTTATTGAAAATGGTAAAAAACTTCAATGAGGTGAAAGATTTGACACGGTTGGAGTTTACATTTTTCAAATAGGTCAGGAAATGTTGAAGTAGTAACATGTTGAATTGAGAAACGGTATTACGGAATTCCTGGAATTTCATGAAAAACCGGGAATTTTTCCAGTTCAAAAAATAACTTCCTTTTTTTGTCCTGATTAAGAGGAATGTTTGGACGGTGGAACGGTTGGAATGCGTTGAAAAATGTGGAAGAAGTAGTCGTCACAAAAAAAAGGTGGAAATAGGGCTTTGGAAAACTAGGAATTCTGGAAAATCCTGGAATTTTTTGGAACTTTGAATTTCCATAATGGTGGAATGTGTTGAATTCGGAATGGTTTGGATAGGTTGAAAAATGCGGAAATGGTGGAAGTTTGAAAAATGGCCAATTCATTTTGAAAGGGGAAAATGCAAAAAAAAAAAAGGAATTTTGGGAAATCCGGGATTTTTTTTTTAGAATTATTGAAGTAGAGAACATAATTCCTGACCCGGCTGAATAGTTTAAAGTTGGAACAGTTTGAATCAGATGAAAAATGTGGGAATTGTGGAACTTTGAAGAATGTCCCATTGATTTCTATGGGAATTTCAGAAAAAATTGGAAATTTCGGGAAGAGCAGGAATTTTATTGAGAATGGTAAAAAAAAACTTCAATGAGGTGAAAGATTTGACACGGTTGGAGTTTAAATTTTTCAAATAGGTCAGGAAATGTTGAAGTAGTAACATGTTGAATTGAGAAACGGTATTACGGAATTCCTGGAGTTTCTGGGAAAACCGGGAATTTTTCCAGTTCAAAAAATAACTTCCTTTTTTTGTCCAGATTAAGAGGAATGTTTGGACGGTGGAACGGTTGGAATGCGTTGAAAAATTTGGAAGGAGTAGTCGCCAGAAAAAAAGGATGGAAATAGGGCTTTGGAAAACCAGGAATTCTGGAAAATCCTGGAATTTTTTGGAACTTTGAATTTCCATAATGGTGGAATGTGTTGAATTCGGAATGGTTTGGATAGGTTGAAAAATGCGGAAATGGTGGAAGTTTGAAAAATGGCCAATTCATTTTGAAAGGGGAAAATGCAAAAAAAAAAAAAGGAATTTAGGGAAATCCGGGATTTTTTTTTTTAGAATTATTGAAGTAGAGAACATAGTTCCTGAACCGGCTGAATAGTTTGAAGTTGGAACAGTTTGAATCAGATGAAAAATGTGGGAATTGTGGAACTTTGAAGAATGTCCCATTGATTTCTATGGGAATTTCAGAAAAAATTGGGAATTTCGGGAAAAGCAGGAATTTTATTGAAAATGGTAAAAAACTTCAATGAGGTGAAAGATTTGACACGGTTGGAGTTTAAATTTTTCAAATAGGTCAGGAAATGTTGAAGTAGTAACATGTTGAATTGAGAAACGGTATTACGGAATTCCTGGAATTTCAGGAAAAACCGGGAATTTTTCCAGGTCAAAAAACAACTAAGTTTTTTTGTTCTGATTAAGAGGAATGTTTGGACGGTGTAACGGTTGAAATGAGTTGAAAAATGTGGAAGGAGTAGTTGCCAGAAAAGTGTGGAAATAGGGCAGGAATTCTGGAAAATACTGGAATTTTTTTTTACTTGGAAAAGGGGAAGTTTGAATTTCCAGAATGGTGGAATGTGTTGAATTTTGAATGGTTTGAATAGGTGGAAAAATGTGGAAATGGTGGAAGTTTGAAAAATGGCCAATTCATTTTGAAAGGGGAAAATGCCAAAAAAACAACAACCAGGAATTATGGGAAATCCAGGATTTTTTTTTAGAATTGTTGAAGTAGACCACACAATTCCTGAACAGGCTGGATATTTTGAACTTGGAACAGTTTGAATCGGATGAAAAATGTGGGAATTGTGGAACTTTGAAGAATGTCCCATTGTTTTCAATGGGAATTTCGGGAAAAGCGGGAATTTTATTGAAAATGGTAAAAAATAAACTTGAGTGAGCTGAGTGAGTTGAAACGGTTGGAGTTAAAAAATGTTAAATAGGTCGAGAAATGTTGAAGTAACAACATGTTGAATTGAGAAATGGTATTACAGAATTCCTGGAATTTCGGGAAAATCGGGAATTTTTCCAGATCAAAAAACCAACTTTGTTTTTTTGTCCTGATTAAGAGGAATGTTTGGACGGTGGAACAGTTGAAATGCATTGAAAAATGTGGAAGAAGTAATCGCCAGAAAAAAGGGTGGAAATAGGGCAGGAATTATTGAAAACCCTGGAAATTTTTTTAACTCGGAATAGGGGAAGTTTGAATTTCCAAGATGCAGGAATGTGTTGAAGGTGGAATGGTTTGAATAGGTTGAAAAATGTGGAAATGGTGGAAGTTTGAAAAATGGCCAATTCATTTTGAAAGGGGAAAATGCCAAAAAAAAAAAAAAAAAAAGAAGGAATTATGGGAAATCTGGGAATTTTTTTTAGAATTGTTGAAGTAGAGAACATAATTCCTGAACAGGCTGAATATTTTGAAGTTGGAACAGTTTGAATCAGATAAAAAATGTGGGAGTTGTGGAACTTTAAAGAAAATTGATTTCAATGGGAATTTCAGAAAAAAATTGGAATTTCGGGAAAAGCGGGAATTTTATTGAAAATGGTAAAAAAAACTTGAATGAGCTGAATGAGTTGAAACGGTTGGAGTTGACATTTTTAAAATAGGTAGAGAAATGTTGAAGCAGTAACATGTTGAGTTCAGAAATGGTATTACGGAATTCCTGGAATTTCGGGGAAAACTGGGAATTTTCCCAGTTCAAAAAACAACTTAATTGTTTTGTCCTGATTAAGAGGAATTTTTGGACGGTGGAACGGTTGAAATGCATTGAAAAATGTGGAAGAAGTAGTCACCAGAAAAAAGGGTTAAAATAGAGCAGGAATTCTAGAAAATCCTGGAATTTTTTTGAACTTGGAAAAGGAGAAGTTTGAATTTCCAGAATGGTGGAATGTGTTGAATTTGAAATGGTTTGAATAGGTTGAAAAATGTGGAGATGGTGGAAGTTTAAAAAATGGCCAATTCATTTTGAAAGGGGAAAATGCAAAAAAAAAAAAAAAAAAAGGAATTATGGGAAATCCGGGAATTTTTTTTAGAATTGTTGAAGTAGAGCACACAATTCCTGAACAGGCTGAACATTTTGAAGTTGGAACAGTTTGAATCAGATGAAAAATGTGGGAGTTGTGGAACTTTGAAGAATGTCCCATTGATTTCTATGGGAATTTCAGAAAAAATTGGGAATTTCGGGAAAAGCGGGAATTTTATTGAAAATGGTAAAAAATTGGAATGAGGTGAAAGAGTTGAACATTTTCAAATAGGGCAAGAAATGCTGAAGTAGTAATATGTTGAATTGAGAAATGGTATTACGGATTTCCTGGAATTTCGGGAAAACCGGGAATTTTTCCAGTTCAAAAAACAACTTCGTTTTTTGTCCTGATTAAGAGGAATGTTTTGACGATGGAACAGTTGGAATGCGTTGAAAAATGTGGAAGGAGTTGTCACCATAAATAAGGATGGAAATAAGGCTTTGGAAAACCAGGAATTCTGGAAAATCCTGGAATTTTTTTGAACTTGGAAAAGGGGAAGTTTGAATTTCCAGAATGGTGGAATATGTTGAATTTGGAATGGTTTGGATAGGTTGAAAAATGTGGAAATGGTGGACGTTTGAAAAATGGCCAATTCATTTTGAATGGGAAAAATGTCCCGGAAAACCTGGAATTCTGGGAAATCTGGGAATTTTTGGAATTTGTCAAGAGAAATCCCTCAATTCCCGAATAGGCTGAACAGTTTGAAGTCGGAACGGTTTGAATCGGGTGGAAAAATGTGGAAGGTAGTTTGCGCCAAAATCTGTCTTGTTATGATTTCCCTTCCTGGTTCCATGACCCGCCCTAGCTTGCCTCTGATTGGCCTGTCCCTAATGTTTTGCCCTAATCTTAACCAATGGTGACTCATCATAGTAAACAAACCAACCAATCATGGATGTTCTTATACGTAAACCAACCAATCATCATTAAACTGCCCGTGGAGTTGCTTCGTACATTTTTAAGTTCATCATTTTTAATTGAAAACCGTAGTTTTTAACCACCGGATTATCAAAAAAACGTACTCATTACGGGAAAACCGTAGTTGTTGGCTAGAATGGATTTTAACACACATTGTAAGTCGGAACAAATGAAGAAAAATATTTTAACAGAGATATAAAATTTAAAAAAAAAGACAGATTAACTAATGTATCTCACTACCTACACAGCTATTTTCAGCTTCTCCCATCTGGACGGAGGTTTTTAGTCCCGAGAGGCAAAACAAAGCGGAACAGATGTAGTTTTGTCCCAGCTGCCGTCACAGAACTAAATAAGCTGTGGTATCTTATTTATTCTTTTATTATTATCTTATTATGGTGTTTTATTCTGGCTTGTCCCAAATCTTATCTGATTGGGATTTTATATGTTTTATCCTTTTCATGGGGAACTTGGAGTATATACTATTTTGTGCGCCTTATAATCCGGTGCGCCTTATATATGAAAAAAGATGGAAAAAATAGACCATTCATCGTCGGTGCGCCTTATATATGAAAAAAGATGAAAAATAGACCATTCATCGGCGGTGCGCCTTATAATCCGGTGCGCCTTATATATGAAAAAAGATGGAAAAAATAGACCATTCATCGGCGGTGCGCCTTATATATGAAAAAAGATGAAAATAGACCATTCGTCGGCGGTGCGCCTTATAATCCGGTGCGTTTTATATATTAAAAAGATGAAAACTAGGCCTTTCATCATCATCAGTGCGCCTTATAATATGGTGCGCCTTATATGTGAAAAAAAGATGAAAAATAGACCATTCATTGGCGGTGCGCCTTATAATCCGGTGCGCCTTATATATGAAAAAAGATGAAAAAATAGACCATTCATCGGCGGTGCGCCTTATATATGAAAAAAGATTAAAAATAGACCATTCATCGGCGGTGCGCCTTATAACCCGGTGCGCCTTATATATGAAAAAAGATGAAAACTAGGCCTTTCATCATCATCGGTGCGCCTTATAATATGGTGCGCCTTATATGTGAAAAAAGATGAAAAATAGACCATTCATTGGCGGTGCGCCTTATAATCCGGTGCGCCTTATATATGAAAAATGTGGGGGGGGAAATAGACCATTCATCGGCAGTGCGCCTTATATATGGAAAAAGATGAAAAATAGACCATTCATCGGCGGTGCGCCTTATATATGAAAAAAGATGAAAACTAGGCCTTTCATCATCATCAGTGCGCCTTATAATATGGTGCGCCTTATATGTGAAAAAAGATGAAAAATAGACTATTCATTGGCGGTGCGCCTTATAATCCGGTGCGCCTTATATATGAAAAATGTGGGGGGGGGAATAGACCATTCATCGGCGGTGCGCCTTATATATGGAAAAAGATGAAAAATAGACCATTCATCGGTGGTATGCCTTATAATCCAGTGCGCTTTATATATGAAAAAAAAGAAAAAATAGACCATTCATCGGCGGTGCGCCTTATATATGAAAAACATTGAAATATAGACCATTCATCGGCGGTGCGCCTTACATGTGAAAATAGATGAAAAATAGACCATTAATCGGCGGTGCGCCTTATAATCCGGTGCGCCTTATATATGAAAAAAGATGGAAAAAATAGACCATTCATCGGCGGTGCGCCTTATATATGAAAAAAGATGAAAATAGACCATTCGTCGGCGGTGCGCCTTATAATCCGGTGCGTTTTATATATTAAAAAGATGAAAACTAGGCCTTTCATCATCATCAGTGCGCCTTATAATATGGTGCGCCTTATATGTGAAAAAAAGATGAAAAATAGACCATTCATTGGCGGTGCGCCTTATAATCCGGTGCGCCTTATATATGAAAAAAGATGAAAAAATAGACCATTCATCGGCGGTGCGCCTTATATATGAAAAAAGATTAAAAATAGACCATTCATCGGCGGTGCGCCTTATAACCCGGTGCGCCTTATATATGAAAAAAGATGAAAACTAGGCCTTTCATCATCATCGGTGCGCCTTATAATATGGTGCGCCTTATATGTGAAAAAAGATGAAAAATAGACCATTCATTGGCGGTGCGCCTTATAATCCGGTGCGCCTTATATATGAAAAATGTGGGGGGGGAAATAGACCATTCATCGGCAGTGCGCCTTATATATGGAAAAAGATGAAAAATAGACCATTCATCGGCGGTGCGCCTTATATATGAAAAAAGATGAAAACTAGGCCTTTCATCATCATCAGTGCGCCTTATAATATGGTGCGCCTTATATGTGAAAAAAGATGAAAAATAGACTATTCATTGGCGGTGCGCCTTATAATCCGGTGCGCCTTATATATGAAAAATGTGGGGGGGGGAATAGACCATTCATCGGCGGTGCGCCTTATATATGGAAAAAGATGAAAAATAGACCATTCATCGGTGGTATGCCTTATAATCCAGTGCGCTTTATATATGAAAAAAAAGAAAAAATAGACCATTCATCGGCGGTGCGCCTTATATATGAAAAACATTGAAATATAGACCATTCATCGGCGGTGCGCCTTACATGTGAAAATAGATGAAAAATAGACCATTAATCGGCGGTGCGCCTTATAATCCGGTGCGTTTTATATATTGAAAAGATGAAAAATAGACCATTCATCGGCGGTGCGCCTTATAACCCGGTGCGCCTTATATATGAAAAAAGATGAAAGCTAGGCCTTTCATCATCGGTGCGCCTTATAATATGGTGTGCCTTATATGTGAAAAAAGATGAAAAATAGACCATTCATTGGCGGTGCGCCTTATAATCCGGTGCGCCTTATATATGAAAAATGTGGGGGGAAAATAGACCATTCATCGGCGGTGCGCCTTATATATGGAAAAAGATGAAAAATAGACCATTCATCGGCGGTATGCCTTATAATCCAGTGCGCTTTATATATGAAAAAAAAGAAAAAATAGACCATTCTTCGGCGGTGCGCCTTATATATGAAAAAGATTTAAATATAGACCATTCATCGGCGGTGCGCCTTATATGTGAAAATAGATGAAAAATAGACCATTCATCGGCGATGCGCCCTATAATCAGATGCGCCCTATATGTGAAAAAAGATTTTAAAAAATATACCATTCATCGGCGGTTCGCCTTCTATATGAAAAAGGATCAACAATAGACCACTCATCGCCGGTGCGCCTTATATATGAAAAGGATGAAAGATAGACCATTCGCCGGCGGTGCGCCTTATATATGAAAAAGGATCAACAATAAACCACTCATCGGCGGTACGCCTTATAATCCGGTGCGCCTTATATATGAAAACGGATTAAAAATAGACCATTTGTCGACGGTGCGCTTTATAATCCGGTGCGCCTTATATATGAAAAAAGATGAAAAACTAGACCATTAATCGTCGGTGCGCCTTATAACCCGGTGCACTTTATATATGAAAAAAGATGAAGAATAGACCGTTCATCGGCGGTGCGCCTTATAATCCGGTGCGCCTTAAATATGAATGTGGAGGGGGCGTGGCTTGCGGGCCTGCCGCGGAACGGGGTGTGCAACGACCGGCCTCGAAGAAAGTGACAGGTGAGTGGATGGCCCAGGTGGGCCTTGTTATCTAATCACCTGTCGCCTTTATTAGCAGCAGCCTGAACGAGACACGGGGTTGGAGTTGGATTTGCTGATGAGCGGACGCAGGAGGAAAATAAATTGTGCTGGAAAGCAGAAGCCTATTGATATTTATGAAAATAAAACAGTGTTATACCCTGAATTCCGGGCTCTCCTGGCAGTGTGTGGTGGTCAGAAGAACCCACTAGAGGGCAACCTCTACAATGAAAAAAGATTAAAAATAGACCATTGATCGGCGGTGCGCCTTATAAACCGATGCGCCCTATGGTCCGGAAAATACTGTAGGTCTTTGTGTTGCATATCTAAGATGTTCCTTTCTCTGTATGTTTAAATGGACGTCCTGATCTTGCTGTCTGCAAAACAAGTTTACCTTCAGATACTTATAAAATAACCTACCCTAATAAGACGGAAAAATCCCACAGCCTGAGCCCTGGTGTGCACGTCTTCACACGGACAACATTAGCATTTCACTGCGAGTGTCGCCGGTACCTGCTTGTTGGACAGGAAGTAGATGATGGGGTTGTACACGGGGCTGGTCTTGGCAAAGTACATGGGCATGGTCGCCACCAGCGGAGGGATGTGGAGCTGAGGATTGACCACCACCACCACCGACAAGGCGGTGTAAGGCAGCCAGCACATGAAGAAGGCCACCACCATAGTCAGGACCATGCTGGTGGCGTGGTCGTTCTCCTTCTGCAAGGAACGCCCCGACTGGAGCTCCACGCTCCTGTTCAGCTGGGATAAGAACAGCCGTTTAGGTCCGAGGTATGCGTGGATTTGCGTAGTGTGGGTGAGAGAACCTTTCTCATGGACGCCAGCACTCTGGAGTAGCAGTAGATGATGACGGCCACCGGGAACAGGAAGCACATGAGCGTGTAGAGGGTGAGGTAGCTGTAGTTGCTCCAGGACCTCTCCTCCCAGGACAGGGAGCAGGACGTCTGCACCCCCTCGGGGCCGTAGCCGCTCCATCCCAGCAGGGGCCCCACGGCCCAGAACAGGCAGAAGGCCCAGACGAAGAGGAGGCCCTTGATGCTCCTCCTCATCCCCAGCTTGAGGCTGGCGTCGGGCTTGCACACGGCGTTGTAGCGCTCGTACGCCAGCAGGGTCAGCGTGCACAGCGACACCAGACCTGGAGAGGGTAATGGTATTCATTAACGACCTTCATTATTTAGGATGTTCAGTCGCGGTCAAAAGTTGAGCATCCTACCAAGCAGAAGGGAAACGCCACTGTGTAGGATGGGAAGCAACATGAATGTGTTCTGTTTCTTTGACGTATCGTAATCAACAGAAAGATATTGTCTTGACCAAAGAACTACAAAAGCGGAGAGGAAGCAGGGCCTGACTCCCCTCAAGGCGACCTTTTCTGTGAACTGTTTTGCGACCTTTTCTTTTGAACTGTTCTGTGAACCAAAGGCGGTGGCTGTTTACGACCCACGTCCCTTAGAAACAGCTGTTGACATGTAATCAAGGAAAGTCCAAATAAAATAATCTTTCGCCAGAGCGTGCTGAAGACTGTACAAGAGCCAGACGTTTTCTCCTCAATTGAGCCAAATTTTATTCTGTTTCTGTTTAATTCTTTGCTTCTTGTCTTGTTTAATAGATGTCATCAGTGTTTGAACCTGACAGTTAATATTTGCTTACATGTCCTTTGGCAAGTTTCACTGCAATAAGGCGCTCTTGGTAGCCATCCACAAGCTTCTGCTTGAATTTTTGACCACTCCTCTTGGCAAAATTGGTGCAGTTCAGCTAAATGTGTTGGTTTTCTGACATGGACTTCTTTCTTCAGCATTGTCCACACGTTTAAATCAGGACTTTGGGAAGTCCATTCTAAAACCTTAATACTAGCCTGATTTAGCCATTCCTTTACCGCTTTTGACGTGTGTTTGGGGTCATTGTCCTGTTGGAACACCCAACTGCGCCCATGACCCAACCTCCGGGCTGATGATTTTAACTTGTCCTGAAGAATTTGGAGGTAATCCTCCTTTTTCACTGTCCCATTTACTCTCTGTAAAACACCAGTTCCATTGGCAGCAAAACAGGCCCAGAGCGTAATACTACCATGTGGAGGGGGGGCGTGGTCGGCACGCTTGCTGCAGGAGCGGGGTGTGCCAGGGTCGGCTTTCGAAACACAGCTGACCGGTGATTAGATTGCCCAGCTGGGGCTGGTTATCTAATCACCTGTTGTTTTTATCAGCAGCGGCCGGGAGCAGAAGGAGGAAGAGTGGTTGGAGAGACGTTGGAGCAAGCAAACCAGCGTGACGAGGACTGAAAAGTCGAGGGAGGTGATACAACTCGTCAACAATAAAACTTTGTTGAACCCTGAACGCCAGACTCCCGTGCAAGTGTGCGTGATCAGCAGAACCCACGAGAAGGCAACATCTACATACCACCACCATGCTTGACGGTGGGAATGGTGTTCCTGGGATTAAAGGGCTTGCCTTTTCTCCTCCAAACATATTGCTGGGCATTGTGGCCAAACAGCTCCATTTTTGTTTCATCTGACCACAGAACTTATCTTTGTCCATGTGACGTCAGATGAAACACAAATGGAGCTGTTTGGCCACAATACCCAGCAATATGTTTGGAGGAGAAAAGGCGAGGCCTTTAATCCCAGGAGCACCATTCCTACCGTCAAGCATGGTGGTGGTAGTATTATGTCGATGCGCCTTATAATCCGGGTTTTTTTTGATTGATTGAGACTTTTATTAGTAGGTTGCACAGTGAAGTACATATTCCGTACAATTGACCACTAAATGGTAACACCCGAATAAGTTTTTCAACTTGTTTAAGTCGGGGTCCACTTAAATTGATTCATGATACAGATATATACTATCATATATACTATCATCATAATACAGTCATCACACAAGATAATCACATTGAATTATTTACAATCAGGAGTGTGGAGGGGGGGTGGGGTGGGGGGGTGGGGGTGGGGGGGGGATATGGACATCAAGTAGTGGACATAGAGAGAGAGAGAGAGAGAGAGAGAGAGAGAGAGAGAGAGAGAGAGAGAGAGAGAGAGAGAGATCAGAAGGCATAAGAAAAAGAATCTGCATTTGATTGTTTACATTTGATTATTAGCAATCCGGGGAGGGTGTTAGTTTAGGGTTGTAGCTGCCTGGAGGTGAACTTTTATAGCGGTTTTGAAGGAGGATAGAGATGCCCTTTCTTTTACACCTGTTGGGAGCGCATTCCACATTGATGTGGCATAGAAAGAGAATGAGTTAAGACCTTTGTTAGTTCGGAATCTGGGTTTAACGTGGTTAGTGGAGCACCCCCTGGTGTTGTGGTTATGGCGGTCATTTACGTTAAGGAAGTAGTTTGACATGTACTTCGGTATCAGGGAGGTGTAGCGGATTTTATAGACTAGGCTCAGTGCAAGTTGTTTAACTCTGTCCTCCACCTTGAGCCAGCCCACTTTAGAGAAGTGGGTAGGAGTGAGGTGGGATCTGGGGTGGAGGTCTAGAAGTAACCTGACTAGCTTGTTCTGAGATGTTTGGAGTTTAGATTTGAGGGTTTTGGAGGTGCTAGGGTACCAGGAGGTGCATGCGTAATCGAAAAAGGGTTGAACGAGAGTTCCCGCCAGAATCCTCAAGGTGCTTTTGTTGACCAGAGAGGAAATTCTGTAGAGAAATCTCGTTCGTTGGTTAACCTTTTTGATTACCTTGGTTGCCATTTTATCACAGGAAAGGTTAGCCTCTATATATGAAAAAAGATCAAAACTAGACCATTCATCGACGGTGCGCCTTGTATATGAAAAAATATGAAAAATAGACCATACATTGGCGGTGCGTCTTATATGCACCTTATATATGAAAAAATAGACCATTCATCGGCGGTGCGCCTTATAATCCGGTGCGCTTTATGTATGAAAAAATAGACCATTCACCGTCGCTGCGCCTTATATGTGAAAAAGATGCAAAATAGACCATTCGTCGGTGGTGCGCCTTATATGCGCCTTATGTATGAAAAAATCAGCCATTCATCTGCGGTGCGCCTTATATGCACCTTATATATGAACAAATAGACCATTCATCGGCGGTGCGCCTTATAATCCGGTGCGCCTTATGTATGAAAAAATAGACCATTCATCGTTGCTGCGCCTTATAACCCGGTGTGCTTTAAATGTGAAAAAAGATGCAAAATAGACCATTCATCGGCGGTGCGCCTTATAATCCGGTGCGCCTTGTATATGAAAAAAGATTACATAAAATAGACCATTCATCGTCGGTGCGCCTTATAATTCGGTGCGCCTTATATATGATAAAAGATTAAAAATAGATCATTCATCGCTGGTGCGCCTAATAATCCGGTGCGCTTTATATATGAAAAAAGATGAAAAATAGACCGTTCGTCGGCGGTGAATCTTATAATCCGGTGCGCCTTATGTGTGAAAAAAGATGAAAAATAGACCATTCGTCGGCGGTGCGCCTTATATATGAAAAAATAGACCATTCATCGGCGGTGCGCATTATATATGAAAAAATAGACCATTCGTCGGCGGTGCGCCTTATAATCCGGTGCGCCTTATATATGAAAAAAGATTAAATAAAATAGACCATTCATTGTTGGTGCGCCTTATAATTCGGTGTGCCTTATATATGATAAAAGATTAAAAATAGATCATTCATCGCTGGTGCGCCTAATAATCCGGTGCGCCTTATATATGAAAAAAGATGAAAAATAGACCATTCGTCGGCGGTGAATCTTATAATCCGGTGCGCCTTATATGTGAAAAAGATGAAAAATAGACCATTCGTCGGCGGTGCGCCTTATAACCCGGTGCGCTTTAGATGTGAAAAAAGATGCAAAATAGACCATTCATCGGCGGTGCGCCTTATAATCCGGTGCGCCTTATATATGAAAAAAAGATTAAATAAAATAGACCATTCATCGTCGGTGCGCCTTATAATTCGGTGCGCCTTATATATGATAAAAGATTAAAAATAGATCATTCATCGCTGGTGCGCCTAATAATCCAGTGCGCCTTATATATGAAAAAAGATGAAAAATAGACCATTCGTCGGCGGTGAATCTTATAATCCGGTGCGCCTTATATGTGAAAAAGATGAAAAATAGACCATTCGTCGGCGGTGCGCCTTATATGCGCCTTATATGTGAAAAAAATAGACCATTCATCGGCGGTGCACATTATATATGAAAAAATAGACCATTCGTCGGCGGTGCGCCTTATAATCCGGTGCGCCTTATATATGAAAAAAGATTAAATAAAATAGAACATTCATTGTTGGTGCGCCTTATAATTCGGTGTGCCTTATATATGATAAAAGATTAAAAATAGATCATTCATCGGCGGTGCGCCTAATAATCCGGTGCGCCTTATATATGAAAAAAGATTAAAAATAGACCATTCGTCGGCGGTGAATCTTATAATCCGGTGCGCCTTATATGTGAAAAAAGATGAAAAATAGACCATTTGTCGGCGGTGCGCCTTATATATGAAAAAATAGACCATTCATCGGCGGTGCGCATTATATATGAAAAAATAGACCATTCGTCGGCGGTGCGCCTTATAATTCGGTGCGCCTTATATATGATAAAAGATTAAAAATAGATCATTCATCGCTGGTGCGCCTAATAATCCGGTGCGCCTTATATATGAAAAAAGATGGAAAAATAGACCATTCATCTGCAGTGCGTTTTATAATCCGGTGCGCCTTATATGTGAAAAAAGATGAAAAATAGACCATTCGACGGCGGTGCGCCTTATATGCGCCTTATATATGAAAAATAGACCATTCATCGGCGGTGCGCCTTATAATCCGGTGCGCTTTATGTATGAAAAATAGACCATTCATCGTCGATGCGCCTTATAATCCGGTGCGCTTTATGTGTGAAAAAAGATGCAAAATAGACCATTCATCGGCGGTGCGCCTTATAATCCGGTGCGCCTTATGTATGAAAAAAGATTAAATAAAATAGACCATTCATCGTCGGTGCGCCTTATATATGAAAAAATAGACCATTCATCGGCGGTGCGCTTTATAATCCGGTGCGCTTTATGTATGAAAAAATAGACCATTCATCGTCGGTGCGCCTTATAATCCAGTGCGCTTTATGTGTGAAAAAAGATGCAAAATAGACCATTCATCATTATAAGCCGGTGCGCCTTATGTATGAAAAAAGATGAAATAAAATAGACCATTCATCGTCGGTGCACCTTATAATTCGGTGCGCCTTATATATGATAAAAGATCAAAAATAGATAATTCATCGCTGGTGCGCCTAATAATCCGGTGCGCCTTATATGTGAAAAAAGATGAGAAATAGACCATTCGTCGCCGGTGCGCCTTATATATGGAAAAATAGACCATTCATCGGCGGTGCACCTTATATATGAAAAAATAGACCATTCATCGGCGGTGCGCCTTATAATCCGGTGCGCATTATATGTGAAAAAATATGCAAAATAGACCATTCATCGTCGGTGCGCCTTATAATCCGGTGCACATTATATGTGAAAAAAGATGCAAAATAGACCATTCATTGGCGGTGCGCCTTATAATCCGGTGCGCCTTATGTATGAAAAAAGATGAAATAAAATAGACCATTCATCGTCGGTGCGCCTTACAATTCGGTGCGCCTTAAATATGATGAGAGATTAAAAATAGATCATTCATCGGCGGTGCGCCTAATAATCCGGTGCGCCTTATATATGAAAAAAGATGAAAAATAGACCATTCATCTGCGGTGCGTTTTATAATACGGTGCGCCTTATATGTGAAAAAAGATGAAAAATAGACCATTCGTCGCCGGTGCGCCTTATATATGAAAAAATAGACCATTCATTGGCGGTGCGCCTTATAATCCGGTGCGCTTTATGTATGAAAAAATAGACCATTCATCGTCGGTGCGCTTTATATGTGAAAAAAGATGCAAAATAGACCATTCATCTGCGGTGCGCCTTATAATTCGGTGCGCCTTATATATGATAAAAGATTAAAAATAGATAATTCATCGGCGGTGCGCCTTATAATCCGGTGCACCTTATATATGAAAAAAGATTTTTAAAATAGACCATTTGTCGGCGGTGCTTCTTATAATCCGGTGCGTCTTATATGTGAAAAAATATGAAAAATAGACTATTCGTCGGCGGTGCGCCTTATATATGAAAAAATAGACCATTCATCGGCGGTGCGCCTTATAATCCGGTGCGCCTTATGTATGAAAAAAGATGAAATAAAATAGACCATTCATCGTCGGTGCGCCTTATAATTCGGTGCGCCTTATATATGATAAAAGATTAAAAATAGATCATTCATCGCTGGTGCGCCTAATAATCCGGTGCGCCTTATATATGAAAAAATATGAAAAATAGACCATTCATCTGCGGTGCGTTTTATAATCCGGTGCGCCTTATATATGAAGAAAGATGGAAAATAGACCATTCGACGGCGGTGTGCCTTATATGCGCCTTATATATGAAAAAATAGACCATTCATCGGCGGTGCGCCTTATATGCGCCTTATATATGAAAAAATTGACGATTCATCGGCGGCGCGCCTTATATATGAAAAAATAGACCATTCATCGGCGGTGCGCCTTATAATCCGGTGCGCCTTATATATGAAAAAATGGACCATTCGTCGTCGGTGCGCCTTATAATCCGGTGCGCTTTATATGTGAAAAAAGATGCAAAATAGACCATTCATCGGCGGTGCGCCTTATAATCCGGTGCGCCTTATGTATGAAAAAAGATTAAATAAAATAGACCATTCATCGTCGGTGCGCCTTATAATTCGGTGCGCCTTATATATGATAAAAGATTAAAAATAGATCATTCATCGGCGGTGCGCCTAATAATCTGGTGCGCCTTATATATGAAAAAATATGAAAAATAGACCATTCATTTTTTATTTTAAAAACAAAACAAGACTTATTTTCGGTATTAAGTATTAAAAAAGTTATTTTGTTGTAGTATTGTATAGTGTCGTTCATAAGACTACTACTTCATCGTGAGGCGTTCAGGGTCCTTTGAACATTGAATAACAGCATAAAACATTGTGTAAAGTGATAATAGCGACAAGCGAAAGCATCAAAGTGACGGCACTCACCAAAGTAGTTGACGGCAAACCCCTGGAAGACGCACGCGGTGTGTCCGATGAAGTAGGAGCCGTGGTAGTTGGTTATGGTGACCACCAGCGAGCCGCACAGGCCGATCATGAGGTCGGACATGGCCAGGCTGAGGATGAACACGTTCATGGGGTGCAGCAGAGACGGGTTCTTCAGGCAGACGGTGATCACCAGGCCGTTGTTGAACACCGTCAGGACGGTGGTGATGAACATGAGGAAGGAGATGATGCTGTAGCCCACGCGGGGGAAGATGGTGGGCGCCACCTGGGAGCTCCACGGCGTGCCGGTGCTGTCCATGGTGCCTGGATGTAGGGAGTGTTGACGCACTACGCCATCCTCCTTTTATCGTTTGCGATCCGGGCTTTTCTCCGTGGTGCATCTGCCTGATAGATGCATTAGGATGAATTGGATCCTAACAGGATTGAAATGGGGATTAAAAACAGTCATAAACATGCACTGTAATACTAATTGGAAAGTCTTTTTTATCTTTAATAGACTTGGGGAAATGTCATTATGCTAGATGATTGTGTGGATGCGGTAATATACAACATTGGTGCTGCAGTGTATGATACAGTATTACCGTATATTGCAATATCACTGATACATTTTCAATGTTGTATCCAGCATGTGCACTAAATAAACGGTCATTTATTGGATAAACCGAGTCAAAAACAACGTACACTATTCAAAATGATCCATTTACTGTATTGCAATTGTGCAGGGAGTG
>NC_084733.1:86723369-86903369 GCF_033978785.1 Entelurus aequoreus
TATAGGAGGTATATAGTCGAGGTTTCTGTGGTCTATCCTTTATTTTATAAAACACAACCAGTTTTCTTCTTTAGTAATATAGAAATGTAATTTTATGGAGGCATTGTAGTCCATCATAGAACTGGCACCCGATGTTATTAAAAAAAGTATTGATTTTGATTCGAGAAATGATTCTGAATCGAATCCTTACCCCCAATAATCGAATGAAATCGTGTGGTGCCTAAAGATTCACAGCCCGAGTGCTTTCACACCAATAGTCCACTTTTTTCTGGTGTGTCTACCAAAATGTGATGTGTTAACAAGAGTTGTGTTTGTTGCTTTGACATTTTGTTCTGTTCAACAGGAGTCTAACATGATTATGGATAGAATAGAGCACTACTGTTATCTATAAGAAAGACAGGTGGAGCTTGCCTGAAATTAACAAATAATTGTCCATGTTTTAATCATATAAGAACCAGCAACTACAGTAAAGTTACAGTACCACAAACAAAAACCTTGAGACTGCACTTCTTTCACAATATATGAGAGACAAGAAGACTAAAGTTGATTTGGTTTTTGTTGCTTTCTAACACATTAAAATCGTCTTGTTCTCGGTGGCTAGCAATGCAGCTAATTGGGAGTTGTTCGTCTGGTCCAGCTGGCCGGGGACATTTCCTGTTGATTTTGGGTAAGCACTCCATTTATGTCGAAATAGCTCGTCTCCAAGTTCCATATTTATAGCCTCAAAATCACTTTCATCTCACTCTCCCGGCTTCCGTCTGCTCCAACGTCTCACTCTTCCTTCCTGCTCGCTTCTATAAGCTGCAGTATACTCAGCTTCAAAAGTATAAGGTTGTTAATCCAAAAATAGTCGTCTTTGTTGTCTGTTACAAAGTCTGCCATGATTAGTAAACAGAAGTAAGAACACACATGTTGCCAGAAGTCAGACGTGCGTTGCTATGGAAACAGAAATCAATGCGCAAAAGAAATCAGTCCCGGAATTTATTAAAATACGGTGAATATTGTGCATATTACATATTGTTATGAAGGTGTCTGTTACGACATTATATATATACTTGCAGTGTGTATATTGTACATATTACATATTGTTATGAAGGTGTCTGTTACTATATATATATATATATATATATATATATATATATATATATATATATATATATATATATACGTGCAGTGTGTATATTGTACATATTACATATTGTTATGAAGGTCTCTGTTACTAGATTTTATATATATATATATATATATATATATATATATATATATATATATATATATATATATATATATATATATATATATATATATATATATATATATATATATATACTTGCAGTGTGTATATTGTACATATTACATATTGTTATGATGGTGTCTGTCACTACGTTATATATACATATAAATATATATTTATACTTGCAGTGTGTATATTGTAAATATTACATATTGTTATGAAGGTGTCTGTTACTACATTATATTTATAATTGCAGTGTGTATATTGTACATATTACATATTGTTATGAAGGTGTCTGTTACTATATATATATATATATATATATATATATATATATATATATATATATATATATATATATATATATATATATATACGTGCAGTGTGTATATTGTACATATTACATATTGTTATGAAGGTCTCTGTTACTAGATTTTATATATATATATATATATATATATATATATATATATATATATACTTGCAGTGTGTATATTGTACATATTACATATTGTTATGATGGTGTCTGTCACTACGTTATATATACATATAAATATATATTTATACTTGCAGTGTGTATATTGTAAATATTACATATTGTTATGAAGGTGTCTGTTACTACATTATATTTATAATTGCAGTGTGTATATTGTACATATTACATATTGTTATGAAGGTGTCTGTTACTACATTATATATATACTTGCAGTGTGTATATTGTACATATTACATATTGTTATGAAGGTGTCTGTCATTACATTACATATATACTTGCAGTGAGTATATTGTACATATTACATATTGTTATGAAGGTGTCTGTTCCTACATTATATATATATATATATATATATATATATATATATATATATATATATATATATATATATATATATATATATATATATATATATATATATGTATATATATATATATATATATTTGCAGTGAGTATATTGCACATATTATACATTTTTATGAAGGTGTCTGTTACTACATTATATTTATACTTGCAGTGTGTATATTGTACATATTACATATTGTTATGAAGGTGTCTGTTACTACATTATATATATATACTTGCAGTGTGTATATTGTACATATTACATAGTGTTATGAAGGTGTCTGTTACTACATTATATATATACTTGCAGTGTGTATATTGTACATATTACATATTGTTATGAAGGTGTCTGTTACTACATTATATATATACTTGCAGTGTGTATATTGTACATATTACATATTGTTATGAAGGTGTCTGTTACTACATTATATATACAGTATACACTTGCAGTGTGTATATAAAATGTTGATGGAGGGTTTTAGAGGTTGTGAAGGTTACAAAAGTAACTGACTCCAATTAGCCGCATCTTTCAAGCGTTTATCATCTTTAAAATTGTCCAAAAAAAATAAAAAATAAAATAAAAGACGTGTGTTCTTGTCTCTCGTAATGATTGTAAACGATGGGCAAAATTCCCAAAAAGTGCAGTTCCCCTTTAAAATGGTAAAAACAAATTCCAGCATGTTTGTATGACATACAATACTTTCCGCAAAAAGTCAACTTCCACAAAGACAAACCTCATAATGTTGCTTCTGCGGGTCATCTTAGCGTTGGTGTTCAGTTGTTATCAAGTATCGCTGGATAAAATGTAGTCAGTAACACAGCACATCCAACATCATCACTTCATTAAAAAAAATATGGACCACATGGCACGGACTTACAGTCGCGATCAAAAGTGGACATACACTTGTAAAGAACATCATGTCATGGCTGTCTTGAGTTGCCAATAACTCTTATTTTTTTGTTATAGAGTGATTGGAGCACATACTTGTTGGTCACAAAAAAACCTTCATGAAGTTTGCTTCTTTTATGAATTTATTATGAGTCTACTGAAAATGTGCTAGGTCAAAAGTATACATACAGCAATGTTAATATTTGCTTACATGTCCCTTGGCAAGTTTCACTGCAATAAGGCGCTTTTGGTAGCCATCCACAAGCTTCTGCTTGAATTTTTGACCACTCCTCTTGACAAAATTGGTAAAGTTCAGCTAAATGTGTTGGTTTTCTGACATGGACTTGTTTCTTCAGCATTGTCCACACGTTTAAGTCAGGACTTTGGGAAGGCCGTTCTAAAACCTTCATTCTAGCCTGATTTAGCCATTCCTTTACCACTTTTGACGTGTGTTTGTGTCCTGTTGTAACACCCAACTGCGCCCAAGACCCAACCTCCGGGCTGATGATTTTAGCTTGTCCTGACCCTAGAACCCCAAGAACTACAAAAGCGGAGAGGAAGCAGGGCCTGACTCCCCTCAAGGCGACCTTTTCTTTTTAACTGTTCTGTAACCAAAGGCGATGGCTGTTTACGACCCCCCCTCCCTTAGAAACAGCTTTTGCCATGTAATCAGGGAAAGTCCAAATAAAAAAGGTGGCATACAATCTTTCGCTACAAAAGTACAGCCCAGATGTTTTCTCCTCAATTGAGCCAAATTTAATTCTGTCTCTGTTTAATTCTTTGCTTCTTGTCTTGTTTAATAGATGTCATTGGTGTTTGAACCTGGCAGTTAATATTTGCTTACATGTCCCTTGGCAAGTTTCACTGCAATAAGGTGCTTTTGGTAGCCATCCACAAGCTTCTGCTTGAATTTTTGACCACTCCTCTTGACAGAATTGGTGCAGTTCAGCTAAATGTGTTGGTTTTCTGACATGGACTTGTTTCTTCAGCATTGTCCACACGTTTAAGTCCAGACTTTGGGAAGGCCATTCTAAAACCTTCATTCTAGCGTCCTCCTTGTAGTGTGCACTGATGTTAAAGACAATATACACTTCATTACACATGTACCATATCACTATATCCATGATTAAATGCCACGCCCGTGTGCTTTATATAGAGCAGTGGTTCATAACCTGAGTTCGATCGAACCCTAAGGGTTCGGTGAGTCGGGCTCAGGGGTTCGGCGGAGGTCAAAACACACCAGACTCATCGTGTAAATACAAACTTCTCCCTATCGGCGTATTACGGATATGGCAACAGCTGACTGGTTTGCAGGTGTGTCATTTGTTGTGAGTTTATGCACTGTGTTGTTTTGTTGTTTGAACAAGGTGATGTTCATGCACGCTTCATTTTATGCACCAGTAATAAAACATGTTAACACTTTAGTATGGGGAACATATTGTATTTTTTACCTTCTTGAGACCTCCGAAAAATGCCTCCCTCTTTAGGACCACCCTTTCTAGATATATAAAGATTTGTATTTACAACATTAATAATATATACATACTATGTAAATATAAAAAAGCTTGTTGTGAAAAATTTGTTGGAATTTCACAAGAAAAACTTTAAATTTTGGCAGTATTATAATAAAAGTCGTAATTTTACTCAACGCAAGTCAAAATGTTACTAGAAAAACTGAACATTTGTGCGATATTATGATAAAAGTTGGAATTTTACTCAATAACAGTCGCAATTTTACAAGAAAAGCTTTACATTTTGGCAATTTTATGAAGAGTCGTAATTTTACTCGACAAAAGTCACAATTCTATAAGAAAACTTGAAAAATGTTGGCAATATTATAATATTGATAATTGGAATTTCACTTGGCAAAATTATGACAAAGGTCATAATTTTACACACAAAATTTCACTATTTTACAAGAACACCAAAAAAATTGGTAATATTGTGATAAAAGAATTGTGTATGACAAATGTCACCATTTTACATGAAAAAGTAACACATTTAAATGAAAAAGTAATTATTTTAGGAGAAAATATTGCAAAATTGTAACATATTGGCTCTTGACTAGTCATTATTAAGTACTTATTAATGCCTTATTCGACATGGCCTTATTATAACCCTAATCCTCTAACCCTGACCCTAACCAAAAAACTCTAAATTAAGTCTTTGTTACTTAGAATATGTTCCCCATACTAAAGTGTTACCAAAAACATATAACTTTGTCTTGAATTTGAAAAAAAACATTTTATTTTTCACTAAAGAAGGGTTCGGTGAATGCGCATATGAAACTGGTGGGGTTCGGTACCTCCAACAAGGTTAAGAACCACTGATATAGATACTTAAACATGCAAAATGGTTTCCTTGGCTCGTTACGTGCGTGCTGATTTCAGAAATGTAGACTTCACTGCACATGTAATACACGGGTTCGTGTATTTACTCGGACTTGCTCTAGGTTGTGTTCCGGGAGAGCGCCCCCTAGGCCAGGAGTGTCCAAACCTTTACCACTGAGGGCCGCACACTGAAAAATCAAAGCACGCGGGGGCAATTTTGATATTTTCTCCATTTTCAAAACCAATACAATATACACTTCTTCTTTTTTTAACCTTTGGGGCTCGCTCAAGTTAGGTCCTAGGGACCCAGAAGGGTTTCAGTCTTAAAAAAGGTTAAAAATAAGTCACCCAATTTTTTTGGGCAAAAATACAAAATATACAATATTTTTCCCAAAAAGATTTTCAAAGTGGAATATTTGATGTGAAGTAATTTGATCCCTAAATAGGTCAATAATTCATAGCAAAATTGATTTGAATTTATTATTATTATTTTTTTTTTTTTAGCAAAGACAGGTGTTTTTTAATTCCACTAAATTTTTGGGGATCCAAAAGTGCCCCGCTCATAAAATGGTCATGCTTTTTTTTGTATTTTTTTTTTTTACATTCAACACTTACATCTCTATATCAGCTTCAGATAATATATAGTGTAATTAGTTTAGTATATTTATAATAACAATCAGTATAATAATTAGTATAATTACTATTAGTATATAATTTGTATGTATTCTTTAAAATAATTTTCATATTTTTCGTGGTTTTTTTGTTTGTTGTATTTGAGTCCTTCTTGTCCTTAAACCCGTCAATAATTCATAGCAACTGATTTTGCCTCATTATTTTTTTTTTTTAATTATTTTAGAAAATGGTGTTATTAGAGTCAAAAATGCAACTTTTTTTCTCGTTGCATTTCACCTATTTTCTCTTTTATTCCACGTTTTAATGTTTAAAAAAAAAAAGTTTTAGTAGGCCGGTAAAACATGAGCTGCGGGCCGCAAATGGCCCCCGGGCCACACTTTGGACACCCCTGCCCTAGGCGGATACGGATGTCTGCACGAGCCCCTGTCTCTCAGGTCCTGGAAGTGCCGTTAAAAAGAGGACCGGGTAAAAATAGGGGAAATACCCCATAATTGTGTCCCAAAATAGCTCACTTTGACTCGGACACATTCCCTGTGATTTCAGCCTGTAAGACATGGCGCACCTACTAATGTGATGCGGGTGTTTTGGTCGACCAGGAAAAAAAACGACAAAATCCAAAGAAGGTAAAAGTAGGTGAGAAGTTTAGCCTCTCTCGTTTCTGTACTTAGAAAAAATCCCAGCAAAAAAAAAAAAATCCCATTCCAAAAAACTGGGATTTTTTATAAGTACAGAATCAAAAGAGGGTAAAGTAGGTGGTTTTTAGCCTCTCTCGTTTATGTACTAAGAAAAAAATCACCGTGTTATTTAAAATAACCGTCGTAAAATAAACATTATCACATGTTGCTGAACACGTCATAATTCTATGGGTGTTGGGTTTCAGCAGCACAGGCGTGCGTTCGCTCTTTAATAATGTTCCCAGGATTCTGTGTACGTGCAGGCAGGTTTTAAAGATAATGTACATGGCATTGTACGTCTAAAGTATATCAAAATAAACACAATAGGAGGTGTAATGCTGCACCAAGTCAGCTATTGCTGCTTTTTTCAGGCTTCTGATTGGACAAAATGGGCATGACAGCAAGTGTACCGTAATTCCTTGAATAGCCGCAGGGGCGCTAATTAATTTAAAACCTCTTCTCACTCCTGCGCTTACCAAAAGCATGCGGGATGGGCAAGCATGCGCTAATTATTTTAAAACCTCTTCTCACTCCGGCGCTTACCTTATCATGAAAAGCACATTTAATAAAAAAAAAACGTTATTATGGTCTTACCTTTACTTATAAATGATGTCCATCTGCAGCTGCTTCTGATCAAAGGCAGTCTTCCTTATCTTTCTTCAGTTTTAAAAGTCTCTGGAGATATTCCTTTAATTTTTACCTCCTGCTTCGATTGAAAGTCCAGTTTAGAAAACTGTTTTATTTTAGATATGTAATCCTCCATGGTAAAAGTGCAAGCAAACGATCGCGGCTAACGCATGCTGCTTGTTGTCTTCTTCTGCAGCACCGGTCTTCTGCAGTACTGGTAGTCGCAAGAAGGATCACTAGCGCCCTCTACCACCAGGAGGCGGGAGTCATTTAATGACTCATATTTGACCCGGCGGAAGTGCCAAACATGCGCTAATTATTTTGCGAAACGAGTTTGACCCGGCTGTAATTCTAGGCAGGCGAATACTATATTCCCGGCGACAATTCAAGGAAATACGGTATGTTGTTTTCGTTGATGAGGTCACACCACGCAGCACATAGGGCTGCCGATATTATCGGCCGATAAATGCTTTAAAATGTAATATCGGAAATTAAATTATTGGTATCGGTTTCAAAATTATCGGTATCGCTTTCAAAAAGTAAAATGTATGACTTTTTAAAACGCCGCTGTGTACACGGACGTAGGGAGAAGTACAGAGCGCTAATAAACCTTAAAGGCACTGCCTTTGCGTGCCGGCCCAGTCACATAATATCTATGGCTTTTCACACACACAAGTGAATGCAAGGCTTACTTGGTCAACAGCCATACAGGTCACACTGAGGGTGGCCGTATAAACAACTTTAACACTGTTACAAATAGACGCCACCCTGTGAACCCACACCAAACAAGAATGACAAACACATTTCGGGAGAACATCCGCACCGTAACACAACATAAGCACAACAGAACAAATACCCGGAACCCCTTGCAGCACTAACTCTTCCGGGACGCTACAATATACACCCCCAGCTACCCCCAAAAAGGTTGATGGTTGATTAAATGACCGAAATAAACTTATTTCATTCATTCAATAAAGCCAAAATACAAATAAGGCAACAAAAGAAGTATCCCACACTTCTCTTTTGTAAAGTACATTTGTACAGCCGATATGGGCATCTACATCAACTATAGGATTTGCCTGAGAAGCTGGACAGGACAAAAAAATATATATATATTATTTTTTATTTTTTTAAAGCAAAAATATGATTATTTGATTACTTGATTAATCGATCGGGATATACGATAGAATACTCGATTACTAAAATATTCGATAGCAGCAGCTTTTTCGGTCATTCATTTTCTTTTCTTTTCTTTTTGTGTGTAAATGTGTATGATTGTTAAATATGTCTAATCTGTACTGTTAAACTGGTCACAGAAAATGGTTGATGGTTGACTTATTTCATTCAAACTTATTTCATTCATTCAATAAAGTCAAAATACAAATAAGGCAACAAAAGAAGTATCCCACACTTCTCTTTTGTAAAGTACATTTGTACAGCCGATAAGGGCATCTACATCAACTATAGGATTTGCCTGAGAAGCTGGACAGGACAAAAATATATATATATATATATTTTTTTTTTTTTAAAGCAAAAATATGATTTATTCGATTACTCGATTAATCGATTGGGATATACGATAGAATACTCGATTACTAAAATATTCGATAGCAGCAGCTTTTTCGGTCATTCTTTTTCTTTTCTTTTCTTTTTGTGTGTAAATGTGTATGATTGTTAAATATGTCTAATCTGTACTGTTAAACTGGTCACAGAAAATGGTTGATGGTTGACTTATTTCATTCAAACTTATTTCATTCATTCAATAAAGTCAAAATACAAATAAGGCAACAAAAGAAGTATCCCACACTTCTCTTTTGTAAAGTACATTTGAACAGCCGATATGGGCATCTACATCAACTATAGGATTTGCCTGAGAAGCTGGACAGGACAAAAAAATATATATATATTATTTTATTTTTTTTTAAAGCAAAAATATGATTATTCGATTACTCGACTAATCGATCGGGATATACGATAGAATACTCGATGACTAAAATATTCGATAGCAGCAGCTTTTTCGGTCATTCTTTTTCTTTTCTTTTCTTTTTGTGTGTAAATGTGTATGATTGTTAAATATGTCTAATCTGTACTGTTAAACTGGTCACAGAAAATGGTTGATGGTTGACTTATTTCATTCAAACTTATTTCATTCATTCAATAAAGTCAAAATACAAATAAGGCAACAAAAGAAGCATCCCACACTTCTCTTTTGTAAAGTACATTTGAACAGCCGATATGGGCATCTACATCAACTATAGGATTTGCCTGAGAAGCTGGACAGGACAAAAAAAAATATATATATATATATATTTTTTTTTTTTTTTAAAGCAAAAATATGATTTATTCGATTACTCGATTAATCGATCGGGATATACGATAGAATACTCGATGACTAAAATATTCGATAGCAGCAGCTTTTTCGGTCATTCTTTTTCTTTTCTTTTCTTTTTGTGTGTAAATGTGTATGATTGTTAAATATGTCTAATCTGTACTGTTAAACTGGTCACAGAAAATGGTTGATGGTTGACTTATTTCATTCAAACTTATTTCATTCATTCAATAAAGTCAAAATACAAATAAGGCAACAAAAGAAGTATCCCACACTTCTCTTTTGTAAAGTACATTTGTACAGCCGATAAGGGCATCTACATCAACTATAGGATTTGCCTGAGAAGCTGGACAGGACAAAAAAATATATATATATATATATTTTTTTTTTTAAAGCAAAAATATGATTATTCGATTACTCGATTAATCGATCGGGATATACGATAGAATACTCGATTACTAAAATATTCGATAGCAGCAGCTTTTTCGGTCATTCTTTTTCTTTTCTTTTTGTGTGTAAATGTGTATGATTGTTAAATATGTCTAATCTGTACTGTTAAACTGGTCACAGAAAATGGTTGATGGTTGACTTATTTCATTCAAACTTATTTCATTCATTCAATAAAGTCAAAATACAAATAAGGCAACAAAAGAAGCATCCCACACTTCTCTTTTGTAAAGTACATTTTTACAGCCGATATGGGCATCTACATCAACTATAGGATTTGCCTGAGAAGCTGGACAGGACAAAAAAATATATTTTTAAATTTTTTTAATTCTTTTTTTTAAAGCAAAAATATGATTTATTCGATTACTCGATTAATCGATCGGGATGTACGATAGAATACTCGATTACTAAAATATTCGATAGCAGCAGCTTTTTCGGTCATTCTTTTTCTTTTCTTTTCTTTTTGTGTGTAAATGTGTATGATTGTTAAATATGTCTAATCTGTACTGTTAAACTGGTCACAGAAAATGGTTGATGGTTGACTTATTTCATTCAAACTTATTTCATTCATTCAATAAAGTCAAAATACAAATAAGGCAACAAAAGAAGCATCCCACACTTCTCTTTTGTAAAGTACATTTGAACAGCCGATATGGGCATCTACATCAACTATAGGATTTGCCTGAGAAGCTGGACAGGACAAAAAAATATATATATATTATTTTTTATTTTTTTAAAGCAAAAATATGATTATTTGATTACTTGATTAATCGATCGGGATATACGATAGAATACTCGATTACTAAAATATTCGATAGCAGCAGCTTTTTCGGTCATTCATTTTCTTTTCTTTTCTTTTTGTGTGTAAATGTGTATGATTGTTAAATATGTCTAATCTGTACTGTTAAACTGGTCACAGAAAATGGTTGATGGTTGACTTATTTCATTCAAACTTATTTCATTCATTCAATAAAGTCAAAATACAAATAAGGCAACAAAAGAAGTATCCCACACTTCTCTTTTGTAAAGTACATTTGTACAGCCGATAAGGGCATCTACATCAACTATAGGATTTGCCTGAGAAGCTGGACAGGACAAAAATATATATATATATATATTTTATTTTTTTTAAAGCAAAAATATGATTTATTCGATTACTCGATTAATCGATTGGGATATACGATAGAATACTCGATTACTAAAATATTCGATAGCAGCAGCTTTTTCGGTCATTCTTTTTCTTTTCTTTTCTTTTTGTGTGTAAATGTGTATGATTGTTAAATATGTCTAATCTGTACTGTTAAACTGGTCACAGAAAATGGTTGATGGTTGACTTATTTCATTCAAACTTATTTCATTCATTCCATAGTCAAAATACAAATAAGGCAACAAAAGAAGCATCCCACACTTCTCTTTTGTAAAGTACATTTGTACAGCCGATATGGGCATCTACATCAACTATAGGATTTGCCTGAGAAGCTGGACAGGTCAAAAAAAAATATATATATATTTATTTTTTTAAAGCAAAAATATGATTTATTCGATTACTTGATTAATCGATCGGGATATACGATAGAATACTCGATGACTAAAATATTCGATAGCAGCAGCTTTTTCGGTCATTCTTTTTCTTTTCTTTTCTTTTTGTGTGTAAATGTGTATGATTGTTAAATATGTCTAATCTGTACTGTTAAACTGGTCACAGAAAATGGTTGATGGTTGACTTATTTCATTCAAACTTATTTCATTCATTCAATAAAGTCAAAATACAAATAAGGCAACAAAAGAAGTATCCCACACTTCTCTTTTGTAAAGTACATTTGAACAGCCGATAAGGGCATCTAACATCAACTATAGGATTTGCCTGAGAAGCTGGACAGGACAAAAAAATATATATATATTATTTTATTTTTTTTAAAAGCAAAAATATGATTTATTCGATTACTCGACTAATCGATTGGGATATACGATAGAATACTCGATGACTAAAATATTCGATAGCAGCAGCTTTTTCGGTCATTCTTTTTCTTTTCTTTTCTTTTTGTGTGTAAATGTGTATGATTGTTAAATATGTCTAATCTGTACTGTTAAACTGGTCACAGAAAATGGTTGATGGTTGACTTATTTCATTCAAACTTATTTCATTCATTCAATAAAGTCAAAATACAAATAAGGCAACAAAAGAAGTATCCCACACTTCTCTTTTGTAAAGTACATTTGTACAGCCGATATGGGCATCTACATCAACTATAGGATTTGCCTGAGAAGCTGGACAGGACAAAAATATATATATATATATATATTTTTTTTTTTAAAGCAAAAATATGATTTATTCGATTACTCGATTAATCGATTGGGATATACGATAGAATACTCGATTACTAAAATATTCGATAGCAGCAGCTTTTTCGGTCATTCTTTTTCTTTTCTTTTCTTTTTGTGTGTAAATGTGTATGATTGTTAAATATGTCTAATCTGTACTGTTAAACTGGTCACAGAAAATGGTTGATGGTTGACTTATTTCATTCAAACTTATTTCATTCATTCAATAAAGTCAAAATACAAATAAGGCAACAAAAGAAGTATCCCACACTTCTCTTTTGTAAAGTACATTTGAACAGCCGATATGGGCATCTACATCAACTATAGGATTTGCCTGAGAAGCTGGACAGGACAAAAAAATATATATATATTATTTTTTTTTTTTTTAAAGCAAAAATATGATTATTCGATTACTCGACTAATCGATCGGGATATACGATAGAATACTCGATGACTAAAATATTCGATAGCAGCAGCTTTTTCGGTCATTCTTTTTCTTTTCTTTTCTTTTTGTGTGTAAATGTGTATGATTGTTAAATATGTCTAATCTGTACTGTTAAACTGGTCACAGAAAATGGTTGATGGTTGACTTATTTCATTCAAACTTATTTCATTCATTCAATAAAGTCAAAATACAAATAAGGCAACAAAAGAAGCATCCCACACTTCTCTTTTGTAAAGTACATTTGAACAGCCGATATGGGCATCTACATCAACTATAGGATTTGCCTGAGAAGCTGGACAGGACAAAAAAAAATATATATATATATATTTTTTTTTTTTTTTTTAAAGCAAAAATATGATTTATTCGATTACTCGATTAATCGATCGGGATATACGATAGAATACTCGATGACTAAAATATTCGATAGCAGCAGCTTTTTCGGTCATTCTTTTTCTTTTCTTTTCTTTTTGTGTGTAAATGTGTATGATTGTTAAATATGTCTAATCTGTACTGTTAAACTGGTCACAGAAAATGGTTGATGGTTGACTTATTTCATTCAAACTTATTTCATTCATTCAATAAAGTCAAAATACAAATAAGGCAACAAAAGAAGTATCCCACACTTCTCTTTTGTAAAGTACATTTGTACAGCCGATAAGGGCATCTACATCAACTATAGGATTTGCCTGAGAAGCTGGACAGGACAAAAAAAAATATATATATATATATATTTTTTTTTAAAGCAAAAATATGATTATTCGATTACTCGATTAATCGATCGGGATATACGATAGAATACTCGATTACTAAAATATTCGATAGCAGCAGCTTTTTCGGTCATTCTTTTTCTTTTCTTTTTGTGTGTAAATGTGTATGATTGTTAAATATGTCTAATCTGTACTGTTAAACTGGTCACAGAAAATGGTTGATGGTTGACTTATTTCATTCAAACTTATTTCATTCATTCAATAAAGTCAAAATACAAATAAGGCAACAAAAGAAGCATCCCACACTTCTCTTTTGTAAAGTACATTTTTACAGCCGATATGGGCATCTACATCAACTATAGGATTTGCCTGAGAAGCTGGACAGGACAAAAAAATATATTTTTAAATTTTTTTAATTCTTTTTTTTAAAGCAAAAATATGATTTATTCGATTACTCGATTAATCGATCGGGATGTACGATAGAATACTCGATTACTAAAATATTCGATAGCAGCAGCTTTTTCGGTCATTCTTTTTCTTTTCTTTTCTTTTTGTGTGTAAATGTGTATGATTGTTAAATATGTCTAATCTGTACTGTTAAACTGGTCACAGAAAATGGTTGATGGTTGACTTATTTCATTCAAACTTATTTCATTCATTCAATAAAGTCAAAATACAAATAAGGCAACAAAAGAAGCATCCCACACTTCTCTTTTGTAAAGTACATTTGAACAGCCGATATGGGCATCTACATCAACTATAGGATTTGCCTGAGAAGCTGGACAGGACAAAAAAATATATATATATTATTTTTTATTTTTTTAAAGCAAAAATATGATTATTTGATTACTTGATTAATCGATCGGGATATACGATAGAATACTCGATTACTAAAATATTCGATAGCAGCAGCTTTTTCGGTCATTCATTTTCTTTTCTTTTCTTTTTGTGTGTAAATGTGTATGATTGTTAAATATGTCTAATCTGTACTGTTAAACTGGTCACAGAAAATGGTTGATGGTTGACTTATTTCATTCAAACTTATTTCATTCATTCAATAAAGTCAAAATACAAATAAGGCAACAAAAGAAGTATCCCACACTTCTCTTTTGTAAAGTACATTTGTACAGCCGATAAGGGCATCTACATCAACTATAGGATTTGCCTGAGAAGCTGGACAGGACAAAAATATATATATATATATATTTTATTTTTTTTAAAGCAAAAATATGATTTATTCGATTACTCGATTAATCGATTGGGATATACGATAGAATACTCGATTACTAAAATATTCGATAGCAGCAGCTTTTTCGGTCATTCTTTTTCTTTTCTTTTCTTTTTGTGTGTAAATGTGTATGATTGTTAAATATGTCTAATCTGTACTGTTAAACTGGTCACAGAAAATGGTTGATGGTTGACTTATTTCATTCAAACTTATTTCATTCATTCCATAGTCAAAATACAAATAAGGCAACAAAAGAAGCATCCCACACTTCTCTTTTGTAAAGTACATTTGTACAGCCGATATGGGCATCTACATCAACTATAGGATTTGCCTGAGAAGCTGGACAGGTCAAAAAAATATATATATATATTTATTTTTTTAAAGCAAAAATATGATTTATTCGATTACTTGATTAATCGATCGGGATATACGATAGAATACTCGATGACTAAAATATTCGATAGCAGCAGCTTTTTCGGTCATTCTTTTTCTTTTCTTTTCTTTTTGTGTGTAAATGTGTATGATTGTTAAATATGTCTAATCTGTACTGTTAAACTGGTCACAGAAAATGGTTGATGGTTGACTTATTTCATTCAAACTTATTTCATTCATTCAATAAAGTCAAAATACAAATAAGGCAACAAAAGAAGTATCCCACACTTCTCTTTTGTAAAGTACATTTGAACAGCCGATAAGGGCATCTAACATCAACTATAGGATTTGCCTGAGAAGCTGGACAGGACAAAAAAATATATATATATTATTTTATTTTTTTTAAAAGCAAAAATATGATTTATTCGATTACTCGACTAATCGATTGGGATATACGATAGAATACTCGATGACTAAAATATTCGATAGCAGCAGCTTTTTCGGTCATTCTTTTTCTTTTCTTTTCTTTTTGTGTGTAAATGTGTATGATTGTTAAATATGTCTAATCTGTACTGTTAAACTGGTCACAGAAAATGGTTGATGGTTGACTTATTTCATTCAAACTTATTTCATTCATTCAATAAAGTCAAAATACAAATAAGGCAACAAAAGAAGTATCCCACACTTCTCTTTTGTAAAGTACATTTGTACAGCCGATATGGGCATCTACATCAACTATAGGATTTGCCTGAGAAGCTGGACAGGACAAAAATATATATATATATATATTTTTTTTTTTTTAAAGCAAAAATATGATTTATTCGATTACTCGATTAATCGATTGGGATATACGATAGAATACTCGATTACTAAAATATTCGATAGCAGCAGCTTTTTCGGTCATTCTTTTTCTTTTCTTTTCTTTTTGTGTGTAAATGTGTATGATTGTTAAATATGTCTAATCTGTACTGTTAAACTGGTCACAGAAAATGGTTGATGGTTGACTTATTTCATTCAAACTTATTTCATTCATTCAATAAAGTCAAAATACAAATAAGGCAACAAAAGAAGTATCCCACACTTCTCTTTTGTAAAGTACATTTGAACAGCCGATATGGGCATCTACATCAACTATAGGATTTGCCTGAGAAGCTGGACAGGACAAAAAAATATATATATATTATTTTTTTTTTTTTTAAAGCAAAAATATGATTATTCGATTACTCGACTAATCGATCGGGATATACGATAGAATACTCGATGACTAAAATATTCGATAGCAGCAGCTTTTTCGGTCATTCTTTTTCTTTTCTTTTCTTTTTGTGTGTAAATGTGTATGATTGTTAAATATGTCTAATCTGTACTGTTAAACTGGTCACAGAAAATGGTTGATGGTTGACTTATTTCATTCAAACTTATTTCATTCATTCAATAAAGTCAAAATACAAATAAGGCAACAAAAGAAGCATCCCACACTTCTCTTTTGTAAAGTACATTTGAACAGCCGATATGGGCATCTACATCAACTATAGGATTTGCCTGAGAAGCTGGACAGGACAAAAAAAAATATATATATATATATTTTTTTTTTTTTTTTTAAAGCAAAAATATGATTTATTCGATTACTCGATTAATCGATCGGGATATACGATAGAATACTCGATGACTAAAATATTCGATAGCAGCAGCTTTTTCGGTCATTCTTTTTCTTTTCTTTTCTTTTTGTGTGTAAATGTGTATGATTGTTAAATATGTCTAATCTGTACTGTTAAACTGGTCACAGAAAATGGTTGATGGTTGACTTATTTCATTCAAACTTATTTCATTCATTCAATAAAGTCAAAATACAAATAAGGCAACAAAAGAAGTATCCCACACTTCTCTTTTGTAAAGTACATTTGTACAGCCGATAAGGGCATCTACATCAACTATAGGATTTGCCTGAGAAGCTGGACAGGACAAAAAAATATATATATATATATATATTTTTTTTTAAAGCAAAAATATGATTATTCGATTACTCGATTAATCGATCGGGATATACGATAGAATACTCGATTACTAAAATATTCGATAGCAGCAGCTTTTTCGGTCATTCTTTTTCTTTTCTTTTTGTGTGTAAATGTGTATGATTGTTAAATATGTCTAATCTGTACTGTTAAACTGGTCACAGAAAATGGTTGATGGTTGACTTATTTCATTCAAACTTATTTCATTCATTCAATAAAGTCAAAATACAAATAAGGCAACAAAAGAAGCATCCCACACTTCTCTTTTGTAAAGTACATTTTTACAGCCGATATGGGCATCTACATCAACTATAGGATTTGCCTGAGAAGCTGGACAGGACAAAAAAATATATTTTTAAATTTTTTTAATTCTTTTTTTTAAAGCAAAAATATGATTTATTCGATTACTCGATTAATCGATCGGGATGTACGATAGAATACTCGATTACTAAAATATTCGATAGCAGCAGCTTTTTCGGTCATTCTTTTTCTTTTCTTTTCTTTTTGTGTGTAAATGTGTATGATTGTTAAATATGTCTAATCTGTACTGTTAAACTGGTCACAGAAAATGGTTGATGGTTGACTTATTTCATTCAAACTTATTTCATTCATTCAATAAAGTCAAAATACAAATAAGGCAACAAAAGAAGCATCCCACACTTCTCTTTTGTAAAGTACATTTGAACAGCCGATATGGGCATCTACATCAACTATAGGATTTGCCTGAGAAGCTGGACAGGACAAAAAAATATATATATATTATTTTTTATTTTTTTAAAGCAAAAATATGATTATTTGATTACTTGATTAATCGATCGGGATATACGATAGAATACTCGATTACTAAAATATTCGATAGCAGCAGCTTTTTCGGTCATTCATTTTCTTTTCTTTTCTTTTTGTGTGTAAATGTGTATGATTGTTAAATATGTCTAATCTGTACTGTTAAACTGGTCACAGAAAATGGTTGATGGTTGACTTATTTCATTCAAACTTATTTCATTCATTCAATAAAGTCAAAATACAAATAAGGCAACAAAAGAAGTATCCCACACTTCTCTTTTGTAAAGTACATTTGTACAGCCGATAAGGGCATCTACATCAACTATAGGATTTGCCTGAGAAGCTGGACAGGACAAAAATATATATATATATATATTTTATTTTTTTTAAAGCAAAAATATGATTTATTCGATTACTCGATTAATCGATTGGGATATACGATAGAATACTCGATTACTAAAATATTCGATAGCAGCAGCTTTTTCGGTCATTCTTTTTCTTTTCTTTTCTTTTTGTGTGTAAATGTGTATGATTGTTAAATATGTCTAATCTGTACTGTTAAACTGGTCACAGAAAATGGTTGATGGTTGACTTATTTCATTCAAACTTATTTCATTCATTCCATAGTCAAAATACAAATAAGGCAACAAAAGAAGCATCCCACACTTCTCTTTTGTAAAGTACATTTGTACAGCCGATATGGGCATCTACATCAACTATAGGATTTGCCTGAGAAGCTGGACAGGTCAAAAAAATATATATATATATTTATTTTTTTAAAGCAAAAATATGATTTATTCGATTACTTGATTAATCGATCGGGATATACGATAGAATACTCGATGACTAAAATATTCGATAGCAGCAGCTTTTTCGGTCATTCTTTTTCTTTTCTTTTCTTTTTGTGTGTAAATGTGTATGATTGTTAAATATGTCTAATCTGTACTGTTAAACTGGTCACAGAAAATGGTTGATGGTTGACTTATTTCATTCAAACTTATTTCATTCATTCAATAAAGTCAAAATACAAATAAGGCAACAAAAGAAGTATCCCACACTTCTCTTTTGTAAAGTACATTTGAACAGCCGATAAGGGCATCTAACATCAACTATAGGATTTGCCTGAGAAGCTGGACAGGACAAAAAAATATATATATATTATTTTATTTTTTTTAAAAGCAAAAATATGATTTATTCGATTACTCGACTAATCGATTGGGATATACGATAGAATACTCGATGACTAAAATATTCGATAGCAGCAGCTTTTTCGGTCATTCTTTTTCTTTTCTTTTCTTTTTGTGTGTAAATGTGTATGATTGTTAAATATGTCTAATCTGTACTGTTAAACTGGTCACAGAAAATGGTTGATGGTTGACTTATTTCATTCAAACTTATTTCATTCATTCAATAAAGTCAAAATACAAATAAGGCAACAAAAGAAGTATCCCACACTTCTCTTTTGTAAAGTACATTTTTACAGCCGATATGGGCATCTACATCAACTATAGGATTTGCCTGAGAAGCTGGACAGGACAAAAAAATATATATATTTATTTTTTTTAAAGCAAAAATATGATTTATTCGATTACTCGATTAATCGATCGGGATATACGATAGAATACTCGATGACTAAAATATTCGATAGCAGCAGCTTTTTCGGTCATTCTTTTTCTTTTCTTTTCTTTTTGTGTGTAAATGTGTATGATTGTTAAATATGTCTAATCTGTACTGTTAAACTGGTCACAGAAAATGGTTGATGGTTGACTTATTTCATTCAAACTTATTTCATTCATTCAATAAAGTCAAAATACAAATAAGGCAACAAAAGAAGCATCCCACACTTCTCTTTTGTAAAGTACATTTGTACAGCCGATATGGGCATCTACATCAACTATAGGATTTGCCTGAGAAGCTGGACAGGACAAAAAAATATATATATATTATTTTTATTTTTTTTAAAGCAAAAATATGATTTATTCGATTACTCGATTAATCGATTGGGATATACGATAGAATACTCGATTACTAAAATATTCGATAGCAGCAGCTTTTTCGGTCATTCTTTTTCTTTTCTTTTCTTTTCGTGTGTAAATGTGTATGATTGTTAAATATGTCTAATCTGTACTGTTAAACTGGTCACAGAAAATGGTTGATGGTTGACTTATTTCATTCAAACTTATTTCATTCATTCAATAAAGTCAAAATACAAATAAGGCAACAAAAGAAGCATCCCACACTTCTCTTTTGTAAAGTACATTTGTACAGCCGATATGGGCATCTACATCAACTATAGGATTTGCCTGAGAAGCTGGACAGGACAAAAAAATATATATATATTATTTTTTATTTTTTTTTAAGCAAAAATATGATTTATTCGATTACTCGATTAATCGATTGGGATATACGATAGAATACTCGATTACTAAAATATTCGATAGCAGCAGCTTTTTCGGTCATTCTTTTTCTTTTCTTTTCTTTTTGTGTGTAAATGTGTATGATTGTTAAATATGTCTAATCTGTACTGTTAAACTGGTCACAGAAAATGGTTGATGGTTGACTTATTTCATTAATTCAATAAAGTCAAAATACAAATAAGGCAACAAAAGAAGTATCCCACACTTTTCTTTTGTAAAGTACATTTGAACAGCCGATATGGGCATCTACATCAACTATAGGATTTGCCTGAGAAGCTGGACAGGACAAAAAAATATATTTTTTAATTTTTTTTTATTCTTTTTTTTAAAGCAAAAATATGATTTATTCGATTACTCGATTAATCGATCGGGATATTCGATAGAATACTCAATTACTAAAATATTCGATAGCTGCAGCTCTAGCTGTATGTATACTTTTGCTCACATTTTTAGTAGACCCATAGTAAATTCATAAAAGAAACCAAACTTCATGAATGTTTTTTGTATGTGCTCCAATCACTCTATCACAAAAAAATATGGGTTGTAGAAATTACTGGAAACTCAAGACAGTCGTGACATAATGTTCTTTACAAGTGTATGTAAACTTTTGCCCACGACTGTACTTCAAGAAAGTGTCATTTTTACGCTATTTAAAGTGATGATTAAGGCTGTTTGTACAGTAATGTAAACATCACATATGAAGAGAGAAGAATTACCTTTAAAAGACCCATTTTAAAAAGTAACACCGTCCTTACATTCTGGTAAATGAAGGAGTTATTTGACAATGAATGCACTTAGAAGCGGTACGTTCATGCCACGGTTGCCGATGAACCACAACAACATGCATCTTCCTCCGCGGGGACGCCATGGCGTCTGTGCCTGTACTTACAAGCTGAGGCTTCTTACTTGAACCGTCCTTAGCCGTCGGACGAGCGCTCCGACCCGGGCGGCGCCTGTCCGGGCCAGACGGGGGACTCGTGCTGCAGGGGAGTGCGTCGGGGGAAGAAAGTGTGTTGGAAGTCGTAGTTGAGAAGGCAGCTGATGGACGCCATGTAGATGTCGGCGAAGCGCGACAGGCGGCGTGAGAAGTAGGTGGGGTTGTGGTAGGTGCGGAAGAGGCTCCCGAATTGGGGGTTGAACATGTCCTTGGTGTGCGGCCTGGCGGAGGCAGAACACATTTGGTTAAGGGGAAAAGATTGTGGGTGCAAAATAGGGTTGTACGGTATACCGATAAAGTACCGCGATACTAATTGATCGAAATTGGTACGAGACTGCCTTTGAAAAGTACCGGTACCGTTCTTTCATCTGCGACAAGAGACGAAAGTGCATACAAGTAATAACATCTTGGAGAGGAAAAAGCTACAATTCTACTGGTTAATAAAGAGGGTGAAGTACAATATGGAAGTATTCGGGCTTCAAAACTAACGATAAAGTTGACGTTTAAACAAGTGCTTTAAAACACACTTCGCCAAACGAGGCGATTGGTATTAGCACCTTTGCTTCAAACTTAGGTAAACATTTAAATAATGAACTTACATAATGAACATTCAAATCTGCATAAGGAGTTTAAAGAGTGACAGGTATTAATGTCGTTGTTACACCTGTCCTGAGGTTTGGCTCCGGTGCAGACTGTTGTCAAGGAGCACAGGGCAGACGTTCTCGACGAAGGTAACAACCTTCACTTTACAATGGGTCTGCTCAGCTCAGCTTTCCAGTCGGAATTCAAGGCCGCCGATTCGTGACATTCCGGTTGCTTTCTCATTTGCAGGACACAACCGGACCCGTTCATCACTCTACTGTGCAGTGCACGCGCTACCTCTCTCTCTTTGCTTGTCCACTCACTCACTGATGTCACTCAGACAACACGGTGACATTTTCTTAAAGACACATACACTACTCCCATAAGTTAACCAGCTCCCCTGCTGTGCACATGTAGATACATAACATGTAGATACATAACATGTAGATACGTAACATTTAGGTAAATAACATGTAGATACATAACATGTAGATACATAACAAGTAGATACATAAAATGTAGATACATAACATGTAGATATGTAACATGTAGATACACAACATGTAGATGTGTAACATGTAGTTACGCAACATGTAGATACATAACATGTAGATACATAACTTGTAGGTACATAACATGTATATACATAAGTATATACAAAACAAAACAAAGCATGTAGGTACATAACATGTAGATACATAACATGTAGATACATAACATGTAGATACGTAACATGAGAGGGTGAAGTACAATATGGAAGTATTCGGGCTTCAAAACTAACGATAAAGTTGACGTTTAAACAAGTGTTGCTTTAAAACACGCCTCGCCAAACGTGGCGATTGGTATTAGCACCTTTGCTTCAAACTTAGGTAAACATTTAAAATAATGAACATTCAAATCTGCATAGGGAGTTTAAAGAGTGACAGGTATTAATGTCGTTGTTACACCTGTCCTGCTGTTTGGCTCCGGTGCAGACTGTTGTCAAGAAGCACAGGGCAGACGTTCCCTTCAGGGTTTTCGACGAAGGTAACAACCTTCACTTTGCAAAGGGTCTGCTCAGCTCCGCTTTCCAGTCGGAATTCATGGCCGCCGATTCGTGACATTCCGGTTGCTTTCTCATTTGCAGGACACAACCGGACCCGTTCATCACTCTACTGTGCAGTGCATGCGCTACCTCTCTCCCTTTGCTTGTCCACTCACTCACTGATGTCACTCAGACAACACGTTGACATTTTCTTAAAGACACATACACTACTCCCATAAGTTAGCCAGCTCCCCTGCTGTGCACATGTAGATACATAACATGTAGATACATAACATGTATATACATAAGTATATACAAAACAAAACAAAACATGTAGGTACATAACATGTAGATACATAACATGTAGATACGTAACATGTAGATACGTAACATGCAGGCACACAGCTGCTTGGATATTAGCGGATTTAAGACCGCCCATCTAACGTCAACTAATGCAAGTAAAATGACTGAATTTTGTAACAAATTGCTACGATTTGTGTTTTATCTTTAACAAATGTGTTTTAACTGCTACATGGCTTATCTGTGTACATGTATCCACAGTTTAGTTTTTAGTACTTTCTAATAATTGTGTTTTTCTTAAAGCACAGACCAGGATTGGCAACCATGAATCATAAATAATTTAATATTATGTTGATAAAGCTTTTTTTTTTTTTTTTACTATATTCTACTCTAATTCTTCTAATTCTCAATCAATCAATCAATCAATCAATCAATCAATATTTATTTATATAACCCTAAATCACAAGTGTCTCAAAGGGCTGTCTCAAGAAAAACCCAATGTGTTTAATGCCCTTTAATTTACATTTTAACCTTCTACAATTGTTCTTTGAGTGCAACAGGAAACATATGGTTATCGTATTGTATGATTTTCTGTTCAAATAAAGCCAAAATTGAATTTTTTTTCGTAGTTCCCTTTATTTGGAAAAGTATCGAATAGTATCGATTAGGGTTGAGCATGTTGGGCAGCACACACACAAGAGTTCTTACAAGCAGACACAGTGTGTAGACAGAAAAGGGAGAACGGACGCATTTTGGCTTAAAAAGTAAAGATAAAGGTGAAGTTATAACACTGAAACGCCCTCAGGAAGAGGTGCTTTAAGACATCCGCTGTAATGATACCAAGTACAGGAGCGTATAGTCGATGCTTTTTAGCATCACAAAATCTTCTTTCGTTTTATTTTTATTTATATTATGTTTATTAACTCAGGAAACTTGTCCCTGGAGTTTGAATACGACCAATGTATGATCCTGTAACTACTTGGTATCGGCTCGATACCTAAATGTGTGGTATCATCCAAAACTAATGCAAAGTATCAAACAAGAGAAGAATAAGTGATTATTACATTTGAACAGAAGTGTAGATAGAACATGTTAAAAGAGAAAGTAAGCCGATATTAACAGTAAATGAACAAGTGGATTAATAATTCATTTTCTACCACTTGTCCTTAATAATGTAGACAAAATAATAGGTGTATAAATGACACAATATGTTACTGCATACGTCAGCAGACTAATTAAGAGTCTTTGTTTGTTTACTTACTACTAAAAGACAAGTTGTCTGGTATGTTCACTATTTTATTTAAGGACAAACTTGCAATAATAAACATATGTTTGATGTACCCTAACATTTTTTGTTAAAATAAAGCCAATAATGACATTTTTTGTGGTCCCCGTTATTTAGAAAAGTACCGAAAAGTATCGATATACATTTTGGTACCGGTACCAAATTATTGGTATTGGGGCAACACTAGTATCGATATACATTTTGGTACCGGTACCAAATTATTGGTATCGGGACAACCCTAGTACAAAAAATGCAAGCACAAACTCCATCTTTTGGTTGGGTTGTTACAGTGCGTAGGAGGGTAACTACTTGACTTATACATGTCTTGAAGACACCCACCATTTAAGTCGCAGTGAACCATTTTTTTGTCAAATATTATTAAGATATTCTCTCGTTCCTGCTATCGTCCCGAGCTATGAAAATGTAATCACTTTTGAACTTAATGTATGATTATGCATAATATTGTCAGACGTCCTGTTGTGTTTAAGGGTTCCCACCCCAGGCAGGGATTTCCATTGCCTCCGTCACTAAGTTTCTTCCATGATTATTCAACAAAAAAAAGAAAATTTAAATGGATTATACTTTTATAGCGCTTTTCTACCCTTAAGGTACTCAAAGCGCGTTGACACTATTGCCACATTCACCTACTGACGACGCGCATCAGGAGCAACTGAGCCATGCTGCCCCCAAACAACAACAAAAGTCCTATACAATCGTACGGTAACTCAATTTATGAGTTACAGTCGTGCTCATAAGTTTACATACCCTGGGAGAATATGAATGATAACACAAACACCTTTCTTCCACTCCTGCTTAATGGTTGTGTGAAGCTATTTATTGGCAAACAACTGTGTTTACTCCTTTTAAATCAAAATGACAAAAGAAAGTACCCAAATGACCCTGATCAAAAGTTGACATACCCCAGTGACTTTGATCTGATAACATGCACACAAGTTGACACAAACAGGTTTGAATGGCTAATCAAGGTTCCAATCCTCACCTGTGACCTGTTTGTTTTGTAATTAATGGGTGTGTATAAAAGGTCAGTGAGTTTCTGGGCTTCTGACAGACCATTGGATCTTTCATCCAGGGAAGGCAAAAGAATTGTCAAAGGATCTGCGAGAAAAGGTAATTGAACTGCATAAAACCGGAAAGGGGTATAAAAAGATATCCAAGGAATTGAGAATGCCAATCAGCAGTGTTCAAACGCTGATTAAGAAGTGGAACATGAGGGATTCAGGTAGACCAGCAAAGATTTCAGCCACAACTGCCAGGAAAATTGTTCGAGATGCAAAGAAAAATCCACAAATAACTTCCGCTGAAATACAGGACTCTCTGAAAAATGGTGGTGTGGCTGTTTCAAGATGCACAATAAGGAGGCACTTGAAGAAAAATGGGCTGCATGGTCGAGTGGCCAAAAAGTTCAATTTTGGTCTCATCACTCCAAATTACTTTGTTCCAGAAGTTTTGAGGCTTGTCTCTCTGCTGTTTGGCGAAGTGTAAGCGGGATACTTTGTGACATTTGCGCAGAAATGGCTTTCTTCTGGCGACTCGACCATGCAGCCCATTTTTCTTCAAGTGCCTCCTTATTGTGCATCTTGTTGGTTCTGTGACGGAGCTCTTAACTCAAAGCACTTGCATCTAAAACCAACATCTCCAGTTGAAATTAATTGAAATCAACTTCATTGGTGCTTCTCCCTCCAAAGCAGCACAATTTGAACATGTAACACAACTTTAAAAAAGAAAAAAACACTTTTAGATAGAAAATATCGTATAAAACAACACAATAGAATGTGGTACTAACAACTACAGTAGATTTATGAAACAAATAAATTATATTGTACAGCATTTACCCTAGAGCAGGGGTCACCAACGCGGTGCCCGCGGGCACCAGGTAGCCCGTAAGTACCAGATGAGTAGCCCGCTGGCCTGTTCTAAAAATAGCTCAAATAGCAGCACTTACCAGTGAGCTGCCTCTATTTTTTAAATGTTATTTATTTACTAGCAAGCTGGTCTCGCTTTGCCCGACATTTTTAATTCTAAGAGAGACAAAACTCAAATAGAATTTGAAAATCCAAGAAAATATTTTAAAGACTTGGTCTTCACTTGTTTAAATAAATTCATTAATTTTTTTACTTTGCTTCTTATAACTTTCAGAAAGACAATTTTAGAGAAAAAATACAACCTTAAAAATGATTTTAGGATTTTTAAACACATATACCTTTTTACCTTTTAAATTCCTTCCTCTTCTTTCCTGACAATTTAAATCAATGTTAAAGTAATTTTTTTTTTTTTATTGTAAAGAATAATAAATACATTTTAATTTAATTCTTCATTTTAGCTTCTGTTTTTTCGACGAAGAATATTTGTGAAATATTTCTTCAAACTTATTATGATTAAAATTCAAATAAATTATTCTGGCAAATCTAGAAAATCTGTAGAATCAAATTTAAATCTTATTTCAAAGTCTTTTGAATTTCTTTTAAAATTTTTGTTCTGGAAAATTTAGAAGAAATAATGATTTGTCTTTGTTAGAAATATAGCTTGGTCCAATTTGTTATATATTCTAACAAAGTGCAGATTGGATTTTAACCTATTTAAAATATGTCATCAAAATTATAGAATTAATCTTAATCAGGAAAAATTACTAATGATGTTGCATAAATTCTTTTTTTAATTTTTTCAAAAAGATTCAAATTAGCTAGTTTTTCTCTTCTTTTTTTCGGTTGAATTTTGAATTTTAAAGAGTCGAAATTGAAGATAAACTATGTTTCAAAATTTAATTGTCATTTTTTTCGTGTTTTCTCCTCTTTTAAACCGTTCAATTAAGTGTAAATATCATTCATTATTAATAATAACAGAGTTAAAGGTAAATTGAGCAAATTGGCTATTTCTGGCAATTTATTTAAGTGCGTATCAAACTGGTAGCCCTTCGCATTAATCAGTACCCAAGAAGTAGCTCTTGCTTTCAAAAAGGTTGGTGACCCCTGCCCTAGAGAGTGGACTTCTACGGTATCGCCTAACTACTCAGTGGCAGTGTTGGGACGGTAACTAGTCTAACGCGTTATTTTTTTATATTCAGTAACTCAGTTACCGTTACTACATGATGCCCATCATCACAGACAACAAAACTGAAATGTAGGAATTTGTTCAAATGTATTAAGAAGAAAAACTGAAATATCACATGGTCATAAGTATTCAGACCCTTTGCTTAGTTTTGAGCAGAAGCACTTTTTGAGCTTGTACAGCCATGAGTCTTCTTGGGAATGGTTTGGATTTGGGGATCCTTTGCCATTCTTCCTTGGAGATCCTCTCCAGTTCTGTCAGGTTGGACAGTGGACGTCGGCGGACAGCCATTTTCAGGACTCTCCAGTGATGCTCAATTGGGTTTAGGTCAGGGCTCTGGCTGGGACAGTCAAGAATGGTCACAGAGGTGTTCCGAAGCTAGTCCTTTGTTATTTTAGCATGTGTGCTAAGGGTCACCGTCTTGTTGGAAGGTGAACCTTCGGCCCAGTCTGAGGTTCTGAGCACTCTGGACGAGGTTTTCAACCAGGATATCTCTGTACCTTCAATTGCAACAAGTCGTACAGTCTCTGCAGCTGAAAAACACCCCCGTAGCATGATGCTGCCACCACAATTCTTGGGCCCATCCTGTTTGCACTTAGTTTATATCACTCCCCTTGGGGCAATATTCAGAAAGCATGGCCTCTTTTATCATTTTTATGCAGATGACTGCCAAATATATTTGCCAATTTCTAAAAATAATCTTGCCCCCCCGGGCGCCCCCACTTGAGTGCTTAAATGACGTCAAGGCCAGGTTGGCGCAGAATTTTTTTAAAGCTAAACGAGGAAAAAAACTAAAGTTGTGCTGCTGGGCAAAGGGGACCCTCTGCTGGACTTGGACTTTCTTAAGAACGCTGTACGTTCCAAAGCCACCAGCCTTGGAGTCATTATAGACCATGGTCTTAAAATTAGACAAACAAATCAACGCCATTGTTAAATCAAGTTTTTATCAAAGACTAAATCTTTTTTTTAATCTTTTAGACTATTTAAACAGGTTATCAGGTCTGGACTACTGTAATAAGTCCAAATGCACTGTCGCACTTAGTTAGTCCAGGACTCTGCGTCACAACTTTTAACAGGAGCCCAAAAAAAGGGAGCACGTCAACCCGATTCTCGCTTCTCTGCAATGGCTTCCTGTTCGCTTTAGAATTGATTTTAAAATGTTTGTTTTTAAAGCTCTGAATGGACGCCCCTGCTTATTTCAGCAAGAAAATGCCAAGCCACGTGTTACAACAGCGTGGCTTCATAGTAAAAAAGCGTGGGTAATAGACTGACCTGCCTGTAGTAAGGGAGCACATCAACCCGATTCTCGCTTCTCTGCAATGGCTTCCTGTTCACTTTAGAATTGATTTTAAAATGTTTGTTGTCTTGCCCCAAGTGGAGGAGTTCAAGTACCTCGGAGTCTTGTTCACGAGTGAGGGAAGAGTGAATCGTGAGGTCGACAGGCGGATCGGTGCGGGCGTCTTCAGTAATGCGGACGCTGTATCGATCCGTTGTGGTGAAGAAGGAGCTGAGCCGGAAGGCAAAGCTCTCAATTTACCGGTCGATCTACGTTCCCATCCTCACCTATGGTCATGAGCTTTGGGTTATGACCAAAAGGACAAGATCACGGGTACAAGCGGCCGAAAAGAGCTTCCTCCGCCGGGTGGCGGGTCTCTCCCTTAGAGATAGGGTGAGAAGCTCTGTCATCCGGGAGGAGTTCAAACTAAAGCCGCTGCTCCTCCACATCGAGAGGAGCCAGATTCGGATTCGGGCATCTGGTCAGGATGCCACCCGAACGCCTCCTTAGGGAGGTGTTTCGGGCACGTCCAACCGGTAGGAGGCCACAGGGAAGACCCAGGACACGTTGGGAAGACTGTGTCTCCCGGCTGGCCTGGGAACGCCTCGGGATACCCCGGGAGGAGCTGGACGAAATGGCTGGGGAGAGGGAAGTCTGGGCTTCCCTGCTTAGGCTGCTGCCTCTGCGACCCGACCTCGGATAAGCGGAAGAAGACGGATGGATGGATGGATGCAAAACAGTCTGCCTTTACTTCAACTGAAAGATCCACTTGCCATCTTAAGCGGTTTGTCAATAGGTGTCTTTGAAGTGTAGGTTCAGCTTCCACTACGGATTTGCCACTTCTCTGCATCTCCCAAATTACATCACAGACCTCATCCAAATGTATGTTCCAGCTGGCCCGTTGAGGTCCGCGGGCCAATTCCAACTAGTAGGGCCTACAAACGAGGCTTGATGACCAATGACTGCCGCAGCATCTCACCCACCACAACCGACTTAAAATACTCAAATGACGCAGCCATTCTTGCACTCCTCTCCAACGGCCGAACCATCCTGGACTATCATAACACAGTCAAACGTTTCACAGAGTCATGCACGGCCAGTTATCTGGAAATCCATGTCAATAAAACCCCAGCACCCCATCACCATAAATACACAAACAGTTAAAACAGTTTGTGCAACCTGGGAGTAACCTTTGATCAGCACACCACGGACATTCAAACAAGAAGTCAACAAAAACTGTCAGCCATCCGTAAACTTAAAGGACTATACGTTGCACCTCACCTCCTGTTATTACTGTACCAAAGCATTGTTCAACCCATCCTTCTGTACTTGTTCCACATGTTTCTTCATTATGCTTTCTGTAACCAACCAGACCAAACTCGCTTACGAACACAGCAGCTAAAATCATCGAGCTACCCACACCCAACATCTCAGATCTATACCACAGGTCCATCATTCGACTGGCAAACACAATAGTCCAGGATATCACTCACCCACTACACCAATACATCGTCCCACTACCATGGTAGGTACAGAACTATCAAATTCCGGAGGGCAAAGCCTTATCCCTGCAGCTACAGCCGCCCTAATCAGCAGGCCCGGCCGACCTGTCTGACAAGCCTGTAAATGTGTTGGTCATGCATGATGTCTTTTTGCTATTTTTTTGTCCGTGATGTGTAATGTTTTTTGTTTAAATGTACGGTCAGTGAAAATTAATTTCCCCACGGGGACCAATAAATCTGATTCTTAAGACGAGGGCAGACAGGGCCTTCTCTGTTGTTGGCCCTAAACTTTGGAATGTTCTGCCCCCTTATGTCAGAATGTCTCCCGCTTTTGAATGTTTTAAGTCTCGTCTTAAAAACCCCACTTTTAATCTCTGGCTTTTAAAATCGGCGCGAGTCTTGTGGTCCTCTGTGTCTTCTATTGTTTTATTCTATTTGATTGATGTCTCTTATTATTTTACTACATTATTATTATTTGTTTGTTTATTGTTTACTTGTTTCATTTTAAATGCTTGTAATTTGATTACTTTTATTGCTTCTTCTTTATGTGCAGCACTCTGGAGACAGTTTTGTTTGTTAATGGTGCTGTATAAATAAAGGGATTGGATTGGACAATGTTTCAGTGTTGGGATTGTATTGGTCAGGTGATCAGCAGTGCCTGGAAATAACGGCAGGAAGTTCAATCTTGGTCCCATCAGACCAGAGAATCTTATTTCTCATAGTCTGGGAGTCCTTCATACGTTTTTTTGTGCAAACTCTATGCGGGTTTTCATGTCTAAAGAGAGGCTTCCGTCGATCCACTCTGCCATGAAGCCCCGACTGGTGGAGGGCTGCAGTGATAGCGGACTTTGTGGAACTTTCTTTCATCTCCATACTGGAGCTCAGCCCCAGTGATCGTTGGTTCTTCTTGACCTCTCTCACCGACGCTCTTTTCCCTCGATCGCTCAGTTTGGCTGGACGGCCAGGTACAGGAAGAGTTGTGGTGGTTTGTCATTGTCAGAAAAATTGTATGTAAATTATCAAAAAACTTTCCGTTCTCTAAGTTCCCAATGAACAGACAAGAGGTTGTCGTTGTTGCACCAAGCAAAGGCTTGGAAAATTCCATTGTGTACGATGGGAGGACGCGGGATGGGGGTTATCTATTGTCATCGTAGACCTGCCCAAGCTGAATCCAGGACTAGCCCAAGCCCGAGGCATCTTTTTCTTTTGTTTTCAATGTGACCAAAAACAAGGGCTGTTTACATACCCCCCATTCCTGTAGAAACAGATGTTGTTGTTTCGTCGGAGCGTAGTGGAGACTGTACAGTCGCCGCGTTTCTCCTCAATTGAGCCAAATTGAATTCTGTCTCTGTTTATTTCTTTGCTTTTTGTCTCGTTTAATAGATCATCAGTGTTTGAACCTGACAACCATAGTACGGTAACTAGTATATGACGCAGATTCCAAGCATTGAAAGACTTAGTATTAGGGATGTCCGATAATGGCTTTTTGCCGATATTGTCCAACTCTTTAATTACCGATACCGATATCAACCGATACTGATATATACAGTCGTGGAATTAACACAGTATGCCTAATTTGGAAAACCAGGTATGGTGAAGATAAGGTCCTTTTTTTAAATATTAATAAAATAAAATAAGATAAATAAATCAAAAACATTTTCTTGAATAAAAAAGAAAGTAAAACAATATAAAAACAGTTACATAGAAACTAGTAATTAATGAAAATTAGTAAAATTAACTGTTAAAGGTTAGTACTATTAGTGGACCAGCAGCACGCACAATCATGTGTGCTTACGGACTGTATCCCTTGCAGACTGTATTGATATATATTGATATATAATGTAGGAACCAGAATATTAATAACAGAAAGAAACAACCCTTTTGTGTGAATGTGTGTAAATGGGGGAGGGAGTTTTTTTGGGTTGGTGCACTAATTGTAAGTGTATCTTGTGTTTTTTATGTTGATTTAATTAAAAAAAAAAAAAAAAAAAAAAAAAACGATACCGATAATAAAAAAACGATACTGATAATTTCCGATATTACATTTTAAAGCATTTATCGGCCGATATTATCGGACATCTCTACTTAGTATAGTTGAAGACTTACGGTCATTAGAAAACATCACTGCACATCATAATGGCAGCTACACTTTACATCTTAAACATCTAAAACAATTATTTGGGAATGTCCGGCGGGCCAGATTGAAAAGCTCAACCTTAATTTGCCCAGGTCTGCTCTAGACAGTACATGCACTCAGCAACGGCACATTATTTGCGGATTATAATTACCGTAATTTCCGGACTATAAGCCGCTACTTTTTCCCCTCGTTCTGGTCCCTGCGGCTTATACAAGGGTGCGGCTTATTTACGGCCTGTTCTTCTCCGACACCGACGAAGAGGATTTCGGTGGTTTTAGTACGCAGGAGGAAGACGATGACACAATGAGGACTTTTCATATACCGGTAGGCTGGTTATTTTGATAACGTACAGGAGAGCACTTTGTATTACTTTGCACCGTTGTATTATTTGTACTCTGCACGAATGCTGTTCGCCATGTCAAAGATGTGAAAGTTTGATTGAATGATTGAAAGATTTATTGTTAATAAATGGGACGCTTTGCGTTCCCAAACAGTCATCTCTGTTTACCCTCCGTGGTAGCAGGAACCCCTATATACTACGGTAATTACACATCAAAACCCTGCGGCTTATAGTCGGGTGAGGCTTATATATGGAGCAATCTGTATTTTCCCCTAAATTTAGCTGGTGCGGCTTATAGTCAGGTGTGGCTTATAGTCCGGAAATTACGGTACTGGTTTGCAAAAAAATATTTTTAACCCAATTAGGCGAAATGACATAATCTCCCACGGCACACCAGACTGTATCTCACGGCCGCGGCACAGTGGTTGAAAAACACTGGACTACACCACATAATTTATCTTATATAGCTAACAAAGTCAATATGTGATTTTAAAAAGTGTGCACTAGTGCTGTACACTAATCAGCAAACAACTGCAGTTGCTTCCTGGGCCTCCAAATGGTCTCCTAATTGAAACTCAAAACAAATGAACTTGTGTTTTGATATTCAAAATTTACCGTATAAACAAACCAACCCAAGCGGACGGAGGCAGTCATAAAGTTACCTCATGGCTTCTCGCTCTCGTATCCACTCCTCCACCACAGCTTGAGAGGCTTCGTCTCTGTGCACCTGAGTGTCGGCAGACAACGTGGTCAAAAGTCAGCCGTGAAGGCGTTTCAGGGTGGCGCCTGCTGACCTGCATCTGCTCAATGAGGCCGGTCAGCGCCTGCATCCAGCTTATCGTGTGAGCGTACTGCTCCGTGTTGATGATCTTGATCTCCTTCCTCAGCTCGGGGATGATGGCTCCCGTCCTCCAGCCGTGCCTCAGGGTTAAATCCTGATGAAGACGAGAAATGGTTGTATTAAAGGCCTACTGAAAGCCACTACTACCGACCACGCAGTCTGATAGTTTATATATCAATGATGAAATCTTAACATTATAACACATGCCAATACGGCCGGGTTAACTTATAAAGTGACATTTTAAATTTGCCGCTAAACTTCCGGTTCGAAACGCCTCTGAGGATGACGTATGCGCGTGACGTAGCCCGGCGAACACGGGTATGCCTTCCACATTGAAGCCAATACGAAAAAGCTCTGTTTTCATTTCATAATTCCACAGTATTCTGGACATCTGTGTTCGTGAATCTGTTGCAATTATGTTCATTGCATTATGGAGAAAGAAGCTGAGCAAGCAAAGAAGAAAGTTTTCGGTGCGAAATGGACGTATTTTTCGAACGTAGTCAGCAACAACAGTACACAGCCGGCGCGTCTTTGTTTACATTCCCGAAAGATGCAGTCAAGATGGAAGAACTCGGATAACAGAGACTCTAACCAGGAGGACTTTTGACTTCGATACACAGACGCCTGTAGAGAACTGGGACAACACAGACTCTTACCAGGATTACTTTGATTTGGATGACAAAGACGCAGACGTGCTACCGTGAGTATGCAGCTTTGGCTTCTAAACATTTGATCGCTTGACCGTATGTGCGCAACTTTTTTTTTGCGTATGTACGTAACTTTTTTAAAATATATAAGCTTTATGAACCTTGGGTTAGGTGAACGGTCTTTTGGGCTGAGTGATTGTGTGTGTTGATCAGGTGTTTGAATTGTATTGGCGTGTTCTATGGAGCTAGGAGCTAGCATAGGAGCTAGGAGTTAGCATAACAAAGACGTAGGTGTTTTTATGCAGGATTAATTTGTGTCATATTAAATATAAGCCTGGTTGTGTTGTGGCTAATAGAGTATATATATGTCTTGTGTTTATTTACTGTTTTAGTCATTCCCAGCTGAATATCAGGTACCGTGAGTATGCAGCCTTGGCTGCTAAACATTTGATAGCTTGACCATATGTGCGCGTCACGTACGTAACTTTTTAAAAATATATAAGCTTTATGAACATTGGGTTAGGTGAACTGTCTTTTGGGCTGAGTGATTGTGTGTGTTGATCAGGTGTTTGAATTGTATTGGCGTGTTCTATGGAGCTAGGAGCTAGCAGAGGAGCTAGGAGCTAGCATAACAAACACGTAGGTGTTTTTATGCAGGATTAATTTGTGGCATATTAAATATAAGCCTGGTTGTGTTGTGGCTAATAGAGTGTATATATGTCTTGTGTTTATTTACTGTTGTAGTCATTCCCAGCTGAATATCAGGTCACCCCCGCCTCTCACAGCATCTTACCTATCTGAATAGCTTCAACTCCCCACTAGTCCTTCACTTGCACTTTACTCATCCACAAATCTTTCATCCTCGCTCAAATTAATGGGGAAATTGTCGCTTTCTCGGTCCGAATCTCTCTAACTTCATGCGGCCATCATTGTAAACAATAGGGAACTTTGCGTATATGTTCAACTGACTACGTCACGCTACTTCCGGTAGGTGCAAGCCTTTTTATTATCAGATACCAAAAGTTGCAATCTTTATCGTCGTTGTTCTATACTAAATCCTTTCAGCAAAAATATGGCAATATCGCGAAATGATCAAGTATGACACATAGAATAGATCTGCTATCCCCGTTTAAATAAAAAAAATTCATTTCAGTAGGCCTTTAAGAGTCTATCTGTAATAAGAGCAAAACAATGTATACGCACTGAACTGTAGCTTGCTGTGTTGTCCACACTATTACCGAGCACATCATAAATAAACACGCATGTTTATTAGCGCTGTTTCACTCACAACTCCCACAGCAAATCTTCTTGTTTACATTCTTGCTCCCACCACTGACCAATAAGAGAGCGATTGAGAACCAAAACCATTAATTATGTAAATGTGACAACTTTACATAAACCTTTATTGCGCTACAGTCAGTTTTGTCTATTGTCACCAGGGGGCTTATCTGCACGGTGTCTGGGGATTGCTATGATATGCTGTCGTCCTAAATTAGTCGTTTTTTTGGGGAAATGTTAACATGATTTCTAAGGGCACGGCTCACAAATTATGAGAAATACAAAAAGGTCAAAGCAAGTGTTGCCTTAAAGGAGGGCTCATATTTTAGGGCACCAAGGCAAACATAATTTTCTTTCGAGGCAGGGGCTCCAAAGCATGCATATATATATGTATGTATATATATATATATATATATATATATATATATATATATATATATATATATATATATATATATATATATATATATATATATATATATATATATATATATATATATATATATATATATATATTAGGGCTGCAACTAACGATTAATTTGATAATCAAATAATCTGTCGATTATTATTTCGATTAATCGATTAATAATCGGATAAAAGAGACAAACTACATTTCTATCCTTTCCAGTATTTTATTGAAAAAAAACAGCATACTGGCACCATACTTATTTTGATTATTGTTTCTCAGCTGTTTGTACATGTTGCAGCTTATAAATAAAGGTTTATTTAAATAAAAAAATAAAAAAAAATTTATTTATTTATTTATTTTTTTAAAAAGCCTCTGCGCATGCGCATAGCATAGATCCAACGAATCGATGACTAAATTAATCGGCAACTATTTTTATAATCGATTTTAATCGATTTAATCGATTAGTTGTTGCAGCCCTAATATATATATATATATATATATATATATATATATATATATATATATATATATATATATATATATATATATATATATATATATGTATATATATATATATATATATATATGTATATATATATATATATATATATATATATATATATATATATATATATATATATATATATATATATATATATATATATATATATATATATATATATATATATATATATATATATATATATATATATATATATATATATATATATATATATATATATATATATACACACTACCGTTCAAAAGTTTGGGGTCACCCAAACAATTTTGTGGAATAGCCTTCATTTCTAAGAACAAGAATAGACTGTCGAGTTTCAGATGAAAGTTCTCTTTTTCTGGCCATTTTGAGCGTTTAATTGAGCCCACAAATGTGATGCTCCAGAAACTCAATCTGCTCAAAGGAAGGTCAGTTTTGTAGCTTCTGTAACGAGCTAAACTGTTTTCAGATGTGTGAACATGATTGCACGAGGGTTTTCTAATCATCAATTAGCCTTCTGAGCCAATGAGCAAACACATTGTACCATTAGAACACTGGAGTGATAGTTGCTGGAAATGGGCCTCTATACACCTATGTAGATATTGCACCAAAAACCAGACATTTGCAGCTAGAATAGTCATTTACCACATTAGCAATGTATAGAGTGTATTTCTTTAAAGTTAAGACTAGTTTAAAGTTATCTTCATTGAAAAGTACAGTGCTTTTCCTTCAAAAATAAGGACATTTCAATGTGACCCCAAACTTTTGAACGGTAGTGTATATATATATATATATATATATATATATATATATATATATATATATATATATATATATATATATATATATATTAGGGCTGCAACTAACGATTAATTTGATAATCGATTAATCTGTCGATTGTTACTTCGATTAATCGATTAATTGTCGGATAAAAGAGACGAACTACATTTCTATCCTTTCCAGTATTTTATTGAAAAAAAACAGCATACTGGCGCCATACTTATTTTGATTATTGTTTCTCAGCTGTTTGTACATGTTGCAGTTTATAAATAAAGGTTTATAAAAAGATAAAAATACAAAAAAATGTAAAAAATAAAAAGTTAAAAAATTGCCTCCGCGCATGCGCATAGCGTAGATCCAACGAATCGATGACTAAATTAATCGCCAACTATTTTTACAATCGATTTTAATCGATTCGTTGTTGCAGCCCTAAAATATATATATATATATACTGAAAACATATAATTTGATGTCTGCAACATGTTTCAAAAAAGCTGGCACAAGTGACAAAAAAGACTGAAAAAGTTGAGGAATGCTCATCAAACACTTATTTGGAACATCCCACAGGTGAACAGGCTAATTGGGAACAGGTGGGTGCCATGATTGGGTATAAAAGCAGCTTCCATGGAATGCTCAGTCGTTCACAAACAAGGACGGGGCGAGGGTCACCACTTTGTCACCAAATGCGTGAGCAAATTGTTTAAGAACAACATTTCTCAACCAGCTATTGCAAGGAATTCAGGGATTTCACCATCTACGCTCCGTAATATCATCAAAAGGTTCAGAGAATCTGGAGAAATCACTGCGCGTATGCAGCAAGGCCGAAAACCAACATTGAATGCCCGTAACCTTCGATTCTTCAGGCGGTACTGCATCAAAAAGCGACATCAGTGTGTAAAGGATATCACCACATGGGCTCAGGAACAGTTCATAAAAACCACAATGGAACCACAATTCCATTGTATGTTATACTCTTCTGACACCACCAGATGGCAGTATAAGTGTCCACATACGTGGCCATAAGACCCCAAATTCAGTAGTGTACACAATTTTGGAAATAAGAGCTAAAAGGTGCTGTCCACGCATGTGGCCACTAAGGAAACTTATTTTATTATTTTTCCATTTTAAAATTAGCTCATTGAGTCAGACTGCCGAGAAATATGATGAACATTTCCAAGCCAAAAATTCCTAGTTTGTGAACCCGTTCTCAAACAATGGCAATAAAAAACTATTCTGATTCTGATTCCGATTTACAAGCACCTCACCCAAATTCCTTGAAAACACAACATTAAAATCCAAGCATTTTCAAGGTTTTTAAGCACCCGTACGAACCCTGATTTATGTAAAAAGGCTAACAAAGCTATACATATTCAAAGACAACAATTATGAGTTATTACTATTAACAAAATTCAGCTTTTTGTCTTTACATTTTTCTTTTTTCCTCTATCGTATTTTTCGGACTATAAGTCGCAGTTTTTTTCCATAGTTTGGTCGGGGTGCGACTTATACTCAGGAGCGACTTATGTGTGAAATTATTAACACATTAGCGTAAAATATCAAATGATATTATTTGTCTCATTCACGTAAGAGACTAGACGTATAAGATTTCATGGGATTTAGCGATTAGGAGTGACAGATTGTTTGGTAAACGTATAGCATGTTCTATATGTTATAGTTATTTGAATGACTCTTACCATAATATGTTACGTTAACATACCAGGCACGTTCTCAGTTGGTTATTTATGCCTCATATAACGTACACTTATTCAGCCTGTTGTTCACTATTCTTTATTTATTTTAAATTGCCTTTCAAATGTCTATTTTTGGTGTTGGCTTTTATCAAATACATTTCCCCCAAAAATGCGACTTATACTCCAGTGCGACTTATATATGTTTTTTTCCTTCTTTATTATGCATTTTCGGCCGGTGCGACTTATACTCCGAAAAATACGGTACTTAGTCCATAAGTAACAAACGTGTACTTCATGTTTAGTGACATGCTAATTCTTATTTTTACACTTTTTTTTTTCAAAATTCCACTGTATGTTATACTCTTCTGACACCACCAGATGGCAGTATAAGTGTCCACATACGTGGCCATAAGACCCCAATTCAGTCGTGTACACAATTTTGGAAATAAGAGCTAAAAGGTGCTGTCCACGCATGTGGCCACTAAGGAAACTTATTTTATTATTTTTCCATTTTATAATTAGCCTATTGAGTCGGACTGCCGAGAAATATGATGAACATTTCCAAGCCAAAAATTCCTAGTTTGTGAACCCGTTCTCAAACAATGGCAATAAAAAAACTATTCTGATTCTGATTCCGATTTACAAGCACCTCACCCAAATTCCTTGAAAACACAACATTAAAATCCAAGCATTTTCAAGGTTTTTAAGCACTCGTACGAACCCTGATTTATGTAAAAAGGCTAACAAAGCTATACATATTAAAAGACACCAATTTTGAGTTATTACTATTAACATAATTCAGCTTTTTGTCTTTACATTTTTCTTTTTTCCTCTATCGTATTTTTCGGACTATAAGTCGCAGTTTTTTTCACAGTTTGGCCGGGGGTGCGACTTATACTCAGGAGCGACTTATGTGTGAAATTAACACATTAGCGTAAAATATCAAATATTATTATTCAGCTCATTCACCTAAGAGACTAGACGTATAAGATTTCATGGGATTTAGCGATTAGGAGTGACAGATTGTTTGGTAAACGTATAGCATGTTCTATATGTTATAGTTATTTGAATGACTCTTACCATAATATGTTACGTTAACATACCAGGCACGTTCTCAGTTGGTTATTTATGCCTCATATAACGTACACTTATTCAGCCTGTTGTTCACTATTCTTTATTTATTTTAAATTGCCTTTCAAATGTCTATTCTTGGTGTTGGCTTTTATCAAATAAATTTCCCCAATAAATGCGACTTATACTCCAGTGCGACTTGTATGTTTTTTTCCTTCTTTATTATGCATTTTCGGCCGGTGCGACTTATACTCCGGAGCGACTTATAGTCCAAAAATACGGTACTCTGGGAAGTTGGTGAAGGAACTTACAGTAATGACCTCCGCGACTGTGCATTCCATGTAAAAAAAAAACAACAACAGTTTTTGGTGTACATAGCACACACACACACTGCTGTTAAAACACACGATGCTATGTCTTCCTAAATAAGCCAGGCGACACGTTTGACAGCTGGCTGCCGGCCACCAGGCGAGGCGTTGTGCCAGAGATGATAACTTTGCCTCACATTAACATCACTTACAGCTTGATCAGACGCTGGTTCGCATATTAATGATGTTGTTGTAATGATGGCCACTTTAGGCTCAAAGATGGCTGCTGGCCACTTGCCAGGCTGAAGGTTTTAAATATACGGCAATGACAATAATGGCTGTAAATTGCGCGTGTATACAGATTTGCTTCTTTTATGCCTGGGGATTGTCATTAAAGTGGCGATAAATTACATGCGCATACTGTATATATTCCAGGGGACGCTCGTTAAAGTAGCTGACGTCCAAACCAATTCAACGCGACTTTGCCGGTGTTCCTATTCTCTCTAATAACACTCCACGAGGTATTCGCTTATGAAATAATGTTGCAAAATAACAAATAGGAGGTCAAGAGACAGCAGGTGTCATAACAATCCGCAGATACTGCGCATGTACGCCCCCCAGTGGCCTTTTTGGCACACAAATGCAATATTTTGGAAGCTATAATAAAGGACTGTGTAAAGGGGAGTTAATGACTATTTATTTTTAACTAAATTAAAAACTAGGGATGTCCGATAATGGCTTTTTGCCGATATCCGATATTCCGATATTGTCCAACTCTTTAATTACCGATACCGATATCAACCGATACCGATATCAACCGATATATGCAGTCGTGGAATTAACACATTATTATGCCTAATTTGGACAACCAGGTATGGTGAAGATAAGGTACTTTTTAAAAAAAATAGTAAAATAAGATAAATAAATTAAAAACATTTTCTTGAATAAAAAAGAAAGTACAACAATATAAAAACAGTTACATAGAAACTAGTAATGAATGAAAATTAGTAAAATTAACTGTTAAAGGTTAGTACTATTAGTGGACCAGCAGCACGCACAATCATGTGTGCTTACGGACTGTATCCCTTGCAGACTGTATTGATATATATTGATATATAATGTAGGAACTAGAATATTAATAACAGAAAGAAACAACCCTTTTGTGTGAATGAGTGTAAATGGGGGAGGGAGGTTTTTTGGGTTGGTGCACTAATTGTAAGTGTATCTTGTGTTTTTTATGTTGATTCTAATTTAAAAAAAAAAAAAAAAAACGATACCGATAATAAAAAAACCGATACCGATAATTTCCGATATTACATTTTAACGCATATATCTCTATTAAAAACAGTTGTGAAATCTTACAAACCCCAAAACCAGAGAAGTTGGCGCGTTGTGTAAATGGTAAATAAAAACAGAATACAATGATTTGCAAATCCTTTTCAATAGAGATGTCCGATAAATGCTTTAAAATTTAATATCGGAAATTATCGGTATCGTTTTTTTTATTATCGGTACGTTTTTTTTTGTTTTTTTTTAAATGTATTTATTTATTTAATAAATCAACATAAAAAACACAAGATGCACTTCAGTGTTTCCCATAAACTGCCAAGATACCTGTGGCGGTGGGGGCGTGGTTTTGGGCGTGGCTATGGGCGTGGTTACCATGACATCGAGTAATTTGCATAATTTACTACAATGATATGATTTTCTCTAAAAAGGCTCAAAAAATGTATGCTTACTAATTAATAATAACAGTTTTGTTTTAAACGTCCATCCATCCATCCATCCATCCATTTTACAATATAATTACAACACTTTATGTACATATTTATATACAGATTTGAACCATAAGTTATTCCCTGAAATATATTTATTAATTGTGGTTCTTACAAAAAATATATCTTATAAAAATATAAAAGCTAAAATGTCTCTTAAAGCTCTGCCCCTTTAATTAGTGCATACTAAATAATTTAACTTTAGCCTACTACTACAACCATATTATTTACCAGCAACATAAAGTGAAACAGAGGCAGAGGTGTCCTGCCACAGTCAGTAACAAATAAACAGAAAACAGTAGTGGTGGTAGATAGACACAAAGCTTCATCAAACATCTGATCCACTGAACAAAGAGCTCCAAAAATCTTGATCCTACACTTCTCTTTTGTAAAGTAAATCTGAACAGCCGATATGGGCATCTACATCAACTATATGATTTGCCTGAGAAGCTGGACAGGACCAAAAAATAAATAAATAACAAATGAAAAAAAAAAAAAAAAACATTTTTTTATGGCGGCCTTAATTCTTTCGTGGCGGGCCGCCACAAATAAATGAATGTGTGGGAAACACTGCACTAACAATTAGTGCACCAACCCAAAAAAAATCCCTCCCCCATTCACACTTATCCACACAAAAGGGTTGTTTCTTTCTGTTATTAATATTCTGGTTCCTACATTATATATCAATATATATCAATACAGTCTGCAAGGGATACAGTCCGTAAGCACACATGATTGTGCGTGCTGCTGCTCCACTAATAGTACTAACCTTTAACAGTTAAATTTACTCATTTTCATTAATTACTAGTTTCTATGCAACTGTTTTTATATTGTTTTACTTTCTTTTTTATTCAAGAAAATGTTTTTAATTTATTGATCTTATTTTATTTTATTTATTTTTTAAAAAGGACCTTATCGTCACCATACCTGGTTGTCCAAATTAGGCATAATAATGTGTTAATTCCACGACTGAATATATCGGTATCGGTTTATATCGGTATCGGTTAATATCAGTATCGGTAAGTAAGAGTTGGACAATATCGGAATATCGGATATCGGCAAAAAAAGCCATTATCGGACATCCCTACTTTTCAACTTATATTCAATTGAATAGACTGCAAAGACAAGATACTTAATGTTCGAACTGGTAAACTTTGTTATTCTTAGGCAAATATTAGCTCATTTGGAATTTGATGCCTGCAACATGTTTCAAAAAAGCTGGCACAAGTGGCAAAAAAGACTGAGAAAGTTGACAATGCTCATCAAACACTTATTTGGAACATCCCACAGGTGAACAGGCTAATTGGAAACAGGTGGGTTCCATGATTGGGTATAAAAGCAGCTTCCATGAAATGCTCAGTCGTTCACAAACAAGGACGGTGCGAGGGTCACCACTTTGTCAACAAATGCTTGATGGCCTAATAATCATGGCGGACTAACTACACGGACTTTGCTCGGGAGATTTCCCCGCAGAGTAAACGGAGCCAAGCGCTTGGTTTAACGTCATTTTCCCTCGCTTCCCGGCGTGCGTTTAAGAGCGCACTGCTGTGTTTAGATGGAGACAGGTGTGGACAATATTGGAGACACACTCTAAAAGTATACAGCGAAGGAGAAAAACTAGTTGATGTTTTGCAGCAGGCGATGTGTCGTGAACGTTGTCACAACTTGCTTATAATGTCTTTACTTTGTTGACTGCGAGGTTCACTCCTCCTTTATTGAACTGCAAACTGTATCAGTGTTGAAATAACATCAATTCTAGCTCAAATGTTTTGTCATCTGATCAAACTGAACCAAGACTGTGAAGATTGCGTATTCGATGTGAGAGGTGTCACTCCTCTTTATTTATGTTGGCCAAACTGTTGTACTGAACCAGGAGAAGAACAAAGCTGGTTTATTAGACTTCATCCTCATTAGCCAAACTGCTTTGTGTTTTATTTTATTATCAAAAAGTAAACAGAAGGTTTTTTTTACATTACTTGCGTTTTTTTCGTGTCACAAAGGTATTACTTTAAAAAAAAACATTCCTGTGACACAGCCTTTTGTTAATGTGTTATTGTGTAAAGTTAATTTCTATATGACATATTTTTGCTCAAACTCTTAATGGATCGGTCCCGGTACATCATCTACATGTACATATAAATGTACATAACTTTAAAAAAAAAATGTTTAAATAAAGAAAAATACCTACCTCTATCAAAATGTAAAATATATATATATGTATATATATATATATATATATATATATATATATATATATATATATATATATATATATATATATATATATATATATATATATATATATATATATATATATATATATATATATATACATACACTACCGTTCAAAAGTTTGGGGTCACATTGAAATGTCCTTATTTTTGAAGGAAAAGCACTGTACTTTTCAATGAAGATAACTTTAAACTAGTCTTAACTTTAAAGAAATACACTCTATACATTGCTAATGTGGTAAATGACTATTCTACCTGCAAATGTCTGGTTTTTGGTGCAATATCTACATAGGTGTATAGAGGCCCATTTCCAGCAACTATCACTCCAGTGTTCTAATGGTACAATGTGTTTGCTCATTGGCTCAGAAGGCTAATTGATGATTAGAAAACCCTTGTGCAATCATGTTCGCACATCTGAAAACAGTTTAGCTCGTTACAGAAGCTACAAAACTGACCTTCCTTTGAGCAGATTGAGTTTCTGGAGCATCACATTTGTGGGGTCAATTAAACGCTCAAAATGGCCAGAAAAAGAGAACTTTCATCTGAAACTCGACAGTAGAGATAAATGCGTTAAAATGTAATATCGGAAATTATCGGTATCGGTTTTTTTTGTTATCAGTATCGTGTTTTTTTTTGTTTTTTTTTTAATTAAATCCACATAAAGAACACAAGATACACTTACAATTAGTGCACCAACCCAAAAAACCTCCCTCCCCTCATTTACACTCATTCACACAAAAGGGTTGTTTCTTTCTGTTATTAATATTCTGGTTCCTACATTATATATCAATATATATCAATACAGTCTGCAAGGGATACAGTCCGTAAGCACACATGATTGTGCGTGCTGCTGCTCCACTAATAATACTAACCTTTAACAGTTAATTTTACAAATTTTCATTAATTACTAGTTTCTATGTAACTGTTTTTATATTGTTTTACTTTCTTTTTTATTCAAGAAAATGTTTTTAATTTATTTATCTTATTTTATTTGATTATTTTTTTTAAAAGTACCTTATCTTCACCATAAATGGTTGTCCAAATTAGGCATAATAATGTGTTAATTCCACGACTGTATATATCGGTTGATATCGGTATCGGTTGATATCGGTATCGGTAATTAAAGAGTTGGACAATATCGGCATATCGGATATCGGCAAAAAGCCATTATCGGACATCCCTACTCGACAGTCTATTCTTGTTCTTAGAAATTAAGGCTATTCCACCAAATTGTATGGGTGACCCCAAACTTTTGAACGGTAGTGTATATATTTAAATATATAAACATATATACATATACATATATACTAGGGCTGCAACTAACGATTAATTTGATAATCGATTAATCTGTCGATTATTACTTCGATTAATAATCGGATAAAAGAGACAAACTACATTTCTATCCTATCCAGTATTTTATTGAAAAAAAACAGCATACTGGCACCATACTTATTTTGATTGTTTCTCAGCTGCTTGTAAATGTTGCAGTTTATAAAAATAAATAGAAATTACAAAAAAATAAAATAAAATAAAATAAAATAAAACTCTGCGCATGCGCATAGCATTGATCCAACGAATCGATGACTAAATTAATCGGCAACTATTTTTATAATCGAATTTAATCGATTAGTTGTTGCAGCCCCAATATATACATATATGTGTATATATATATATATGTATATATATCTATATATATATATATATCTATATATATATAGATATATATACATATATATATATGTACATGTACATATATATATATATATGCATGTATGCATGCTTTGGAGCCCCTGCCTCGAAAGAAAATAGTGTTTGCTTTGGTGCCCTACTAACTTGCCTCCCTAAAATTTGAGCCCTCATTTAAGGCAACACTTGCCTTGACCTAAAAAAGTTAAAAATTTGACTCCTGGGCATATACAGTATGTGTTCTGGCATCTTCATGATAATGCTATAAGTTACTACATTAAGGTCTGCATCACGCACGGTTCTAAAAAGTGTTGTAAAGTGAGTGTGAGTGCTGCTTACTGCCAAGTCGCTGTAGATATGATCGCCAAAGTAGAGCACTTTGGAGCCACTCCATCCAGTCAGTCTTAGGAACTCATACAGGTTTCCCTTTGGCGATTACAAACACTTTATGTCAACGATGCATTCAGTTGTCGTTTTGTCACGTGCTTCTTCGACCAGCACCTGTTTGTAGATCTGCCCTTTTTCCAACTTGTGTATTCGGTCCCACAGCAGAGCACCTTTGTCGGTCACCCGCCTGAAAGGCCTGCGACGCACAGAGAGAGTCGTTACTCACTTTTAATAATGAAAGACTCCATATTTGGGCCAGGGCGTCTACACACAGAGACACACTTACTTTCTCCTGTCGTTGAAGAAGCTGGGTTTGTCAGCCTGAACAATAACTACATCAAACAGGTCCCTCCAGTCCCTCCCGACAATGTAGTTCATCCCTCGGTCCCTGAGGAGGACAACTTGTTACTTTTTATGGCTGCATAATACATTTCATGGTTCATCACAATGGGAGATGCAAGCGTACGGGGAGGAGATCAATATTGTGGGACTTTTTTCAACCTTTTTTGAGCCAAGGCACATTTTCTGCGTTGAATGGCACACCACCAGCAGAAATCACTAAAAAACGAAACCCGGTTGACAGTAAAAAGTCGTTGTCGCAATTGTTGGATATGACTTTAAACCATAACCAAGCATGCATCACTATAGCTCTTGTCTCAAAGTAGGTGTACTGTCACCACCTGTCACATCACGCCGTGACTTGAAAAACCGCCCGACCGGAACTCTCTAATAACTAAAGTTCCTTGGGTGAATAATGTAAAGTCACTACACCGGTATGTTTTAGCGCTTTCATGGCGAGTTTACTGACAGATATAAGTAAGAACTTTACACTACTTTATATTAGAAATGGCAACAGCGGAGGATGAATGTCCCATAACAAGAAGATAGAGAAAAAGAAGAAGCTTATCGACTACGGCAGGGGTCGGCAACCCGCGGCTCCGGAGCCGCATGCGGCTCCTTGACCACTCTGATGCGGCTCAGCTACATACATGCCGACCCCCCCGATTTTCCCAGGAGACTTATGGATCTCAGTGTCCCTCATAGATTACTCCCAGGGAAAAAATAATCCTATTTACACTCTAATTACTAAATAAGGGGCGTGCCCTAATTGCACTGCAGTAATTGTCCTCTATAGCATTTACATACAGCGTGCCAGTCAAGCCACATGTTGCATGTTGTTATTACTTGAACAAACAGGAGACAGCAAAGCATACTTAGTCATCAGCCACACAGCTTACACTGACGGTAGCCGTATCAAACAACTTTAACAATGTTACGTTACAAATATGCGCCACACTGTGAACCCACACCAAAAAAGAATGAAAAACAAATTTCTGGAGAACATCCCACCGTAACACAACATAAACACAACACAACCATTACCCAGAATCCCATGCAGCCCTAACTCTTCCGGTCTACATTATACACCCCCGCTACCACCAAATCCCCCCACACATCAACCCCCACACCCTCTCCGTGCGTTGGTTGAGCGGAAGAGTTAGGGCTGCATGGGATTCTGGGTATTGGTACCGTCAGTGTAAGATGTGTGGCTGCTGAGTTAGTACGCCTCGCTGTCACTTACGCGAACAAGCTGAAATTGCATTCTACGTGTGGTCGAGCAGGTACACTGTTAGGGCAGACTGTAGAGGGCGCCAAATGCAGTGTCATCACGCTCTGATATTCGGGAGTCTCCCGGGAAAAATGAGAGGGTTGGCAAGTATGACGCTATCAAGCGCCATTCATTCAAAACTCGCGGGCTGCACTAACATCAAATTTCCACATTAAAGTGCGTGCCGGTGCGTGTGTCGGAGACCCCTTGTTAACAAAGCTTTTAAGCTTTGTATGCCGTGTTTTTCATTTTAAATTAAAAAAAAAATTTTGTGGCTCCCATTACTTTCTTTAATTTGTGAAACTTGCCAAAATGGCTCTTTGAGTGGTAAAGGTTGCCGACCCCTGGACTACGGTGTTGGCACGGACTACAAAGGCGGACGCACGCAATTTTTCAGGATTTATGCAGATCCCAAATACAGATCAGCAGGTACCAGAAAGTAAGAAAAGTTGCTTTTGCATAATATTGCGAAACAAAACGCCAGATAATATGTCTTACCTTATACACACACCATAATGTTTCCACTACCGCACCTTAAATTGGAGTCCTTAATCTCGTTATATGCAAATATAATGACAATAAAGTCCATTCTATTATATTCTATTCTATAATAATACTCCTATGTTGAAGCACAGTACAATCCATCAAGCGGTGCGGCTTCATAGCTCACCAAAGTCGTACTAAAACATTTTGATAGATTTTTGAGCGCCGTGTGCACTGCAAAAACTGAAATCTAAGTAAGAATAAGGGTGATATTTGCTTATTTTCTGTCTGATAAGATACTTCTTCTCACTAAGCAGATTGTATGTTAGAGTGTTTTATTTGTTTTAAGGGTTTTAGTCCTAAATGATCTCAGTAAGATATTACAGCTTGTAGCTGAGATTTGATGAGCTATATTGAGTAAAACATGCTTGAAACTAGAATATCAACTGTTGCAAAGCTGTGTCATCAACACTCACAAGTATAAAACTATTTTTTTTAAGTAATAATTTCTTACTTCAAGCATGAAAAAGAAAATCATGATGCCGAGCGCATATCATTATGTCAAGATAATGGCACTAGCATTTGCTTAATTTAAGAATATTTTTCAACATATTGAGCAAAAAGGTATTTTCTACAAAGAAAAGTGCACTTGTTATTAGTGAGAATATACTTATTTTAAGGTATTTTTGGGTTCATTGAGGTTAGCTCATTTGACTTGTTTTGGAAAGTCTTGACAAGCCAAATTTTCTTGTTCTATTGGCAGATAATTTTGCTTAGTTCAAATAAAATACCCCTAATTTTTGTATTTTTTTTTCTCTTGTTTTTGAAGACTGACTTTTTGCAGTGTGTAATGTTCTATACTTTCAATGGAACATATAAAATGTCGATGTTGTTTACTCGAGTCATATTGCAGTCTACACTTATCTCTTATGTGTGACCGCCATCTACTGGTCACACTTATCACTTCACCATGTACCAAATAAAATAGCTTCGAGGTCGGTAAGCACAACCAAACTGATTCCTTACATCAGGCGCACCGGGTTATAAGGCGCACCTGTCGAGTTTTGAGAAAATGAAAGGATTTTAAAAGCCTACTGAAACCCACTACTACCGACCACGCAGTTTATATATCAATGATGAAATCTTAACATTGCAACACATGCCAATACGGCCGGGTTAACTTATAAAGTGCAATTTTAAATTTACAGCGAAATATCCTGCTGAAAACGTCTCGGTATGATGACGTTTGCACGTGGCGTCACGGATTGTAGCGTACATTTTGGGACAGCATTGTGGCCAGTGTGGATAATGCATATGTTTAAGAGCTATTTCTTTATTCATAATCAGGTTTGAATCAGCTCATTTTTTCCCTTTCTTTTACTCTGTATACTAGTTTCTCTTTGTCTTCAGATTGCCTGGTTAGATAGGGTCGTAAACCATCAGGAATGTGAACACAACCCCCAAGTCTCTCTTCTTATCAGTGTTGGGAGGAGGGGGGAGGGGAAATTGGGGCTTTCTTGGGGGGAAAAGAGTTGCTTTTGGCTGTGGAAGGCCAGATCAACTTGGGCTGCGCATTTGTATGTGTTGTTCGAGGCTGGTCTCATTATTGCCAAAGCTTTGACAATAAAATTACAAAATACCTTTTCTGTGCTTGGTGGTACGTTTGAGTTCAGTTGATATGTCATTAAGGAACTTGGGACTGACCAGCGTTTTACATCCCACTTGGAGGAACATCTGGTCAAACGCAACAATTTGGGGGCTCGTCCGGGATGACACGCTGACAATTGGACCTTCTCTTGCAATCTTCTGGACAGACTCACATGGCCAAAACATAATTCAAGGTAAGCAGAACCTTTCTTTTTAGATAAAATCTGCATTAGGAGTCTGCCCAGAAGTCTGTAAGTTAAACACTGCTTTGTACCCCAGACACAGAATGGTGATTTTGATAGATTGATTGCATTTTTGCCGAGCCTGCCATTGCATTAAAATTGTAAATAAGTGGTCAACTCACGTCATTGTGTCTCGATTACCGTGACGGGCAGTTTCATTGACGAGTGAACTAATAGTTGGGTGTGGCTCACCCTGGGTAGTTGGTCGCCGCCTAAAAGAGTAACGGGTTGGATGCCCATCATATGGTACAGTAAATACTCCCCGGTTGTGAGATCCCTGTTGACATTTTTATGTGCACACAAATTAAGGATGGGTCGGAGGCCATTTGTAAAATACAATAAATACTCCCTGGTTGCGAGTTCCCTACGGCATTAACGTGTGCGTTAAAATTAAGAAACGTACGGGAGGAGGCCCTTCTGTACCATATGATAAATTCCACGGCTGGAGGCCATTTGTAATAAATACAATAAAGATTCCCCGGTTGTGAGGTCCCGGCGACACTTTAGTGTGCGCTAAAATTAAGGAAAAATAGACACAATGGCCAAGGAGTGTGACAGAAAAGAATGTGATGACGGCTGGGGGAAATGTGATGAATCATTACTGTTTAATAATCCATTGAATGCACTGTTGTCGACAATGGAATTAGCAGGTAAAGTTTAAAAAGGGAAAAAAAAAAAGAAAAAGAAAAGAGAACGTTCCTTGAAAGGGTTAAGAGGGAGTTTACAATACTCGAAAAGTTGTGAACTCAAACGTCAGGTAAAATAAAAAATAAAATAAAAAAGTAACTGGAAGTTTTATGGTAAAGTGAAACGCAGAGAGAGTGCTTACGTGTGTGTGTGTGTGTGTGTGCGTAGGGCTGTAGGCACTTGCTTGTGTGTGCGTGAGTGCTTACACGTGCTTGTGTGTGTGTGTGCGCTGGTGAAAATGGTCAAGAGAAAAAAAGAGCAGGGTTGGTGCTCGAGAATTTAAGAGTTTAGCGTATGATAAAAGTAAACGGGGATTACGTGGAAAAACGAAATGCAGCAAAAGAACCGATGATTAATGAGACAAATAGGACAGACTAGACTGATTGGTGTTTTGCCTGCCGCGCATGCGCAAGACAATTCAAACGACCCGCCCAGACTTTGACTAGGCCACCGCCCCCTACTCCAGTGAGAAGGAGAGAGAGAGAAAAAGAGAGCAGGTGAAGGAAGATTGAGGGAGAAGAGGATGGTTTGAGAAAATATGGGAAAAGGATGTTTATAACCTTACGTTATGTGAATGGTTTCTAGGAGAACAGAGAATAGAAACATTGTGTGAAGTGTAAGGAAGAGATGGATACAGGATGTTGTTTGTAAAGGAAAACGAAAGTGAAGAAAAGATGAGAAAGTGACAAATGAAGGTATTCGTAAATGGTATGCTGTTGATTGTGGTTAGCTGCAAGTTTGTTTATTTGTTTGTTTGTTTAGTTGTTTGAGTGAAATGGGAAGAAATCAATAGGAGACTTTAGAAGCATTTTGTATCGTTGTGTTTCCACACAAGATGGCAAAAATACAGAACAACAAGTAGGATTAATGGCTGAATCTTCGACCTCACCGATAACACCATACGTTACAAACATAGCTACTGCTATGCGCAGTCTCTTTCCTCAAGATGAGGATGATAAGGCTAATGACAGAGCAGCAAGGAAGCAACTCCTTAATTTACAGATCGCTGAAAATAAAAGGTTAAAAGAACCAAAAGGTCAAAGATCAGCTAGGATATATTCAGCAGTGGGTGACCTTGCTTTTGAGTTCCAACAGGTGGAGGAAAGAATCCTCAACAGACGTGCGACCAGACGGTTGGACTCGGGTGGTGGACTTCACGATGCTTCAAAGCCAGTCCGGGGTGGAAACTGTTTCGGCTGTGACCAGCCTGGTCACTGGAGTCGTGAACATTTTCGAACGGGAAAGGTTCCGTAGTGCCAACAAACGAACACAAAAGCGTGGCAAAGGACGCCCACCGCAGGAGCCCCAGCAGGAGATACAGACTGGCCCCCTGCTGGACATGAGTGTCAACGACAATGTTATCAGTTCGTGATTGACACTGGCGCCACCCATTCGATTCTGAATGCAGAGGTACCAAATAAACTGTGTGCTTCCTCTTTAAAGGTCGAAGGCTTCGCTGGGGTCACAAGGTTACCTGTCACCAAACCACTTCCGGTTCAGATTGCTGGACCTCCTTTACAGACTGTACCCTGACATTCAAATCGCACAGAAGGAACATTCCTGGTGTTACCTGACGGCTCAACCACCAAGCTGCGACACCACTACCAAGGCTCCTACCACAGCCTGAAACAACAGGAATGGCTGACATCCAACTGCTCTAACAGTGAAAACCCTGACTGGCTGAGATGCTTCCGTGTGTTCTGCCACCCGACTCGCCATATGTTATGATCACCTGTTAGACACTCATACCAGGAGACCTTTGACTCCTTTGTATATTTATATATGTTGGAACTCAAGGTGTGGTTGCTCATGTTGACCTATCTTTGAAACAACTAGCATGGTATAAGATGGACACAATTGTGTCCCACATTGTTCACTTGCTCTCTGTCTCGCCTACAAAACCAGAGAACTTAGGTGCAATGATAAGACACGGCGTAGCTGCCAAACATTACACCGACACCCAAATACCACATTTTCAATTGTTTAGGTTTAGCACATAGTTGTGTTAAACACATAACTATGGGCTGCACTTTAGACACCTGTAGGCTACGAGGAGCTAGCAGCTACACAACAGCTGAGCTAAAACGACACATTACACATTTAAGCATATCAAATAATTATAGTTGCTCATTACATACACATAGTTGTCAAGACAGAAGTCTGATAGAAAGTATTCAGTAACAAACGTGTCTGCATCATTCAACTTTCTACAACATGAGCTTGACTTAATGAATTATTGGGGCCACCAGGTGTGGTAAAATTTCAAAATACTATTGCTAAAGCATTCGCCACAAGGGTAGTATTTTTCTAGTATTGGTGACAACATAAATATAAGCATATTTGTTACTTTCACCATATTGAATAAGTTACATAAAAGCTAGGGTTTAGTTGAGTTTGAGTTAATTGTGATATTGCTAAGGGGTCCCCTACCCTAACAACACCCCCAGTGGACCATAGAGGCTAAAGAGACAATCATTGACCTCAAACATGACCTGTCCTCCGCTACTTGACTATTAGCTGACCTTTTTCTTAGATGTTTCTGAAAGTGATAGTATGACTAACACAGTCCTTTTTTCAGAAACAGAAGGGGGTGAGTGAGGGTGGATACAGACTCCTTGGAACAAAATCGACAATCATCCGACTCTGACACATTCCATAGTTTTAACGTTTTTACCGTGGGTAAGAAGTTATAACTAATTTTAATTTGAAAATAACGATTTTACACATCGATAGTACTTTAGTAAATCAAATTTAGAATATGGAGGAGGTCAGGGTGAATCATGTATAGTCTTTGATTTCACTGATATGATCAATACGGTACAAGGGAAAAGGTACGTACTGACTTGTGTTGACAATCACAGTGGTTGGCCGGAAGCAACAACAGCCTCAAAAGAGGATGCAACATCAGTAATTAAATGACTTGTGAATGACCTAGTACCCCGACATGGTTTCCCCAAAAAGATTAGGTCAGACAACGGCAACCATTTAAAAAAAAACAACCTCACTTAGCCTTGGTCGAAAAGGCTTTCGGACTAGAACACAGGTTTGGGGTACCATCCTGAGTCCCAAGGTAAGGTTGAAAGGATGGACCAGAACATTAAAAACTAATTGGCTAAAATCTGTGCACAGACCAAATTTAATTGGATTGACATGTTGCAATTAGCGTTAATGATCATTCGAAGGTCCGTGAATAAAACTGTTTTACCGCCCTTTGAGTTTTTTCACCCTATGAGCTGCATACAGGTCAGCCCAGGACCAGCAGCCGCCATGGAAGGAGGACTCAGCGTAAAACCAAAATGGTATTTTACACAAAAAATGCAGAATTTGTGTGCCAGTTCTTCTGTACAGATACGAGGATGACAGCCCGCCACTCCAGATTCCCTTCCGGCCGCTGAGAGGGTCAAGATCAAGGTCATCAAACGCAAGTGGACGGAGCCCAGGTGGTCCCTTCAAGGTCGTGGAACGGACGTCTCACGCCCTTCGACTAGCTGGAAAAGGGGACACCTGGTACCACCTCTCCCTCTACACTCCTGCTGAAGAACCTGACAGATTACCAGCGGATGTCATTGCTGACATCGCCACTACATCTGCCCCACTCGACCCCCAGCAGCGCCTTTTGAGCCTGAGGCAGCTGAAGAAGAACGGGAGCAGAAAACGACTCATTTTTAGTGTCATAGAAGAGCGAGGCTTTAATTACACACACATAATCCTACAGCCCAGAAGACGACGCTGAGAGAGAGATTTTCTACCTATATTACTCTTTAACTTCTATATTGTATATCCTTATTTGAGACCAGCCTTTATACTCGAAGTTATCCAATTTCTCTTGCTTGTTTTCAGCATAACTATCTGTGTCGTTATATTAAGTGAAAAGTTTGATGTTTATCCCCGTTTCGTTACCTGAATTACTGTGATTTTGATAGACGAAAAGCAGGATGTCACACCCGGTAGTGTTCCCTGACGGACTGGTGCTTGGGCGTGTTCTACTGTCTTTGTGTCTCAGTTCTTCCTTCCTGACGACAGTGACTGACAAGTGTCTAAGAACAAACAGCGGACTTTAAATAGACTGGGTCAAAGGGGATAGCAAGACTTATTTTTTGACCTGTGCAGTGTGATTAATTACGGGGGACACAATAGCTATTACCGTGGTAATAACCTCTATATTTGTGACGACTCAACCCTGAACCATCGGTGTCGGATGCAGACAACATACTATGGTAAGTGGTGCCCATCGTCCCTTTTATGTTGTTTTGGGGGTTGACCTGACTGATACAGACTCTAAAGGAATTATTAAAATTAATGTCCTTGAGAGGGCGTTAACTACCTCTACACCCTCTGTAGCACCTAAAGTACCACCCCACCTTGGTGGTGTTTCAAAGGCTCTCACATCTGTGCGTGCTAATGACATCACCACCGAAGGCCTGGTAACTTTGACCTTAGGAGCGGGTACAGGTAAACCTGTGGCTCAGGTGGATGCCAAAACCTGGGTGACTGTGTTGCTTGTTCCGCTGGACGTCCTTTTCCCCACACTTACCCCGCCCCTTTTAAGTTGACTGACATGTGTACCCTTCTGTTGACAATGCCACCCGACTTCTTCCATTTGTGGCCCAAAAGCTGAATTACACGTGTTTTCAATTCAAAGGACCCTCTTCGTCCCCCAACAAATTGGGTGACATTAACCCTTCCTGGTGCACCACACTGATAGATGGCTCAAGGATAGGCCCTTGGGCACGAGCTGACTTATTCTGGTGTTGTGGGAAGCACAGATTGTACATTAGAATCCCAACGTTATCCGTAGGGCTTTGTGCTATGGTTAGACTGGTGACCCCACTCACCGTAGTGGGTACCAAATTAACTCCCCTTGTAACTCCTGTCTCAGCGGCCTCTCTAACTTCTCGCCGACGCCGCCATGTTTTATCTCGAAGGAGTGTAAAGGGCTCCTTTGATCTGATGAGAAACCCTGATGGTGTTTACTCTGATGCAATTGGACAACCAAGAGGGGTCCCCTCACAACACAAATTGTGGTGTGAATCCTGTGCAGGTTTCGAGAACCTTCCTATCATTGGTGCTATTTTCCCTGTGACTGCTACTAAAAATGTAGAACGCATTAACTATGTTTTTTATAATCTGTTGAGACTGACCAACCTGACTCGTGACGCCGTTGAGGGACTTGCTGAACAACTTGCCCCGACCTCCCTCATGGCCATCCAGAACCGCATAGCCCTTGACCGCATCCTAGCCAAGGAAGAAGGTGTGTGTGTGCAATGTTTGGTGACCAATGCTGTACCTTCATTCCTAACAATGCTGCCCCCGATGGCTCGGTCCAGAGCGCCTTAGAAGGCCTCAGAGCCTAAGAACTTACTGAAGTTTCCGGTGTCTCTGACCCCTTTAAAGATTGGCTTCATAACACCTTTGGCAGGTGGTCTGACCTAATTAAGTCGGCCCTGGTCTCCATTGGAGTTTTCTTGGCCGTCATAACCTCATGCGGATGCTTTATTGCCCCTTGTGCTAGGTCTCTATGCACCCGCATCATTGTTAGAGCTGTCAAAGGTCAACCCCACCCTGGTTCTGGGCTTGCTATGTCACTGAAGGGGGTCAAGCATAGTGGTGACTTTCAGGGACCGTTAGTTTCCTTCCCTGACAATGACGACATTGACGTTGACTCCCTCCTTCTCTCTCCCATGTAACTATGGTTTGATTGTTTATCGATAGCTTGCTCGAAAACTACAGCACCTACTTTAATGTAAGGCGTGCTTTAGAGGTGTTGCTCTCGTAGGAGAGATCTTTTGGATAAGATCTGAAGGGGGATTGTGGATAATGCATATGTTTAAGAGCTATTTCTTTATTCATAATCAGGTTTGAATCAGCTCATTTTTTCCCTTTCTTTTACTCTGTATACTAGTTTCTCTTTGTCTTCAGATTGCCTGGTTAGATAGGGTCGTAAACCATCAGGAATGTGAACACAACCCCCAAGTCTCTCTTCTTATCAGTGTTGGGAGGAGGGGGGAGGGGAAATTGGGGCTTTCTTGGGGGGAAAAGAGTTGCTTTTGGCTGTGGAAGGCCAGATCAACTTGGGCTGCGCATTTGTATGTGTTGTTCGAGGCTGGTCTCATTATTGCCAAAGCTTTGACAATAAAATTACAAAATACCTTTTCTGTGCTTGGTGGTACGTTTGAGTTCAGTTGATATGTCATTAAGGAACTTGGGACTGACCAGCGTTTTACATCCCACTTGGAGGAACATCTGGTCAAACGCAACACCAGCTATTAAGTCGTCTGTTTTCATCGCAAAATTCCACAGTATTCTGGACATCTGTGTTGGTGAATCTTTTGCAATTCGTTTAATGAACAATGGAGATAGCAAAGAAGAAAGCTGTAGGTGGGAAGCGGTGTATTAGCGGCCGGCTGCAGCAACACAAACACGTAGCCGGTGTTTCATTGTTTACATTCCCAAATGATGACAGTCAAGCTTTACCATTGGCCTGGGACAAGCTTTACCATTGGCCTGGGACAACAGAGACTCTTACCAGGAGGACTTTGAGTTGGATACGCGCTACCGTGAGTACGCAGCTGCGGCTTCCAAACATTTGATCGCTTGCCCGTACGTGCGTGCCGCTATGTGCATGTCACGTACGTAACTTTGGTGAACGGTACTTTGGGCTGTGGGATTGAGTGTGTTGTGCGGGTGTTTGATTTGTATTGGTGGGTTATATGGACGGGAGGGGGGAGGTGTTTGTTATGCGCGATTAATTTGTGGCATATTAAATATAAGCCTGGTTGTGTTGTGGCTAATAGAGTATATATACACTACCGTTCAAAAGTTTGGGGTCACCCAAACTATTTTGTGGAATAGCCTTCATTTCTAAGAACAAAAATAGACTGTCGAGTTTCAGATGAAAGTTCTCTTTTTCTGGCCATTTTGAGCGTTTAATTGACCCCACAAATGTGATGCTCCAGAAACTCAATCTGCTCAAAGGAAGGTCAGTTTTGTAGCTTCTGTAACGAGCTAAACTGTTTTCAGATGATTGCACAAGGGTTTTCTAATCATCAATTAGCCTTCTGAGCCAATGAGCAAACACATTGTACCATTAGAACACTGGAGTGATAGTTGCTGGAAATGGGCCTCTATACACCTATGTAGATATTGCACCAAAAACCAGACATTTGCAGCTAGAATAGTCATTTACCACATTAGCAATGTATAGAGTGTATTTCTTTCAAGTTAAGACTAGTTTAAAGTTATCTTCATTGAAAAGTACAGTGCTTTTCCTTCAAAAATAAGGACATTTCAATGTGACCCCAAACTTTTGAACGGTAGTGTATGTCTTGTGTTTATTTACTGTTTTAGTCATTCCCAGCTGAATATCAGGTCCCACCTGCCTCTCACAGCATCTTCCCTATCTGAATCGCTTCCACTGCCCTCTAATCCTTCACTCTCACTTTCCTCATCCACAAATCTTCCATCCTCGCTCAAATTAACGGGGTAATCGTCGCTTTCTCGGTCCGAATCGCCCTCGCTGCTGGTGTCCATGATTGTAAACAACGTGCAGATGTGAGGAGCTCCACAACCTGTGACGTCACGCTACTTCCGGTACAGGCAAGGCTTTTTTTTTATCAGCGACCAAAAGTTGCGAACTTTATCGTCGATGTTCTCTACTAAATCCTTTCAGCAAAAATATGGCAATATCGTGAAATGATCAAGTATGACACATAGAATGGATCTGCTATACCCGTTTAAATATGAAAATATCATTTTAGTAGGCCTTTAAAGGCCTACTGAAATGATTTTTTTTTTATTCAAACGGGAATAGCAGATCCATTCTATGTGTCATACTTGATCATTTCGCGATATTGCCATATTTTTGCTGAAAGGATTTAATAGAGAAAATCGACGATAAAGTTCGCAACTTTTGCTTGCTGATAAAAAAAAGCCTTGCCTGTAGCGGAAGTAGCGTGACGTCACAGGAGCTAGTATTCCTCACAATTCCCCGTTGTTTACAATGGAGCGAGAGAGATTCGGACCGAGAAAGTGATGATTACCCCATTAATTTGAGCGAGTATGAAAGATTCGTAGATGAGGAACGTTACAGTGAAGGACTTGAGAGGCAGTGATGGACGTATCTTTTTTCGCTCTGACCGTAACTTAGGTACAAGCTGGCTCATTGGATTCCACACTCTCCTTTTTTTATTGTGGATCACGGATTTGTATTTTAAACCACCTCGGATACTATATCCTCTTGAAAATGAGAGTCGAGAACGCAAAATGGACATTCAGTGCCTTTTATCTCCACGACAATACATCGGCGAAATGCTTTAGCTACGAGCTAACGTGATAGCATCGTGCTTTAACTGCATATAGAAACAAAAAAATAAAGGATAGAAGGAAGGATAGATAGAAAATCAACAATACTATTAAACCGTGGACATGTAAATACACGGTTAATGCTTTCCAGGCTGGCGAAGGTTAACAATGCTGTGCTAACGACGCGATTGAAGCTAACTTAGCAACTTAGCAACGGGACCTCACAGAGCTATGCTAAAAACATTAGCTCTCCACCTACGCCAGCCAGCCCTCATCTACTCATCAACACCCGTGCTCACCTGCGTTCCAGCGATCGGCAGAAGGATGAAGGACTTCACCCGATGCGTTTGGCGGCCCGGAGACGCAGGAAGTCAAGGTGAGGTCGGCGGCTAGCGCGGCTAGCGCTCCAACAAAGTCCTCCTGGTTGTGTTGCTGTAGTCCGCTGCTAATACACCGATCCCACCTACAACTGTCTTCTTTGCAGCCTTCATTGTTCATTAAACAAATTGCAAAAGATGTCCAAAATACTGTTGAATTATGAAATGAAAACAGAGCTTTTTGTATAGGATTCTACGGGTACCATAACTTCCGTTACTCTGACTTCGTCATGCGCATACGTCATCATACCGCGACGTTTCAGCCGGATATTTCCCGGGAAGTTTTAAAAGTCACTTTATAAGTTAACCCGGCCGTATTGGCATGTGTTGCAATGTTAAGATTTCATCATTGATATATAAGCTATCAGACTGCGTGGTCGGTAGTAGTGGCTTTCAGTAGGCCTTTAAGTGCGCCTTATAGTCCGAAAAATATGGTATGTTTTTTACCAACTAACGACCTACAGTCAATACGGTCATAGCACCAGTACGACGACATATGGAGTAATCCTATCTCACTAAAATTATTGTAGGCACCGTTATTGGGGCCACCATAACATCTTTTTTATGGGAGTTTCAAGATACAGTTCTGCATAACAAACAAGTTAATTGTGTTGAGTGTGTTATCTGGTGGACTCACACAAAGTCAAAGGGGCTGTTCGTGATGAGGAACATCTTCTTTCCGTGCTTTGACAACTTCTTCAGCACAGCGTGGCTCTGCTCCCCGTAGCAAATGTATTTGCCTGGAACACAAGCAGTAGGTTACTGTACTTCCTCAGGTGCGGTATATTATAACAGCAATGGGGTTTTTTTTCCAACCAAACCCTGCGATTGGATCTGCCTGAATCTGTTTTCTAAGAAAGGGAGGAACATTACCGATATCTGCCTCCACCGCTCGGTACATAATGCCCTTGACGTGAACATCCCTGATGGCTTCCTGTGAGGGAACATAAAGTAGACATCAAGACCGAGGTGGCGTCGCGTTTAGCATTCAGCAGCACGAGCAAGACTCCAAAGTGCGTGTGCTCATGCAAATTAGAGATGGAAAAAGGCTGACTTTAAAAGGACAGCTACTTGAAAGTTAATTTACAGTCCAAAAAAGGTGTAAAAGAGCATCACTGTTATTCATTTAGCAGCTACCAGAACAAATACAGCAGTGACATTTTAATGGAGTAAATTATCATATTAAGACAATGTGTGTGTTAAGTCATTTTTAGTAGATTGTAAATCTATATGGTTATACAAGCCGTACACTGACTACTTTAAAGTACACTATATTGCCAAAAGTATTTGGCCACCTGCCTTGACTCACATAAGAACTTGAAGTGCCATCCCATTCCTAACCCATAGGGTTCAATATGACGTGGGTCCACTTTTTGCAGCTATTACAGCTTCAACTCGTCTGGGAAGGCTGTCCACAAGGTTGCGGAGTGTGTTTATAGGAATTTTCCACCATTCTTCCAAAAGCGCATTGGTGAGGTCACACGCTGATGTTGGTGGAGAAGGCCCGGCTCTCAATCTCCGTTCTAATTAATCCCAAAGGTGTTCAGGTCAGGACTCTGTGCAGGCCAGTCAAGTTCATCCACAACAGACTCTGTCATCCATGTCTTTATGGACCTTGCTTTGTGCACTGGTGCACAGTCATGTTGGAAGAGGAAGTTGCCCGCTCCAAACTGTTCCCACAAGGTTGGGAGCATGGAATTGTCCAAAATGTTTTTGGTATCCTGGAGCATTCAAAGTTCCTTTCACTGGAACTAATTCCTGAAAAACAACCCCACACCATAATTCCTCCGCTGACCCCTCTCTGTCAGTTTACGTGGCCTACCACTTGGTGGCTGAGTTGCTGTTGTTCCCAAACTCCTCCATTTTCTTATAATAAAGCCGACAGTTGACTTTGGAATATTTCGGAGCGAGGAAATTTCCCGACTGGATTTGTTGCACAAGGGACAACACTGTTGAATTAAAACTTGGATATATACTATATTGCCAAAAGTAGTTGGCCACCTGCCTTCACTCACATATGAACTTGAAGTGCCATCCTATTCCTAACCCATAGGGTTCAATATGACGTGGGTCCACTTTTTGCAGCTATTACAGCTTCCACTCGTCTGGGAAGGCTGTCCACAAGGTTGCGGAGTGTGTTTATAGGAATTTCCCACCATTCTTCCAAAAGCGCATTGGTGAGGTCACACGCTGATGTTGGTGGAGAAGGCCTGGCTCTCAGCCTCCGTCAGGTCAGGACTCTGTGCAGGCCAGTCAAGTTCATCCACAACGGACTCTGTCATCCATGTCTTTATGGACCTGGCTTTGTGCACTGGTGCACAGTCATGTTGGAAGAGGAAGTTGCCAGCTCCAAACTGTTCCCACAAGGTTGGGAGCGTGGAATTGTCCAAAATGTTTTTGGTATCCTGGAGCATTCAAAGTTCCTTTCACTGGAACTAAGGGGCCAAGTCCAACCCCTGAAAAACAACCCCACACCATAATTCCTCCACCACCAAATTTCACACTCCTACCACTTTGTGGCTGAGTTGCTGTTGTTCCCAAACTCTTCCATTTTCTTATAATAAAGCCGACAGTTGACTTTGGAATATTTAGGAGCGAGGAAATTTCAGGACTGGATTTGTTGCACAGGTGGCATCCTGTGACGGTTCCACGCTGGAAATCACTGAGAGCGGCCCATTCTTTCACGAATGTTTGTAGAAACAGTCTCCATGCCTAAGTGCTTCATTTTATACACCTGTGATTAGGACACCTGATTCTGATCATTTGGATGGGTGGCCAAATACTTTTGGCAATATAGTGTACACTACCGTTCAAAAGTTTGGGGTCACATTGAAATGTCCTTATTTTTTAAGGAAAAGCACTGTACTTTTCAATGAAGATAACTTTAAACTAGTCTTAACTTTAAAGAAATACACTCTATACATTGCTAATGTGGTAAATGACTATTCTAGCTGCAAATGTCTGGTTTTTGGTGCAATATCTACATAGGTGTATAGAGGCCCATTTCCAGCAACTATCACTCCAGTGTTCTAATGGTACAATGTGTTTGCTCATTGGCTCAGAAGGCTAATTGATGATTAGAAAACCCTTGTGCAATCATCTGAAAACAGTTTAGCTCGTTACAGAAGCTACAAAACTGACCTTCCTTTGAGCAGATTGAGTTTCTGGAGCATCACATTTGTGGGGTCAATTAAACGCTCAAAATGGCCAGAAAAAGAGAACTTTCATCTGAAACTCGACGGTCTATTCTTGTTCTTAGAAATGAAGGCTATTCCACAAAATTGTTTGAGTGACCCCAAACTTTTGAACGGTAGTGTATACCCAGGTTTCTTTCCCTTGAGAAGATATACAACGTGAGGGGTGTAGTCGACTTTTCAGAGATTCTCCGGATACAACAATATAGACATAAGTGGAATGTTCACCCAAAAAGGGGAGTGAAAATAAAAGAAAATATGGTTTTATTGGGGATTTTCTACAAGGTTTCGGAACATGCCTGAGGGAGTTTGTGAGGTCAGACTAGGGCTGAAAACTGTCTCACAATATAAGCGTTTTGTTTTTTATCAGTCTTTATCGATAATTATTGATATTTTTGATGACCTATGGAAAATAAGGACCAGGAGAAAAACACATTTTGATTTAAAACGTAACCTTCCTCTGATTATACACCCCTCAGCTTTTGCGACAGAAGGGAAAGGAAATGTCAAAAGCAATGGATGTAAACAAAGTTCTCAAATCACATTGAACACTTAACAATAAGCTCTGCTTCTTCCTACTCCTTTTCGAACATGTTGAAAAGAGAAACTGGAAATTGTGATGTATCATGTTGTATGCTTGCATGTTCCAAATCAGGGGTCACCAACGCGGTGCCCGCGGGCACCAGGTAGCCCGTAAGGACCAGATGAGTAGCCCGCCGGCCTGTTCTAAAAATAGCTCAAATAGCAGCACTTACCAGTGAGCTGCATCTATTTTTTAAATTTTATTTATTTACTAGCAAGCTGGTCTCGCTTTGCCCGACATTTTTAATTCTAAGAGAGACAAAACTCAAATAGAATTTGAAAATCCAAGAAAATATTTTAAAGACTTGGTCTTCTTTTGTTTAAATAAATTCATAATTTTTTTTACTTTGCTTCTTATAACTTTCAGAAAGACAATTTTAGAGAAAAAATACAACCTTAAAAATGATTTTAGGATTTTTAAACACATATACCTTTTTACCTTTTATATTCCTTCCTCTTCTTTCCTGACAATTTAAATCAATGTTCAAGTAAATTTATTTTTTTTATTGTAAAGAATAATAAATACATTTTAATTTAATTTTTCATTTTAGCTTTTGTTTTTTCGACAAAGAATATTTGTGAAATATTTCTTCAAACTTATTATGATTAAAATTCAAAAAAATTATTCTGGCAAATCCAGAAAATCTGTAGAATCAAATTTAAATCTTATTTCAAAGTCTTTTGAATTTATTTTAAAATATTTGTTCTGGAAAATCTAGAAGAAATAATGATTTGTCTTTGTTAGAAATATAGCTTGGTCCAATTTGTTATATATTCTAACACAGTGTAGATTGGATTTTAACCAATTTAAAACATGTCATCAAAATTCTAAAATTAATCTTAATCAGGAAAAATTACTTATGATGTTCATTAAATTCTTTTTTTAATTTTTTCAAAAAGATTCGAATGAGCTAGTTTTTCTCTTCTTTTTTTCGGTTGAATTTTGAATTTTAAATAGTCGAAATTGAAGATAAACTATGTTTCAAAATGTAATTGTCATTTTTTGTGTGTTTTCTCCTCTTTTAAACCGTTCAATTAAGTGTAAATATCATTAATTATTAATAATAACATAGAGTTAAAGGTAAATTGAGCAAATTGGCTATTTCTGGCAATTTATTTAAGTGTATATCAAACTGGTAGCCCTTCGCATTAATCAGTACCCAAGAAGTAGCTCTTGCTTTCAAAAAGGTTTGTGACCCCTGTTCCAAATAAACTCAAACTCAACTCAACAATAACCTCTGAAAAAAATGAAGGTGCAAAAATAGGGAATATTTAAGAAATGTAACAAAATAGTGCAAAAGTGTGGAAATGTAAACGTACACAAACGTGAGAAGTGTTTTCTGCCAGTTTAGTGCCGGCTGTGCTCAAGGGTGAGAGTGCGGCTCAGGTGGAGTGGCGTTCCTGATTAGGTCCGTTTGAAAAAATCCAAAAAACTGTCATACTGTCAAATTGACTTTTCCTTTTTTATCAACATTTCCTTCACTCAGTGACTATGCAATGTGTTATTCTTATAGCCAGACCTGTGTTTACTTCCATACCTGATGGTTTGATACTTTTACCTGATTATCTGTTTGTGTGTCACTCCCACTGACCAGTAGGGATGATGTTGGATAAGAAATTATCGAGTTCGAGCCTATTATCGAATCCTCTTATCGAACCGATTCCTTATCGATTCTCTTATCGAGTCCAGATAGGTTGTTGTATATGGAAAAAAAAACAATATTTGGTTTAACAAAAGCTCACTTCTATTGTATAAGAAAAAAATAAAATCTAATAAATAAATAAATATTGACTGTTACCCCCCTAAAAAAATAAAATAAAATAAATAAATATTGACTGTTGTAACCCAAAGTTTAAGTGGGATTTTTCAGAAAAACAAATATATACAGTAACACAAAAACAACCTGTCTCTTTGATCACTATAGGTGTATAAATAATAATAGAGTGTTAAATAAAATCAGTCCCTTGGACACAAAACTTAAAATAATACAGCTCTCCAAAAAGTGCACTTCTGCTGCTATTTGACATAACTGTTTGCTATGATGCTTTGAAATGTTTGCACTTTATTTCTTTATTGAAAGAAAATTCTATGAAGAGAAAAGTTGTTTGCAAATGTGGTTACAATGCTAAAAAATGAAAAGTTAAAAGCTAAAAAAAGAAATACACTTTATTGAGTTAAAATCTTTCTTTATAGGGGAAAAGATGTGATGTTATGAGCTAGGGAAAATAACAACTGCACTACCCAGCATGCAACGGGAGTGACGAGCATGCGCGGTAGCCCCGAAAAGTGTTGTTGCATGTCACCACCCGGCAGCTGAGAATGAGGTTATGAGCACGCTGTGAAAGTAAACGTCAAGAAATCAGCCAACACGCCTCGTCTGCATTATTTATAATTAGACAGACAACACATAAGTGTGATTTTGTTTTGTTTACAAGGAAAGAAAAACAAAAGTTAAAAAAGGGAGATGTCATATATATGTATATGTGCTGCGGTTGCTTTAAGTTGCGACAGCTGCCGTGAAGGAGGTGCGTTGCTAGCCTGGTTGCTATGTTTCCGGTTGGTCGTAAAAGTGTTCGTCATGTGTTTGTACCCTTGCTCAAATCTCTCAGTAAAGTTATTCATTGGATTATACCTTTTGTTTCGAACTTTATTACACCTTGGAGCGCGGTCCATTGTTTTTCCTGCTTTCCCTATCTGCGCCTAATGACTGAGCTACGTGACGTCCCGTCACGGGACGGGATTCGTTCCGAGGGATTCGAATAAAGAACCAACTCTTTTTCTTTACTATAGTGGTCTCGATAACGGGTACCGGTTCTCAAAAAGGGATGCGAGTCCGAGGACTCGGTTCTTTTCTTATCGAACAACCGGGAAAACCGGTTTCGAGTATCATCCCTACTGACCAGTGACTATGCAATGTGTTATTGGCATAGCCAGAGTTGTGTTTACTTTCGTGACTTTGAATATGACCAATGTATGATCATGAAACGACTTGGTATCGGATCGATACCCAAATTTGTGGTATCATCCAAAACTAATGTAAAGCATCCAAACAAGAGAAGAATAAGGGGTTATTACATTTTAACAGAAGTGTAGATAGAACATGTTAAAAGAGACAGTAAGCAGATATTAACCGTAAATGAACAAGTGGATTAATAATTCATTTTCTACCACTTGTCCTTAATAATGTTGACAATTCACTGTAAAAACATACATATACACATACTGTACATATACATTCACTGTACAAACACACACATACACATACTACACATACATTCACTGTACAAACACACACATACATATACTGTACATATACATTCACTGTACAAACACACATTTACACATACTGTACATATACATTCACTGTTCAAACACACATACTGTATACACATACTGTACATATACATTCGCTGTACACACATATACACATACTGTACATATACATTCACTGTTCAAACACACATACTGTATACACATACTGTACATATACATTCGCTGTACACACATATACACATACTGTACATATACATTCACTGTACAAGCACACATACACATACTGTACATATACAAGTACATATGCACACATACACTCATGCACATAATCACGTTTCATCAAACATATATTAACGTTGTTGCCCTAGGGTAAACTGGGTATAACACATGGCACACTGACAAAGCTTAACCTAATGTTACTATAACAATCTACAAGGTTAAGGTTGCTTCTCTTTCTTCCCCTCCATTTTTCTGCATTCTTTCGTATCTCAAGTTATCATTACGTATATGTATTGTTGCATTTGAACAATTGTATTGTTGATAATAAAGGTAAAGTACTGGTATTGTTTATTATCAATAGCACTATTTCTATTGGTATTCATATTGCTCCATTTTTAGTGTAATAATGCTCATTGTCATTTCTGTATTTTTTTTTTTTTTTTTTAATTTTCGCTAACTGCTTATTTGCTATTACTTTTACCATCATATTTGTACATGTCGTATTTGCTGATGTCGCTCTGTTGTTGTTGTTGTTGTTGTGTTTGCTGTTGTTGTTTTTGTCTCTCTGTCTAATCCCCCTCTTGTCCCCACAATTCCCCCCTCTGTCTTCCTTTTTCTCTCTTTCTATCCCCTCCTGCTCCGGCCCGGCTGCACCAAATGATAATATAAATACATTTAATAAAGTCAAAATACAAGTAAGGCAACAAGAGAAGTATCCTACACTTCTCTTTTGTAAAGTAAATCTGAACAGCCGATATGGGCATCTACATCTGCTATATGATTTGCCCGAGAAGCTGGGCAGGACATTATAAAAAAAAAATAAATAAATAAAAATTTAAAAATTTTTAAAAAATTTTAAAAAAAAATAATGTTGACAAAATAATGAAATGGAAAATGACACAATATGTTACTGCATACGTCAGCAGACTAATTAGGAGCCTTTGTTTGTTTACTTGCTAATAAAATAAAAGTTGTCTAGTATGTTCACTATTTTATTTAAGGGCAAACTTGCAATAATAAACATGTTTAATGTACCCTAAGATTTTTTGTTCAAATAAAGCAAATAATGCAATTTTTTGTGGTCCCCTTTATTTAGAAAAGTACCAAAAAGTACCGCAAAGTATTGAAATAATTTTGGTACCGGTACCAAAACATTGGTCGTCTTCTTTCGTGTATCGTCTTCATATGTCCATCTTCGTGTCGTGTAGCCACTCCCTCGTCTCAGGTCCCGCTTGGAAGAGGCCCTCCTCTGAAGGTGTTGATGATGTGGTCGGCAGTCTGCTCAGGCTCCCCGCACTCACACGCTGCACTGTCTGTTAGGCCCCACTTCTTCATGGACGCTTCGAAGCAACCGACCCCTGTGCGAAGGCGGTTCAGGAGGGTCCATTGCTGGCGAGGTAGATCTTCTCCCTCCACGCCACCTCCAGGATCCTGGATGTAGTGGTCTGTCCTGCTGACTCCCACTCCTGCTTCCATTCCACTGCCAGCCAGGCTTTGGTTGTCAGATCCTCCGGGATGGAAATAAGCATCTCTTGTGCGGCCTGATTGTATGGGTGGCGGGATTTGAGTCTGCTTGGAGGTGTTGCCATGCTGGTGGTTTCATGGAGGAGGTGCCAGCTGTGTTCCTGGGCTTTCCTTGCCAGGGCGAGGGTAGCGGCCTCTCGCCGTAGGCCGGCTGGCGCTATCCCTGCTAGGACTGGCAGGTAGAACACGGGGGTGGGTTTCAGGCAGCCACTTAGGATCCGGAGGGCATTGTTGATGGCCGTATCGACATTGGTATCGGGACAACACTACTTTCTATTGATCGAGTGCCTTTGTTCATGCAACCAACCTTGCTTCGCAGTTTCCGATTTCTTCCAAATAAGAAAAAAATGTATATATATTAAACGTTTTATCAAACGCATTTTTTATTGACATCGATTACAAGTCCATCGCAATATAGATCAGTGTTGGCGTTAACGCACTTTTTGTGTCTTTTTACGCATTGAAATCAGGGGCCGTACTTATCAAGCTTCTTAGAGTGCCATTTTACACTTAAGTCCTGAGAATTTGCGAAATTTAGTCCTACTCTCAAACTTAAGAATAAAAGCTTTTTATCAACGTTCTTAAGTCTAAGAATCACTCCTACTCTCCACGATATTTAAGAGACCTTCAGAGGTGTCTTAAGTGGTTAGGAGTTGCCAGCAGGGGATGGCACTGAGGCGAGAGAGACGTGCGCGAACATTCAGGGAGCGGAACGATGTCCTGGATTTGTTTGATGACGAGAAGCTGATCAAACGGTATCGTTTAGACAGAGCGGGTATTATTTTTGTCACAGATTTAATACTTTTCGATTCCATGTTGATTTCTGCATGTGGCTGCAGTGGGCTAGTACATATAGAGCCACCCAAACCAGTTTCAAATTAGTTGCCTAATTAATGAATTGGAAAGAAAATGTTATGACAGTAGCGTATGTGTGTGGCCGTGAGGTGAGTGACGTCAGTGAGTGTGTGGGCGAGAGAAGAGAGGGAGCGGTAGCGTGAGTGCCGGCGGGGACTAGTTTGTTTTGTATTATTTTGTAGTTTATTGTCAAAATATACACTCCCATTGTCCACTTAAATATTTCCAAGATATTTCTTTATTCTTAGACAACGGATTCCCTTCCGTGATTGGTCATTTCTATGGACACAGAAATGACGTCACCTAAAATTCCATTTACGGCACATAGTGATGTCGTAATTCAGCTCTGAGTGTGACACTTAAGATTCAGTCCTACACTTCGCTGAAAGTGTGAGTAAGACGCTTGATAACTAACTTTTAAGTGCAGCTTTCAGCAAAGAATTTATTTACTCTTAAGTCAACTCTTAGCAGACTTCTTAGGAGTCATTCTGAGAAGCTTGATAAGTACGGCCCCAGAACTCCAGAAGCCCGGACGCGGGTTGTTTTTTTTTTGCGTGTTTTTTTATTTTATTTAATCGATTAACGCTTTCCGCCGGTGTTCTGTTTTGTTTATATTTGCCGTATCAAATTTACATTCCCGTTATTTGCGTTTTTATTGGTCGAAAGTTTTATCAATCACGAATACTGCCCCATTTTGCACTCAGACAACTTTGCTGTCAAAAGAAAGACTTGATGGTAAACACTAAGTTGAGTGTAAAGTCAACTTTGGAGAGGGGTGTGGCCTGCGGGCCTGCAGCGAAGCGGGGTGTGCCAGGACCGGCCTCAAAGTCAGCGACAGGTGCATAGATGGCCCAGGTGGGCCTTATTATCTAATCACCTGTCGCTCTGTTTAAGCAGCAGCCGGGGAGGAGAGGTAGTTGGAGCTGGAGTGAGAGCGAGAGAGAGGCCGACACAAAAAGACAGTTGCTGGAAAGCAACCCGCTGAAGTATTTTTGAAAAAAAAAAAACAGTGTTGTAACCCTGATCCGGCTCTCCTGATGATGATTGGTGGTCCGAAGAACCCCCTGGAGGGCAACCTCCACATCAACCTTTTTAACTTCATCCTGTGCCATGTCTCCAGTAAATGACTTGTTTTTGTCTTTGTGAGTCCACTATACTATTAAAATAAACAAAAACATAACAAAAGTGGAATAAAAAAGCTTACAGGTGAAATGTAATTTAGAAAAAGTTGCAATGTCGACTAATAAAACAAAGCTGTTTTTTTATTTTTTTAAACTGTCGTTGCTCAAAACATAATATTGACTAAAAATGAATGTTTGTATGAATTATTGACCCAAGGCTCTTATTACTTCACATCAAATATTGCACTGAAAAATATCTTTTGTGGAAGATTTTGCATATTTTGTGTGTTTGCCCAAAAAAATAAAAAATAAACGGTTTTCTTTGACAAAAAGGGCAGAAAACAAACAAACAAAAAAACAATATAAAGAAAAAACAAAAAAACTTAGAATTGAGGAATAGATGTGAAGTTGATGTAGACTCTAGAGCAGGGGTCACCAACGCGGTGCCCGCGGGCACCAGGTAGCCCGTAAGGACCAGATGAGTTATAAAAATAGTTCAAATAGCAGCACTTACCAGTGAGCTGCCTCTATTTTTTAAATTGTATTTATTTACTAGCAAGCTGGTCTCGCTTTGCCCGACATTTTTAATTCTAAGAGAGACAAAACTCAAATAGAATTTGAAAATCCAAGAAAATATTTTAAAGACTTGGTCTTCACTTGTTTAAATACATTCATTAATTGTTTTACTTTGCTTCTTATAACTTTCAGAAAGACAATTTCAGAGAAAAAATACAACCTTAAAAATGATTTTAGGGTTTTTAAACACAAATAACTTTTTACCTTTTAAATTCCTTCCTCTTCTTTCCTGACAATTTAAATCAATGTTCAAGTAAAAAAAATGTTTATTATTGTAAAGAATAATAAATAAATTTTAATTTAATTCTTAATTTTAGCTTCTGTTTTTTCGACGAAGAATATTTGTGAAATATTTCTTCAAACTTATTATGATTAAAATTCAAAAAAAATATTCTAGCAAATCTAGAAAATCTGTAGAATCAAATGTAAATCTTATTTCAAAGTCTTTTGAATTTATTTTAGAATTTTTGTTCTGGAAAATCTAGAACAAATAATGATTTGTCTTAGTTAGAAATATAGCTTGGTCCAATTTGTTATATATTCTAACAAAGTGTAAATTGGATTTTAACCTATTTAAAACATGTCATCAAAATTCTAAAATTAATCTTAATCAGGAAAAATTACTAATGATGTTCCATAAAATCTTTTTTTTAAGTTTTTCTCTTCTTTTTTTCGGTTGAATTTTGAATTTTAAAGAGTCGAAATTGAAGATAAAATATGTTTCAAAATGTAATTGTCATTTTTTTCATGTTTTCTCCTCTTTTAAATCGTTCAATTAAGTGTAAATATCATTAATTATTAATAATAACACAGAGTTAAAGGTAAATTGAGCAAATTGGCTATTTCTGGCAATTTATTTAGGTGTGTCTCAAACTGGTAGCCCTTCGCATTAATCAGTACCCAAGAAGTAGCTCTTGCTTTCAAAAAGGTTGGTGACCCCTGCTCTAGAGATTTAAGCGATAAATAAATAATGTATGTATGCCCTGGCACACCATTATCATCATTTCATGACCGAAGCAAACAACTTTTTACACTTTTATACTGAAATAAATACACCTACAACTTATTAAATACAAATATAGAAAAAAACTACCGGCAGCGGTAAAGTTTAGATCCATGAAGGAAAGAAGAAAGTGAATGTATGTTTATAACTGAATACATTTTTGTATGCATAAAAATGTGTTTTCTTCTGTATAATTTTTTTAACGAATTAACGTTTGGGACAACCTTTTTCCAAAACACAATATAGAATGTGAGATATAACAGGATAATGCATACATTTATCATTTGTTTTCAAAACGCTTACAAAAAAGTGGGACCTCAAAAATGTACTGTGGGGACCCCATTTTGAAAATTCCTAGCACCAACCCTGTATATTGATATTGTTTTATTGCCCCGCCCTAGGTCAGAGGTCAGGGCTGTCGCGTTTTTTTCCACACCCAACTCACCCAAGCAAATGTGGAAGTAATAACCTGTCCAAAAACGTCTCGGTAGAATGAATAATCAAGAAGGACTCGATTGAATAATCGATTGAGAGGCGTGTCCCAATACTTCTGTCCATCCGGTGCGTTTTATTATTTTTGGATAGGCAACTATCAAAACGGTGTCCTTGAAAAGTCACGAGCGGCGCTATTGAAGCACAGTCTGCGGGAGGTGTGTGTGTGTGTGTGTGTGTGTGTGTGTGTGTGTGTGTGTGTGTGTGTGTGTGTGTGTGTGTGTGTGTGTGTGTGTGTGTGTGTGTTCTGGCAATGCTTACTTAATGGGGACATCACTCTGTTTACACAGTCACCTTTAGGGGACCTCTGACGGTATGGGGATACAAAAAAAACAGGTCCCCTAAAGGGAAACCTTTTTAAATGATAGTCAGGTCCATTCTGAAGATGCCTAAGTGATTTTTAAGCTTTGGCCCATAAAACATGTTTTACTGGTTAGTTTTTTCCAAAAACAAAATCTGGTTTAGTGTTCCTTCGGATGACATTTTCATACAGCATGATTATAAAACATTATTACCTTCAAGTATGATTCACATTCAGAATTTTCCATCCTTCTATATATGGTAGTTGAAGTTGCAGACAACTTCATTACTGCTAAATAGCAGTTTTCAGTCATGCCACAGAAGATGCAGGATTTGCTTTAACATTTAAGTGGTGAAACTTCCTGTTAGAATAATTGTTTCTAAATTATCACAAAAGCTTTGTATTACATTTAATTCCTGGAAGGGAGACGGGAGCTGTCTTTGGGGCCTACCAGGAGGAAGGCTCGTAAAACTCCACTGTGACTTCAAAGTGGACAGATGGCAGGATCTGCCCAATTTCCAGACGAACTCTTTTTGAAGTATTTTACGAACTCTCTTTGAACTATTTTATGTAACTCTCTTTGAACTATTTCATGGAACTCTTTTTGAACTATTCTACGACCTCTCCTTTTGAACTGTTCGGTAACCAAAGGCAACGCTGTTTACGACCCACTTCCCTCTGGAAGCAGCTGTGGTCAGGGAGAAAGTCAAATAACGAAGGCATACTTGCCAACCTTGAGACCTCCGATACCGGGAGGTGGGGGGTGGGGGGCGTGGTCGGGGGTGGGGCGGGGGGCGTCGTTGGGGGCGTGGTTAAGAGGGGAATATATTTAAACTAGAATTCACCAACTCAAGTATTTCATATATATATATGAAATACTTGACTTTCAGTGAATTCTAGCTATATATATATATATATATATATATATATATATATATATATATATATATATATATATATATATATATATATATATGTTTATTTTATTATACATATAAATAAAATAAATACTTGAATTTCAGTGTTCTGGAGGCTATCCAGTAGGTGGCAGTGTTGTCCTGTTTAAGAGTGTCACAACATTGCTGTTTACGGCAGACGAACTGCTTTACGGTAGACTAAACGTGACTGCTGTTGTTGTGTGTTGTTACCGCGCTGGGAGGACGTTAATGAAACTGCCTAACAATAAACCCACATAAGAAACCAAGAACTCGCCCTCGATCATTCTACAGTTACGACGTCATTGGGCAGGCAAGCTGTTTATATTGTGGGAAAGCGGACGTGAGAACAGGCTGTCCCCACTCAGGTCCGCATTGAGCTGGAGGGGGCGTGGCCTCCAGCTCCGGCTGAATACCGGGAGTTTGTCGGGAGAAAATTTCTGCCGGGAGGTTATCGGGAGAGGCGCTGAATACCGGGAGTCTCCCGGTAAAAACGGGAGGGTTGGCAAGTATGAAAGAAGGAGGAGTGCAATCTTTTGGCAGAGCGTGGTGCAAGACTGTACAGAGAGTACAGTAGCCGGGTCTCTCCTCAAAATTGAGTCCAAATTTAATTCTGTCTCTGTTTGATTCTTTGCTTCTTGTCTTGTTTAATAGATGTCATCAGTGTTTGAACCTGACACTTCCTATAAGAGGACAGCTGTAGTGCTGTATTCTGAGGATCATGTCTTATTTAATTTGAACTTTTTTATTTTTTTATTTTTTTAAATGGTCCTCAGTAGTCACGTACAAATGTGTGTGAATTATGCAAAATTATTTAAATTTGGTCCCCAAGAACCATATTAACTCTTTTTCCCCAGGGTCCCCAGTAAGTATGATCAGCACATTACTTCATCAATCTAGAGATTTAAAGACGTGTATGAGCTAACTGGGCAGTGGCCATTTTACCTCATTTTTTATATGCCTCCACAACCTGTAGAAAGTAAGGGTGTAACAGTACGTGTATTTGTATTGAACCGTTTCGGCACGGGGGTTTCGGTTCGGTTCGGCGGTGTACCCAACGAGTTTCCACACGAACATATTAAGTAGCCGCCCGCTTCCTTCTGCCTCTGTCTCGGTCAGTACTCTACACAGCACCCAGCATTGTCCCACCCACACAACCATCTGATTGGTTACAAACAGAGCGGTAAAAGCCATTCAGCAGTGCGCATTCAGAGCGCATGTAGTCAGTGCTTAGCGTTTAGCAGGTAATCATCAGGCTGCGGACTCTCCCCAAATGATAATAAACACCTCCCAGTCAACTACTAGTAACATCACTATGAGCAAGTTGACCTTCTAGAAATATAAAAGGCAGCTCAGCTCGCTCGCAGTCCTGGCTTGAGGTGAAGGCTAGTTCGCTTTTAGCGTCACATTAGCTCATTTTGCGGTGTGTGTGTGTGTGTTACGGACAGCAAAGCCCTGTCTGTCTGTTATTTCACTTGACCTTTTTCTGTGTTGATTGAGCTGTGTTGAAGCAGCAAAAAGGGACATTATGTTAAATGAAGAGTTTCTGTCTCTGATAGTTGATATAGTAATGTAAGTGCATCATTAAGCCTACATGAACTCCATGGTGTTCAGGGATGAATAGTCTCTCCTATTGCTATTGTACCATTTTTTCAGCTATAGTTACATTAATCATTAGTAATGGAGCAGCCTAGTTTTGAATGGCAGGGTCCCTGCTATCACATGTTGATAAAAATATAACATTTACATAATAAAAATCATCAACTACAGGCTTCCACTATGCTGCAATAAATTAAGCATGATGAGTTGACTTGAAACTGTTTAATGTTGCACTTTTTATATGTAGAAGAAAAGTTTTGTCATTTTATTTAATCTGAGCAACAACTTGAGGCAGTTTAATGTTGATTAACGTGGGCAGAATTATTATAGTGTTCCCAATGTTAAAAGGATAAAGCCATTGTTTACAAATTTGGTAAATAAATAACCCAAAAATGTACACTACCGTTCAAAAGTTTGGGGTCACATTGAAATGTCCTTATTTTTGAAGGAATAGCACTGTACTTTTCAATGAAGATAACTTTAAACTAGCCTTAACTTTAAAGAAATACACTCTATACATTGCTAATGTGGTAAATGACTATTCTAGCTGCAAAAGTCTGGTTTTTGGTGCAATTTATACATAAGTGTATAGAGGCCCATTTCCAGCAACTATCACTCCAGTGTTTTAATGGTACAATGTGTTTGCTCATTGGCTCAGAAGGCTAATTGATGATTAGAAAACCCTTGTGCAATCATGTTCACACATCTGAAAACAGTTTAGCTCGTTACAGAAGCTACAACACTGACCTTCCTTTGAGCAGATTGAGTTTCTGGAGCATCACATTTGTGGGGTCAATTAAATGGCCAGAAAAAGAGAACTTTCATCTGAAACTCGACAGTCTATTCTTGTTCTTAGAAATGAAGGCTATTCCACAAAATTGTTTGGGTGACCCCAAACTTTTGAACGGTAGTGTATATTTTGTTTTTTTCTTACTGTACCGAAAATGAACCGAACCGTGACCTCTAAACCGAGGTACGTACCGAACCGAAATGTTTGTGTACCGTTACACCCCTAGTAGAAAGGGTGGTCCCCACAAGTGATGATCAAAAACTTGGTGCCCATTCCATATGATAACCAGTATGTGTGTGTGGTGTGTGTGAGGGCTTTTAATGACAGCGATCCATCAAAGATGATTTAGTGTCACACAGAAAAGGGAGCCGCCTCCCTGGATGAATGAACACAGCGTTGGTTTCTGACAGCCGGTAGAGAACAGACACAGGTGTCCAAAGGAATGCTCGCAGAGTTATAATTAGCGTCCCAAAACAGCTAAAATTAGGGAGGCAGCTGTAAGAAGCGAACGCGTCTGTTTTTCGCTCCGCTCGACGGCGTCGACACATTTCACCGGCGTGATCACGATAGTTCACCTTGACGTCTTTGTAGAGGTGCACCGGCTCGTAGTCGATGTTGTGCTTCATGAAGAAGTCGTTGACGCACGACAAGAGGGTCATCTCCGGCAGGGAGAAGATGTCCATGAACTGTTTCATGCTGTGGCCGTGAGAACTCTACGGCAAGGGGGGGGGGAGAATGCCGAGTGATGCTGATGTTACACAGTCAGTGTGTGTGGGGAAGCGGGGGGGGGGTCTTACCTTCCCATAGAAGTCACTCATAATCTCAAGAGGGACATGGCAGCCTTCGTACATGGCGATGACTTCCTCGTCAGGAACCGGGTGAAGACCTCTGTGGAATGTGCAAAACGTGAGAGTGTTAATTGCACCAGTGTTTTTCCAACCTTTTTTTTTTGCGTTGAAAAAATGCGGAGGCACACCACCAGCAGAAATCATTAAAAAACGAAACTCAGTTGACAGTAAAAAGTCGTTGTCGCAATTGTTGCATATGACTTTAAACCAGGGGTCACCAACGCGGTGCACCAGGTAGCCCGTAAGGACCAGATGAGTCGCCCGCTGGCCTGTTCTAAAAATAGCTCAAATAGCTGCACTTACCAGTGAGCTGCCTCTATTTTTTAAATTGTATTTATTTACTAGCAAGCTGGTCTCGCTGTGCACGACATTTTTAATTCTAAGAGAGACAAAACTCAAATAGAATTTGAAAATCCAAGAAAATATTTTAAAGACTTGGTCTTCACTTGTTTAAATAAATTCATTATTTTTTTAATTTGCTTCTTATAACTTTCAGAAAGACAATTTTAGAGAAAAAATACGACCTTAAAAATTATTTTAGGATTTTTAAACACATATACCTTTTTACCTTTTAAATATCTTCCTCTTATTTCCTGACAATTTAAATCAATGTTCAAGTAATTTATTTATTTTTATTGTAAAGAATAATAAATACATTTTAATTGAATTATTCATTTTAGCTTCTGTTTTTTCGACGAAGAATATTTGTGAAATATTTCTTCAAACTTATCATGATTAAAATTCAAAAAAATTATTCTGGCAAATCTAGAAAATCTGTAGAATCAAATTTAAATCTTATTTCAAAGTCTTTTGAATTTCTTTTAAAATTTTTGTTCTGGAAAATCTAGAAGAAATAACGATTTGTCTTTGTTAGAAATATAGCTTGGTCCAATTTGTTATATATTCTAACAAAGTGTAGATTGGATTTTAACCTATTTAAAACATGTCATCCAAATTCTAAAATTAATCTTAATCAGGAAAAATTACTAATGATGTTCCATAAATTATTTTTTTAATTTTTTCAAAAAGATTCGAATTAGCTAGTTTTTCTCTTCTTTTTTTCGGTTGAATTTTGAATTTTAAAGAGTCGAAATTGAAGATAAACTATGTTTCGAAATTTAATTGTCATTTTTTTCGTGTTTTCTCCTCTTTTAAACCGTTCAATTAAGTGTAAATATCATTAATTATTAATAATAACATAGAGTTAAAGGTAAATTGAGCAAATTGGCTATTTCTGGCAATTTATTTAAGTGTGTATCAAAGTGGTAGCCCTTCGCATTAATCAGTACCCAAGAAGTAGCTCTTGCTTTCAAAAAGGTTGGTGACCCCTGCTTTAAACCATAACCAAGCATGCATCAATATACTGTAGCTCTTGTCTCAAAGTAGGTGTACTATCACAACCTGTCACATCACGCCGTGACTTATTTTGAGTTTTTTTTCTGTTTTCCTGTGTGTAGTGTTTTAGTTCTTGTCTTGCGCTCCTATTTTGGTGGCTTTTTCTCTTTTTTTGGTATTTTCCTGTAGCAGTTTCATGTCTTCCTTTGAGCGATATTTCCCGCATCTACTTTGTTTTAACAATCAATTATATTTCAGTTGTTTTTATCCTTCTTTGTGGGGACATTGTTGATTGTCACGTCATGTTCGGATGTACGTTGTGGACGCCATCTTTGCTCCACAGTAAGTCTTTGCTGTCGTCCAGCATTCTGTTTTTGTTTACTTTGTAGCCAGTGCAGTTTCAGTTTTGTTCTGCATAGCCTTCCCTAAGCTTCAATGCCTTTTCTTAGGGGCACTCACCTTTTGTTTATTTTTGGTTTAAGCATTTGACACCTTTTTACCTGCACCCTGCCTTCCGCTGTTCTCGACATCTACAAAGCAATTAGCTACCGGCTGCCACCTACTGATATGGAAGAGTATTATTACACGGTTACTCTGCCGAGCTCTAGACAGCACCGACACTCAACACCACACCACATCATTTGCAGACTATAATTACTGGTTTGCAAGGAATATTTTTAACCCAAATAGGTGAAATTAGATAATCTCCCACGGCACACCAGACTGTATCTCACGGCACACTAGTGTGCCGCGGCACAGTGGTTGAAAAACACTGAATTACACAATGTGCAAGAAAATCCTGTTTTATTAGTCAAATATATAAATACACTATATTCTTTCTTTCTTTCTTTCTTTTAGTTTATTTCGAACATGAACACATTTACATCATAATACATCACACAATTTCATATCATTTCATTTACATCATGCCCGAAAAGGAGTAGGAAGAAGCAAAGCTTATTTAATCCTACCCCTTTCCCACTTCAAAGCATTTACAATTATATAAAATCATTTATATAATTGTATTTATATATACTTACAATAATAATTATTGTCATTATTATTACATATAGGATGCACAATTAAATTAAATACATGTAAGCACAATTAAAAACATTACACAATAACAAACTAATAATAACAGAAACAATATCTGTCATTACTATATTTATTTTAATTTTCTTCAATATTTGTATTCAGAAAAAGGTGTTGCCATCACGAAGCTGAAATTGAATGGAGCCATCATGCAAACATTACTATATATGTTTATATATTACATACATATTTTTATTTTTATTGAATGCTGAGGAATATCAAATACAATTTTTTTCTGCAATCATACACATTTTTGAGCATGTTTAAAATACATGTACTGCTTCTTTTATACATTATTGATTTATTTTAATCAAAATAAAAACCACTTAATTCTGTTTATAATAGCATAATAGCATAGGAGAAGGGTATTTAACTGCATCCAAATGCTCCATTGAATTAGTATTCATAGTATATACACACACACATATATAATTACATTTTTTAAGTGAATTGAAAATCTTTTTAACAATCTTTCAGAAGTGCGTTGGACGTGAGCGTGCATAGTACTGATACCTGTATACGGTCCCCTGCTGGATGTAGTGGAACGCATCAATCTTCATCAGCAGTGCCTATCACAACAATGTCAGTGTTCACTACAAAGAAGATTGAGGAGATTCATCTCAATTACACTTCTCTCGCTAAGTACAAACCCCAAAGCCAGTGAAGTTGGCACGTTGTGTAAATGGTAAATACAAACAGAATACAATGATTTGCAAATCCTTTTCAACTCATATTCAATTGAATAGACTGCAAAGACAAGATAGTTAATGTTCCAACTGAGAAACGTGTTGTTGTTTTTTGGCAAATAATCATTAACCTGGCTTAATAATCATTAAGCCAGTGTGCCCACCCACACTGGCTTAAATGTAACTTAGATAATGGGTTTCACTATGTAAAGTGCTTTGAGTCACTAGAGAAAAGCGCTATATAAAAATAATTCACTTCACTTCACAAAAAAGTTGTCACAGGGGCATTTTTTACCACTGTGTTACATGGCCTTTCCTTTTAACAACACTCAGTAAACGTTTGGGAAGTGAGGAGACACATTTTTGAAGCTTTTCAGGTGGAATTCTTTCCCATTCTTGCTTGATGTACAGCTTAAGTTGTTCAACAGTCCGGAGGTCTCCGTTGTGGTATTTTAGGCTTCATAATGCGCCACACATTTTCAATGGGAGACAGGTCTGGACTACAGGCAGGCCAGTCTTGTACCCACACTCTTTTACTACGCAGCCATGCTGTTGTAGCATTGTCTTGCTGAAATAAGCAGGGGCGTCCATGATAACGTTGCTTGGATGGCAACGTATGTTGCTCCAAAACATGTATGTACCTTTCAGCATTAATGGTGCCTTCACAGATGTGTAAGTTACCCATGCCTTGGGCACTAATACACCCCCATACCATCACAGATGCTGACTTTTCAACTTTGCGCCTAGAACAGTCCGGATGGTTCTATTTCTCTTTGGTCCGGAGGACACGACGTCCACAGTTTCCAAAAACAATTTGAAATGTGGACTCTTCAGACCACAGAACACTTTTACACTTTGCATTAGACCATTTTAGGGCTGCAACTAACAACTAATTTGATAATCGATTAATCTGTCGATTATTCCTTCGATTAATCGATTGATGATCGGATAAAAGAGACAAACTACATTTCTATCCTTTCCAGTATTTTATTGAAAAAAAAACACCATACTGGCACCATACTTATTTTGATTATTGTTTCTCAGCTATTTGTAATTGTTGCCGTTTATAAATAGTTTTATTAAAAAATAAAAAAATTTAAACAAAATAATTAAAAGAAAATAATTAAAACAAGTAGCCTCTGCGCATGCATAGATCCAACGAATCGATGACTAAATTAATCGCCAACTATTTTTATAATCGATTTTAATCGATTAGTTGTTGCAGCCCTAGTCCATTTTAGTTGATCTTGGGCCCAGCAAAGTCGGCGGCGTTTGTGGGTGTTGTTGATAAATGGTTTTCGCTTTGCATAGTAGAGTTTTAACTTGCACTTACAGATGTAGCAGCGAACTGTAGTTACTGACATTCGTTTTCTGAAGTGTTCCTGAGCCCACGTGGTGATATCCTTTACACACCGGTGATGGTTTTTGATGCAGTACCGCCTGAGGGATCAAAGGTCCGTAACATCATCGCTTACGTGCAGTGATTTCTCCGAACCTTTCGATGATATTACGGACCGTAGATGGTGAAATCCCTCAATTCCTTGCAATAGCTCGTTGAGAAATGTTGTTCTTAAACTTAAACAATTTGCTCACCTATTTGTTCATTGTTTGTGAATGACTGAGCATTTCATGTAAGCTGCTTTTATACCCAATCATGGCACCCACCTGTTCCCAATTAGCCTGTTCACCTGTGGGATGTTCAAAATAAGTGTTTGATGAGCATTCCTCAACTTTCTCAGTCTTTTTTGCCACTTGTGCCAGCTTTTCTGAAACATGTTGCAGGCATCAAATTCCAAATGAGCTAATATTTGCAAAAAAGAACAAAATCTACCAGTTGGAACATTAAATATCTTGTATTTGCAGTCTATTTAATTGAATATAAGTTGAAAAGGATTTGCAAATCATTGTATTCTCTTTTTATTTACCATTTACACAAAGTACCAACTTCACTGGTTTTGGGTTTTGTATAAGGTGTGAATAAAAAGGAGATCTCACCTTCTGGACATCATAGTGAAGACCCCTCACAGCAAAATTGGGGATATACTCATAATTCCGTAAGCTCTCTGGATACTAGGTTGAAGAAAAACAGGTTTTTTTAATAGCAGAACGGAAGAAAAACACACGAGTAATGTTAATTGTTACATCTCACATCAAATAATGCATCATTTACAACGCACCCTGTGCTTAGTGATCAGGATGTCCCGCGCTATGTTGAAGATGAGGGTGTGGAGGTGACTGGAGTAGAAGGCCAGCGTGTAGTCGTAATCGAAGCCATAAATCTCGATGTCCCTGAGGCTCATCTCGTTGTTGGCGAAGATGGTGTCGGGGTTGACGGGTGTGCCGGTGATGGACGGGAGGACATCTGAGAGGACAGGAATACTCAATGATATGTTTATCGTTGGGGTTGTCGAGTCAAGTCAACTGAAGAGATCGGAAGGCACTGCCCACGTTGAGCGAGTCAAGAAGCACGATCCTGGAATGACAGAAAACCAACAGAACCAGGACAGGACTCCTGGTAGGGAAGAAACCTTGCTCTGCGGGACGGCCGTCTGCCTCGACCGGTTGGGTTGAGATAGACGGACGGAGGACTAAGCTTAACCAGGACAAGACTGAAGTTTTAGTCATTGGCCCTGAGGCCCTGAGAGAGAAACACACATCAAAACTACAATCAGTGTCTTTAACTGCATCACTACGAGCGAAAAATCTGGGCGTCGTTTTCGACTCTGACCTCAGTTTTATACCAAAAATATAACAAAAACTGTTTTTTAATGCTTTCTAGTATTGCACCTTTGCAATTACTACAAAATTCAGCGCCACGTGTCCTGACAAAAACCACAAAGCGGGCTCACATTACACCAGTTTTAAAATCTCGCAGTGACGCGGCACAGTGGTTGAAAAACACTGCTCTAGACAACACAGACACTCAACAACAACACATAATTTGCAGACTAGAATTACTGGTTTGCAAAAAATATTTTTTAGACCCAAATATTGTGAAATTAGATCATCTCCCACGTAACTACACACACAGGCAGACAGCTAACAAACAATCCAAGACGTCTAATAAAGTTCCAAAGCAGATTAATTTTCAGGCAAATCATATAGTAGATGTAGATGCCCATATCGGCTGTTCAGATTTACTTTACAAAAGAGAAGTGTAGGATACTTCTCTTGTTGCCTTATTTGTATTTTGACTTTATTAAATGTATTTATATTATCATTTGGTGCAGCCAGGTATTTTCATATCGCCACAAGGTGTCAGTAAGAGTCTACAACAGGGGTGTCCAAACTTTTTCCACTGAGGGCCGCATTCTGAAAAATCAAAGCAAGCGGGGGCCATTTAGATATTTTTTTATTTTAAAAACCAATACAATATATGTATAACAAATATACATTTAGGCCTCCACTCAGGCTTGATCCCGGGGACCCCAAAGGGTTTTGGTCAACAAAATATAAAAAATGTGTCATTATTCAGTATTATTATTTTTATTATTATTCAAGTTTTAAATCTCTAGATCAACATTAGGTCTATCTGTCAATATAACGGTTTTAAATATTTAAGTTGTATGCCCTTGTTGTCAAAGAAAACCCTGTTTTTTTATGGAAAAAACACAAAATATGCAATAATTTCACACAACAAAGTTTTTTAGTGGAATATTTGAGATTATATAATAATTGGAGCCTTAAAAAGGTCAATAACTCATAACAACATTGATTTTAATTCATTATTATTTTTTTGAGCAATGACACTTAAAAACAAATCACACTAAAATTATTATAAATAAATAATTATAGTGTTAAAAATATATATATATTTTTTTTACTGTTTACTTTTAACACAATAATCTCGAGATCAACTTCAGATCCATCCGTCAATTATACGTTTTATTGTTGTTTATGTTTTTCGTTTGTTCGTTTTAGGCCCTTTGAAAAAAACAGCTCAGTTTTTTATATGGCAAACACAAAATATGCAACATTTTCCCCAAAAATACCTCAAATGTGACGTAATTGGAGCCTTGAATAGGTCAATAATTCATAATGACATTGATTTTGATTCATTATTATTTTTTAAAGAAAGAAACAGCCTGCATGGCAGCTTTGTGTTATTAGAGTAAACATTGCGACATTTTCTTGTTACATTTCACCTGTTTGCTCTTTTATACCACTTATGTTTTTAATTTTTTTCAATCGTATTTTTAAAATGGGCCGTTAAAAAATGACCTGCGGGCCACAAATGGCCCCCGGGCTGCACTTTGGACACCCCTGGTCTACAATCAAATGGGCATAACATTGCCGTCCCACAGGGCATTTCCTGTGGGAAGGGATTCGTTCCCAGGGATTCGAATAAAGAACCAACTCTTTTTCTTTACTATAGTGGCCTCGATAACGGGAACCGGTTCTCAAAAAGGGATTAGAGTCCATGGAATCGGTTCTTTTCTTATCGAACAACCGGGAGAACCGGTTTCGAACATCATCCCTACCCACGGCACACTCCGCGGCACAGTGGTTGAAAAACACTGCCCTAATATATGAGCCCTCTTTTAAGGCAGCACTTGCCTTGACCTTAAAAAGTTAAAATGACCTTAAAAAGTTAAAATTCCAGGCCTGTCATGTAACTAAATAACGTAATCAATATATTTAAAGTTGTATAGTACTGTGACACACAAAAAGGAGAGTACTTTCAAATAATCATACCTTGTGTGTATTTTTTGGTCTTATTGTAAACAGACCACAAGGAGCTACTGGACACACGTGACGGTGATGACGTCGATAAGTGGGCGGTCCTCCGAAGAGTGCTAGCTTGTAGCGGCAACAGTTCACTACGTCCACGGTCCACCGCGCCGAAATTCCGTCCCCACACAAGAGCCGCGGGGCGGGAAGCTCTCAAGACTCGACAGGAAACCCGCGCGGCTCCCTGGAGAGAGACTCTGCGGGTAAGCAGACACGAGAGAGGCGCTGACAAGGACGCCATTATTGTCAGTCTCCCCCCCTGTCAATACCTTAAACGATGCTGTGACGTCACGTCCGTGTTTGGGGACGAGCGCAGCCAATCAGCGACTCGCTTCCGGTTTGGCGCACGTCGCTTATAAAAATGAAAGTTTATCAAAAAATAATACATGTTTTTACTAAAATAGCGTCGCATGATTACAATTAAAAAATAATAATGTATCGATGAGTTTATGTTTTTGGATAAAGAAGACTATTTATTCCACTGTTGGAGGGTAATATCTACATGCAGTATGGACAGCATATAGCAGGGGGCGGCAACCCAAAATGTTGAAAAAGCCATATTGGACCAAAATTAAAAGCCTTATATAAGTTATAATGAAGGCAACACATGATGTAAGTGTCTATATTAGCCTACTATCAAAATTACTGTAAAAGTCTTGTATAAGTGTTATAATGAAGACAACACATGATGTAAGTGTCTATATTAGCCAGAGGTGTGGACTCGAGTCACATGACTTGGACTCGAGTCAGACTCGAGTCATGAATTTGATGACTTTAGACTCGACTTGACAAAATGTAAAGAGACTTGCAACTCGACTTAGACTTTAACATCAATGACTTGTGACTTCACTTGGACTTGAGCCTTTTGACTTGACATGACTTGCTACTTTCCCCAAAACCCAAAGCTTAAAAAGTTATTTGGGAGCGCTCCGTATCTTTCATTTTGTACGTGTCTGTCTGTCTATCAGCGTGTGTGCTGCCTGTCAGCTGGTGTGCTGTCAGTACAACAGCCAATCAAATTAGTTATATGTTGTTTTCATCACACAGCATTCATCCAATCAAATTGCAGGACAACCACCGAACAAGAGTTGTCAAACAATGCGGCAGAGAGAAACAATTATGCCAAAGTTGGTTTCGTTCGGGTATAAAAACTACGACTTGGTCAACAAAAAACGAATTGCGTATGCAAATCACGCAGTTCGAATATTACAGACGGAGACGCAACAACTTCCAACTTCGTTCGACATTTGAAGTTGCCCAAAGAAGGGTAAGTTTTGAATGTAAGATAACGTTTATTGGCTAAGTAACATGACTTTTATTTGCTGTGTAGTTAAATCAGTGAGGCTGTAAACTCACTGCTAACGTTATAACCATAGACATGTTTTAAGGGTACGCAGCATCGAGCGCTGCTGCCTACTGGCGCAGACGAGACGCGGGGCCGCCATCTTGGAGTGGTGATCCGCTCCACTCAGTGCAATTCATTTGTCAGGAGCAATGAACTGTCAGCGCATTTAATTCATTTTACCTCACTGAATACCACTGATTGTCACGCGGTTTTTGTCATACGTGTAGCTATGATAACGGACACATGTTTTGGCAAGTTTTATTATTCATAGTTTGCTTATCTCTGTTGCTGCAGCAGCAGAGAGTTTATTCTGTCTTGACACTTTGTATTGATATTTTGTATTACATTCTTCCCTTAAATGATCATGTTTACAGTGATTGTTATGTATGTATTTTTTATGTATGTCGCTTTGGATAAAAGCGTCTGCCAAATACTTAAACATAAACACCTGAAAGTCTTTATATCAGCTAAAACCACCAATTTGTTTCACTACATTCAGAATAAAACCAAATGCTGTTTTACCCAACAATGTTAGTATTTGAATATTGTTACTTGAAGACTTATTCCTGGTTACAATTATACTGTTAAGAAAGTATTGTCTTATATTTTGCCTAAAATGAGAATGCATCATACTCAGTGGTGGCTGGTGAATTTTGTTTTAGGTGGGGCAGAAAGTTTGTAAACCAAACCCCTGTAGGGGCGTCATCCTCCCCCAGAAGATTTATTTGTGATTTTCACATACAAATATTGAAGATCTTTGCTCCTTCTCAACTCTGTGGTAATATTATTTTCATAAAATACAACCAATAGTATGTTAATGTTTGTTTTTGCAAATGTGTTTATTCTGTAAAGGAATGAGTTAAATGTTTAAAATTGTTTAAACTATTAAAATTACTGTTAATAGTGCTATTATGAATTGCAATGTCAGCACTATTTTTTTTCCTGCAATTTCAAATGCACTTGTTTTAATAAATACATACAGCGTTTTAAAAGCATACACAATCTGTGTAAAAATATTAGTCTGTGGTTAAAAGGACTTGAAAGGACTCGAAACTCAAAATGCAGGACTTGGGACTCGACTTGAGACTTTCCAGTCTTGACTTTGGACTTGACTCGGGACTTGCCTGTCTTGACTCGGGACTTGACTCGAGACTTGAGGGCAAAGACTTGAGACTTACTTGTGACTTGCAAAGCAATGACTTGGTCCCACCTCTGATATTAGCCTATCAAAATGACTTTAAAAGTGTTATAATGAAGGCAACACATGATGTAAGTGTCTATATGAGCTATATTAGCCTACTATCAAAATGACTTTATAAAGTCTTATATAAGTGTTATAATGAAGGCAACACGTGATGTAAGTGTCTATATTACCTATATTAGCCTATCAAAATGACTTTAAAAGTGTTATAATGAAGGCAACACATGATGTAAGTGTCTATATGAGCTATATTAGCCTACTATCAAAATTACTTTAAAATTCTTACATAAGTGATAGTGAAGGCAACACATGATGTAAGTGTCTATAGTAGCTATATTAGCCTACTATCAAAATGACTTTAAAAGTCTTATATAAGTGTTATAGTGAAGACAACACATGATGTAAGTGTCTATATTAGCTATATTAGCCTACTATCAAAATAACTTTAAAGGTGTTATAATGAAGGCAACACATGATGTAAGTGTCTATATGAGCTATATTAGCCTACTATCAAAATGACTTTAAAAGTCTTATAAGTGTTATAATGAAGGCAACACATGATGTAAGTGTCTGTATTAGCTATATTAGCCTACTATCAAAATTACTTTAAAAGTCTTATATAAATGTTATAATGAAGGCAACACATGATGTAAGTGTCTATATTAGCTATATTAGCCTACTATCAAAATGACTTTAAAAGTGTTATAATGAAGACAATACATGACGTAAGTGTCTATATTAGCCTACTATCAAAATGACTTTAAAAGTCTTATATAAGTGTTATAATGAAGACAACACAGGATATAAGTTAAATATTATATATATATATATATATATATATATATATATATATATATATATATAATAATATATATATATATATATATATATATATATATATATATATATATATATATATATATATATATATATATATATATATATATATAATATATATATTATATATATATAAATATATAATATATATATATATATATATATATATATATATATATATATATATATATATATATATATAATATTATTAAGTTAAATATTAGCTATGTCAGCCTACTATCAAAGGCTGACACAAATCTTCATTGACAGAAATGTTGTATTCTAATTTTTATTCTACACATTTTTGCAACATTTGGAAATCATTAGTAAAATGGAATTTTCTCACAAGATGAGATAACTCCTGGAAATGACTGTCTCAGAATGGCCAAAGGTATAGATGTGTGTGTCCAAGTTAAAGGAAACGGCAGGCTGTCTTCTTCTAATGGATTTATTACAATCTTTGCAAGCTACTTAACGTTTGCTGTGGTCTGGAACAACATGGCACACAGACAACTTTGAGAAATGCAGCCAATATTACATACAGATAATGTGTCATGTAAATATAAATTAAATACACAGAGGACATAAGTGAAGGAAATTAAATGAGCTCAAATATACCTACAAACGAGGCATAATGATGCAATATATGTACATACAACTAGCCTAAATAGCATGTTAGCATCGATTAGCTTACAGTCATGGATTGACCAAATATGCCTGATTAGCACTCCAACAAGTCAATAACATCAACAAAGCTCACCTTTGTGCATTCACGCACAGTATAAAACGTTTGGTGGACAAAATGAGACAAAGAAGGAGTGGCATAAAACACGTCTTTCTGTGGCAGCGTCGGAGAAAGTTGTGCATGTAAACAAACTACGATGAGTTCAAGGATCGTTGAAATCAGTAGGACAAAACGGCACTTGCCAAATACTCTCATCAGCAACGCATGTTTAATATAAACAGTGGGATTTCTAACCATTAGGAAGGTTTGTGTCATGTTTGTCCTCCTACAGAAAATATATATTATTCTTCATCTTTTTCCATTTTCACACATCTCTGAAAGAGGTCCAGGGAGCCACTAGGGCGGCGCTAAAGCCGCGGGTTGCTGACCCCCCGGCATATAGTATAGATTGGACAAAACATGACAAATAATACAATACAAGTAGGACACAAATACAAGTATTCTGTACGGTACATTAAATGTAAACATCTAGCATGTTACATAAATATCATGTATTTACACAACATTCCATACTGGACCCATAACCACTTATGTGCAGTATTTTGTGGACATGAACTAGATTTTGTCTGTGGCCCCATGTTGTTCTTTAATATTGCTAGGGCTCGGGTTTATAAGATGCTAATTAAATTGAACAACCCTCACTAGTTATTGAATTATAAACAGTGCACTAATAGAACCTGCAGTCAGAGCTTTGCTGGTGATGTGGCTCCCTCTAGTGTTTATGTCAGGAACCTGTCCTGGGCACCTCTAATTGGGACACATTTTTGCACCGAGGGCCGCGTACTGAAGTGAAAAGTACACTATATTGCCAAAAGTATTTGGCCACCCATCCCAATTTCAGGGCTTTTGTACTCCTAATCATTATCTTCTTGATAATTGTAACCCATTAAGCCAATTAGAAAATGTAGGCCTTACTTTCATAAATCGACATTTATGTGGACATTTTTTTGCCTGGAGGATAATAATGTTGACAAACATTTCTATGTTACAGTCCTTTATCTGGGATCTGAGCCGAGGATGCCGTTGTGGCTTGTGCAGCCCTTTGAGACACTTGTGATTTACCTCCTGGTACCCTAGCACCTCCAAAACCCTCAAATCTAAACTCCAAACATCTCAAAACAAGCTAGTCAGGTTACTTCTAGACCTCCACCGCAGATCCCACCTCACTCCTACCCACTTCTCTAAAGTGGGCTGGCTCAAGGTGGAGGACAGAGTTAAACAACTTGCACTGAGCTTAGTCTATAAAATCCACTACACCTCCCTGATACCGAAGTACATGTCAAACTACTTCCTTAAAGTAAATGACCGCCATAACCACAACACCAGGGGGAGCTCCACTAACCACGTTAAACCCAGATTCCGAACTAACAAAGGTCTTAACTCATTCTCTTTCTATGCCACATCAATGTGGAATGCGCTCCCAACAGGTATAAAAGAAAGGGCATCTCTATCCTCCTTCAAAACCGCAATAAAAGTTCACCTCCAGGCAGCTACAACCCTAAACTAACACCTTCCCCAGATTGCTAATAATCAAATGTAAACAATCAAATGCAGATACTTTTTCTTATGCCTTCTGATCTCTCTCTCTCTCTCTCTCTCTCTCTCTCTCTCTCTCTCTCTCTCTCTCTCTCTCTCTCTCTCTCTCTCTCTCTCTCTCTCTATGTCCACTACTTGCTGTCCATACCCCCCCCCCCCTCCACACCCCTGATTGTAAATAATGTAAATAATTCAATGTGATTATCTTGTGTGATGACTGTATTATGATGATAATATATATGATAGTATATATCTGTATCATGAATCAATTTAAGTGGACCCCGACTTAAACAAGTTGAAAAACTTATTCGGGTGTTACCATTTAGTGGTCAATTGTACGGAATATGTACTTCACTGTGCAACCTACTAATAAAAGTCTCAATCAATCAATCAATAAGTAAACTTTGATTGATTGATTGATTGATTGATTAATAAAAATACCAAATTTGATCTCTTCTATAGAGAATGGGGACATCTCCACACCCTTGTTTCTCAGCCAATCTCTGATCTCCTCCCAACACACATGTACACTTTCACATTCCACACACAGATGATTGACATCCTCTACAGCTCCACAGATACAACCTCCATGTTCAATTTAAGTTTCAAAAAAATCCTTAGATTTTTTTTATTTGAAATTAATCATTTTAAATGGTATTTCTTTAATTTTGGGAAGAATTCGGTATGTAATATATATTGTCCTTATTTTCCTTAGCTCCACTTTTGTAAACTCCTTCAGGATATATTGTCGATGAACTGTGCCCGGAAAATATTATTTCACTACAACTGCCCTCGTATATTTGTTGGAGCATTTTTCATCACAGAAATGAACATCTTCAATATGAAGGTTTCTCAGACAAGGGGTCGATCGTCTTTGAATATAAAAACATCTTGAGTCACCATAGATTTTAAGGATAGAAGTATTGCTTTGAAACAGATTTTTTGAACAACATTGATACTTTTCATACATTTTTTCATACGTAAACAAACTGTCCATTAAATGTCTGACAGCCCAAATACCTACAAAGTTGCATTATTATATATATATATATATATATATATATATATATATATATATATATATATATATATATATATATATATATATATATATATATATATATATATGTATATATATATATATATATATATATATATATATATATATATATATATATATATATATATATATATATATATATATATGGATGTTCTTATTAACTAGAATGTAAGGGTTATTCCATATATGGAGATCGCAAAAAGCCGCTGCCTGACCAGGGCTCGGAAAATCTGCAGAGACTCCTCCCACCCCCACCAAGGACTGTTTTCATTGCTGGACTCTTGAAAGAGGTTCCGTCAGCCTCCGTAGCAGAACCTCCAGGTTCTGTAACAGCTTCTTCCCTCAGGCCGTAAGACTCTTGAACGCATCAAAATAATCCCCTCAATTCCCCCCCAAAAATTGATTAACTGGCTGGAATATAAAGACAATATAACATACATCCATAAACGTGGATGCATATGCAAAAGTGCAATATATTTATCTGTACAGTAATCTATTTATTTATATCTGCACCTGACTTGACTTCACTATTAAAGCGGGTGACATTGTTATCACCAGGAAAGATGAGGTCACCTACCTAGGTTCCATTCTAGAGGCTAATCTTTCCTGTGATAAAATGGCAACCAAGGTAATCAAAAAGGTCAACCAACGAACAAAATTTCTCTGCAGAATCTCCTCTCTGGTCAACAAAAGCACCGTGAAGATTCTAGCGGGAACTCTCATTCAACCCTTTTTCGATTAAGCGTGCACCTCCTGGTACCCCAGCACCTCCAAAACCCTCTAATCTAGACTCCAAACATCCCAGAACAAGCTAGTCAGATTACTTCTAGACCTCCATCCCAGATCACACCTCACTCCTACCCACTTCTCCAAAGTGGGCTGGCTGAGGGTGGAGGACATAGTAAAACAACTTGCACTGAGCCTGGTCTATAAAATCCGCTACACCTCCCTGATACCGAAGTACATGTCAAACTACTTCCAGAACGTAAATGACCGCCATAACCACAACACCAGGGGGAGCTCCACTGACCACGTCAAACCCAGATTCCGATCTAACAAAGGTCTTAACTCATTCTCCTTCTATGCCACATCAATGTGGAATGCGCTCCCAACAGGTATAAAAGAAAGTGCATCTCTATCCTCCTTCAAAAGCGCACTAAAAGAACACCTCCAGGCAACTTCAACCCTTGACTAACACCCTCCCCCTCCACATCCCACCTCCCCGGATTGTCAATAATCAAATGTAAATAATCAAATGTATATACTTGTTCTTATGCTTTCTGAGCTCACTGTTCACTGCTCGCTGTACATATCCTACGAAGTGAGACCTACACTGTTTCAATGTCCATTTCTCAGATGATATAATTGTTGATGACTGAAGTATGCTGATATCAACCCAACCTAACCCCCCATGAATTGATTTACGTGGACCCCGACTTAAACAAGTTGAAAAACGTATTCGGGTGTTGCCATTTAGTGGTCAATTGTACGGAATATGTACTGTACTGTGCAATCTACTAATACAAGTTTCAATCACTCAATCAATCAATCAATCCCCGCCCCAACCCCCTCCACATACCACCCCCCGGATTGTAAATAATGTAAATAATTCAATGTATATACTCTGATGATTAACTTGTGTGATGACTGTATTATGCTGATGGTATATATTTGTACCATGAATTGATTAACGTGCTGATATCAACCCAACCTAACCCCCCATGAATTGATTTACGTCGACCCCGACTTAAACAAGTTGAAAAAACTTATTTAGGTGTTACCATTTAGTGGTCAATTGTACGGAATATGTACTGTACTGTGCAATCTACTAATAAAAGTCTCAATCAATCAATCAAAACCTTATCGCTCTTTTATCCTGCACTACCATGGGCTAATGCAACGAAATGTTGTTCTTATTTGTACTGTAAAGTTCAAATTTGAATGACAATAAAGGGAAGTCTAAGTCTAATATAGGTGTGTTGTGTGGAGAGAAATTGTGTTTAAAGTTCTGAGGTCCGAGAGCCAGCTCCAGCTCGTGGTGCCCAAGACCAGACTTAAAGGCCTACTGAAAGCCACTACTACCGACCACGCAGTCTGATAGTTTATATATCAATGATGAAATCTTAACATTGCAACACATGCCAATACGGCCGGGTTAACTTATAAAGTGCAATTTTAAATTTCCCGCCACACTCCCGATTGAAAACGTCTAGATATGATGACATATGCGCGTGACGTAAACGGTTGATAGAAGTATTGGTACCCCATTGAATACAATATAAAAAAGCTCTGTTTTCATTTCAAAATTCCACAGTATTCTGGACATCTGTGTTGGTGAATCTTTTGCAATTTGTTTAATGAACAATGGAGACTGCAAAGAAGAAAGTTGTAGGTGGGATCGGTGTATTAGCGGCGGACTACAGCAACACAACCAGGAGGACAGAGATGGATAGCAGACGCGCTAGCCGCCGAACTCACCTTAACTTCCTCCGTCTCGCCGACCGCATGTGTGATCGGGTGATGTCCTTCGTCGCACCGTCAATCGCTGGAACGCAGGTGAGCACGGGTGTTGATGAGCAGATGAGGGCTGGCTGGCGTAGGTGGATAGCTAATGTTTTTAGCATTGCTCTGTGAGGTCCGGTTGCTAAGTTAGCTTCAATGGCGTTGTTAGCAACAGCATTGTTAACCTTCGCCAGGCTGGAAAGCATTAACCGTGTAGTTACATGTCCATGGTTTAATAGTATTGTTGATCTTCTGTCTATCCTTCCAGTCAGGGATTTATTTATTTTGTTTCTATATGCAGTTAAGCACGATGCTATCACGTTAGCTCCGTAGCTAAAGTGTTTCGTCGATGTATTGTCGTGGAGATAAAAGTCACCGTGAATGTTCATTTCGCGTTCTCGACTCTCATTTTCAAGAGGATATAGTATCCGAGGTGGTTTAAAATACAAATCCGTGATCCACAATAGAAAAAGGAGAGAGTGTGGAATCTAATGAGCCAGCTTGTACCTAAGTTACGGTCAGAGCGAAAAAAGATATGTCTTGCACTGCATTCTAGTCCTTCACTCTAACGTTCCTCATCCACAAATCTTTCACCCTCGCTCAAATTAATGGGGTAATCGTCGCTTTCTCGGTCCGAATCGCTCTAGCTGCATTGAAAACAATAGGAAAATGTGAGGAACCTGTCAACTGACTACGTCACGCTACTTCCGGTAGGGGCAAGGCTTTTTTTTTATCAGAGACCAAAAGTTGCGAACTTTATCGACGTTGTTCTATACTAAATCCTTTCAGCAAAAATATGGCAATATCGCGAAATGATCAAGTATGACACATAGAATGGATCTGCTATTCCCGTTTAAATAAAAAAAAAAAATTTCAGTAGGCCTTTAAGTCTCGTCTTAAAAGACCCACTTTTATTCTTTGGCTTTTAACACTACGTGAGTTGTGTGGTCCTCTGTTGTCCTCTGTGGGGTTTGTTTATACATTTTGATTTCTATTCACCGTTTTAATTGGTTTTACCCTTTAAAATCGTTTTTAATCATATTTATTTTTATATTGGTTTTATATTTATTTATTTTTTGTTTTTATTCAGTCATTGGTGGAGCTAGGGATAATATTTGAATATTGTTTTTATTATTATTGTTTTTAATATTGTTGTGCTGCACTTTGGAAACATTTTTGTTGTTTAAATGTGCTCTATAAATAAAGTGGATTGGATTGAAAGTGGATTGGATTAAACAATAATTGGGGTCTGTTGGTTAAAGATTGACTGGTAAACTCATTACCAGACATTAAAAGTCACAACGCAACAGAAAATGTATTCCTCTGGAATATGGAATTATATACCATATTGAACACCAGTTCGCAATCAAAGTTGGATGACATTATCAGGAAGTGATGCACCGCGTTTTACCTCCTCGACCAATGGGGGCCGGCCACGCTTTTAGGGTACAGACTTATGTAGCCGACGCTGATTGGTCGGCGTGGCAGCGTCGTCTCCGCTCCGATTGGTCCACGGTGGTGCGTGGTGCGCTGCCATTGGTCAGTGGACGAGCATTTAACAGAGTGGGGTTTTCTCACTGAGGGCGGTTCATTGTCAGTTTGTCTACCGAGGAACGATAAACGTGCTTTGACTCACCTTTTTTTGCTCCGAGCTGTTCACCATCAGGCGAAAGAAGCTAAAATGAGGCGGGTGTGGGCTTTAGGTCTGTTCGTCGCGCTGCTGGCCTTCGGTGAGTAGCTTTGTCTTCACCCGGGAACTTGCTATGGTTAGCCGTTAAGCTAACACTAATATGTCGTTAATATCTGCTTATTTGGCTGACGGTTTGCTTAAAACCTGCTTATTTTAACACAAGGATGTAATTTATCATCCTTCGTCTGTCATTAAGCATTAATTTTGCGTTGCTACAGTAAACATGTTATCCACCCGGCTTTCTAGAAGTTTCTATTAGTCATTGAATTATCTATCCAAAAGTATACAGGCATTTGTTTTATTTTGTATTAACAGTCAAGTCTACACCTATTATTAGTCACATATTATATAGGCATCATTAATACTACACTAACGTCATTGGTAATGTATATACATCCAAAACGTGCACACGCAGTTTTAAGTTTCCAATCATTTCTACAACTCTTATTATTTTGTGATACATACTTGTTGGTCACAAAAAAAACATTCATGAAGTTTGGTTCTTTCCTGATTTTTTTATGGGTCTACTGAAAATGTGAGCAAATCTGCTGAGTCAAAAGACTACATACAGCAATGTTAATATTTGTTAAGTTTCACTGCAATAAGATGCTTTTGGTAGCCATCCACCAGCTTTGTTTCATCCTCCAGAAGGTCTTATCTTTGTCCGTGTGATGTCAGATGAAAGAAAAAATGAGCTGTTTGGCCACGATACCCAGCAATATATTTTTAGAGGGAAAAAAGGGCTTTAATCCCAGGAACACCACCCTACCGTCAAGCATGGTGGTGGTAGTATTATGCTCTGGGCCTGTTTTGCTGCCAATGGGACTGGTGCTTTAAATGGTACAATGAAAAAGGAGGATTACCTCCAAATTCTTCAGGACAACCTAAAATCATCAGTCCGGTGCAGTTGGGTGTTCCAACAGGACAATGACCACAAACACATGTCAAAAGTGGTAAAGGAATGGCTAAATCGGGCTAGAATGAAGGTTTTAGAATGGCCTTCCCAAAGTCCTGACTTAAACGTGTGGACAATGTTGAAGAAACAAGTCCATGTCAGGAAACCAACAAATTTAGATGAACTGCACCAATTTTGTCAAGAGTGGTCAAAAATTCAAGCAGAAGCTTGTGGATGGCTACCAAAAGCGCCTTATTGCAGTGAAACTTGCCAAGGGACATGTAAGCAAATATTAACATTGCTGTATGTATACTTTTGACCCAGCACATTTGCTCACATTTTCAGTAGACCATAATAAATTCATAAAAGAACCACACTTCAATTCTGTTTTGCTGCCAATGGAACTGGTGCTTTAAATGGGACAATGAAAAAGGAGGATTGCCGCCAAATTCTTCAGGACAACCTAAAACCATCAGCCCGGAGGTTGGGTCTTGGGCGCAGTTGGGTGTTCCAACACGACAATGACCCCAAACACATGTCAAAAGTGGTAAAGCTATGGCTAAATCAGGCTGGAATGAAGGTTTTAGAATGGCCTTCCCAATGTCCTGACTTAAATGTGTGGACAATGCTGAAGAAACAAGTCAATGTCAGAAAATCAGAAATACTTTATTAATCCCCGAGGGGAAATTACAATTTTCAGCACAATCCCATTCAAGATCAGACAAACATTACAGGGAGACAGAACAGGATTGCTGACGAGTCCAAAACCAACAAATGTAGCAGAACTACACCAATTTTGTCAAGAGGAGTGGTCAAAAATTCAAGCAGAAGCTTGTGGATGGCTACCAAAAGCGCCTTATTGCAGTGAAACTTGCCAAGGGACATGTAAGCAAATATTAACATTGCTGTATGTATACTTTTGACCCAGCAGATTTGCTCACATTTTTAGTAGACTCATAATAAACTCATAAAAGAAGCAAACTTCATGAGTGTTTTTTTGTGCCCAACAAGTATGTGCTCCAATCACTCCCACAAAATAAGAGTTGTAGAAATGATTGGAAACTCAAAACAGCCATGACATTATGTTCTTTACAAGTGCATGTAAACTTTTGACCAAAAAGTGCACATAAAACTAAGGCACTTATCAAAGTGACTATAAAGTGTTTGGATATGTGCACACAAATAACCACTTTTTAATGAATTGTAGCTGCAGTGCGAGCTGAGGATGAACTGGATGTGGATGGCGCAGTGGAAGAGGACCTGGGCAAGAGCAGGGATGGCTCCAAGACAGACGATGAGGTGGTTCAGAGGTTAGTGTCTTATTTATTCATAGGTTTTAACCGGATTGTTCTGGGTGGTGTACTTTAAATAAAAGCCAAGGACTGAGAAGTGCTGGATTTCCCTACACGTATACTAAATGCTGTAATGACCTAACAACAAGGCTCTACCATGTCTCTCACATGTCATAAAAGTAATTAGAAAGCAAAAGACACGCGTACACTTAGTCCCTGTTCTTTAAATAGTGACCCCAGCGAACATGCTTTATCAGTATCATGCGTCCCAAAGTCACCAGCCTTGGCGTCACTATAGACGGTGACTTTAAACTTGACAAGTCAATGCCGTTTTTAAAATCGTGTTTTTGGCAAATGTAAAACTGTTTTTGTCTTAGCCTTTTTGAACACGTGGCCTGGACTACTGCAATTGTACTTTATGCTGGCATTAGCCAAAAAGCTCTCTCCCGGTTGCAGTTAGTCCAGTCAAAAACGCGGCAGCACGACTTAACAGGGGCCAGAAAACTCGAGCATATTACCCCAATTCTTGAGACTTTGCACCGGCTCCCTGTTCATTTTAGAACAGATTTAAAAATGTTGCTGTTTGGTTTTAAAGCACCTCATTCAATCTCGGACCTCATCCAAATTTACACTCCTGCGTCCGCTCCGAGGTCCAGCTCCAGCTCGTGGTGCCCAAGACGAGACTTAAAACCAGGGGAGACAGGGGCCTTCTCTGTGGTCGGCTCTAAGGTCTGGAACACTCTGCCACTCCATGTTCCAACTACTCCCACAGTGAAGTGTTTTAAGTCTCGATTATTCTCTGGCTTTTAACACTACGTGAGTTGTGTGGTCCTGTGTTTTTTTTATTTTTATTTCTATTGGTTTTACCCTTTTTTTTTTAAATCGGTTTTAATCATTTATTTTTATATTGGTTTTGTTTTGTTTTTATTCAGTCATTGGTGGAGCTAAAGATAGTATTTGAATCTTGTTTTTAATATTTTTGTGCAGCACTTTGGAAACATTTTTGTTGTTTAAATGTGCTATGTAGTGAAGTGAATTATATTTATATAGCGCTTTTCTCTAGTGACTCAAAGCGCTTTACATTGTCAAACCCAATATCTAAGTTACTTTTTTATAACCAGTGTGGGTGGCACTGGGAGCAGGTGGGTAAAGGGTCTTGCCCAAGGACACAACGGCAGTGATTAGGATGGCAGAAGCGGGGATCGAACCTGGAACCCTCAAGTTTCTGGCACAGCCACTCTACCAACCGAGCTATATAATAAAGTGGATTAGTTACAAAAACATGCTCCTTGTAGCCATTCATCCAGACTTCCTCTTTTTTGATTGAAAAGAATAAAATCAGCACAAAATGTTGCTGATCATTTAGAATTTAAATTTGTAGGCTCCAGTGACCCCAAAAGGGACAAGCGGTATAAAATGGATGGATGGAAGTTTATTTTTTTAGAATCAAGTGGTTCGACTTGGTCAAATGGTAAAAATATAGGGATTTTTTTTTTTTTAATCGTAGGCAAATTGCTCCACTTTTAAAGCTTTTCTGTTACAAACTAAAACAATGTTAGTTGTTTGCAAGTTTATCTGTCTCTGATTTATTTAATGTTAATAAAGATACAATGTTGTGCAGAGGTGTACTTGTAACAATTTTATAGACAAACAATGCTATTTTTAGCCCGGGAGGTGGCAGAATGTTTTCTTTTTCCAGGGTGCCAAGTTTATGTTTTTTTTAATTTATTTAAAGTTAAAGTACCAATGATTGTCACACACACATCACTGTGTGGTGAAATGTATCCTCTGCATTTGACCCATCACCCTTGATCACCCCCTGGGAGGTGAGGAGCAGTAAGCAGCAGCGGTGACCGTGCCCGGGAATCATTTTGATGATTTAATCCCCAATTCCAACCCTTGATACTGAGTGTCAAGCAGGAAGGTAATGGGTCCCATTTTTATAGTCTTTGGTATGACTTTGAACTCGCAACCTACCGATCTCAGGGCGGACACTCTAACCACAAGGCCATTGAGCAGGTTAATGATACAATGTTGTGCATAGGTGTGCTTGTAACAGTTTTATAGACAAATTATACTATTTATAGTCCGTGGGATGGCAGAATGTTTTCTTCTTTCTTTCTTTAGAGAAGCACTGCACTAGTCAAAGATCCTGTAATTACATGCCAGGAGTATGGTTTTCATTCTGTTAAGTGTTTATTGCAAAAAGATTGTTTAAAATTCCTTAATGATAGGATTGTTACACTGCTGTTTATTTTAGGATGGATTGCAAAATGCTAGTCAAATATTCCATAGGACAGGAGTGCTTTGCCATTTCCAAGAACCCGGTGCAAAAATTCTAGTCAAAGATCCTCCCGACGTAATGGCTGTGCTGTTTTACATAGTACTAGTCAAAGAACCTCTGTATGACAGGAGTGCTCTTGTTGCATTTTTAAGTAACTACAGCAATAAAAGCTATTCATGAATCCTCTATATGACCAGAGTGTCCTGACATATTGGCTCTGTTTAAGAATCACTGCAAAAATGCTAGTCAAGGAACCTCTGCATGACAGGAGTGTACTCTTCTTGCATTTTTAAATATCTACAGCCAAAAAAAAGCTAATCAAAGATCCTCTACATGACAGTAGCGCTATGTTGCTTTCAAAGGACCTGTGAACAAAAGTCCTGATCAAAGATCTTCTATATGACACAAGCGCTCTGTTTTGGAGGACCTACTGCAAAAAATGTTACATCCCAGAATAGGTCGCTAGTTGACGGACTCTGTTGGGGTGTGTCTGTTTCTATGAGTGTCAAGTTGACCAAGCTTGTGCACACAAACGGTCATGACAACCTTTTTTGAATGAACAAATATTGTGGCTTTGGCAGCGGCTTCATTAAAAGTCCCAGAGGGAACTTTGTTTTTTTGCATTCTCATGATTGGCTGTGCGAGTGTGATATCTCACCTGTGAGCGCTTGTCTATCCCCCCCTCAGAGAGGAGGAAGCTATCCAGCTGGATGGATTGAACGCGGCCCAGATTAAGGAACTCCGGGAGAAGTCCGAGAAGCACGCCTTTCAAGCGGAGGTCAACCGCATGATGAAGCTGATCATTAACTCCCTGTATAAGAACAAGGAGGTAAGTGGTGTTACATGGGTGGGTTCTACTTTATTGACACATGCAGCACTTACCAAGGATGGGAATTGTCGCTTCAGATCTTCCTCAGGGAGCTGATCTCCAACGCGTCTGATGCCCTGGATAAGATCCGCCTGTTGTCGCTCACCAATGAAGATGCAATGGCCGCCAATGAAGAGCTGACCATCAAAATCAAAGTATGCACTGTTTGTTTTGCCATGTTGTCTTTCCATTGCTGATTATTTAAATATGTTTTTCCCAGTCCGACAAGGAGAAAAACATGCTCCACATCACTGACACGGGCATCGGCATGACCAAAGAGGACCTGGTGAAGAACTTGGGCACCATCGCCAAGTCGGGCACCAGCGAGTTCCTGAACAAGATGACCGAGATGCAGTCGGAGGATCAGTCCACCTCGGAGCTGATCGGCCAGTTCGGCGTGGGCTTCTACTCCGCCTTCCTGGTGGCCGACAAGGTCATCGTGACGTCCAAGCACAACAACGGCACCCAGCACATCTGGGAGTCCGACTCCAACCAGTTCTCTGTCATCGAGGACCCCCGCGGGGACACGCTGGGCAGGGGCAGCACAATCACGTAGGTCCTAATGCAGGATTATTTCTCCATTTATTTGTGTAGAAGTCTATAAATGTTTTTTGAATTCATCTACAGACTGGTGATGAAAGAGGAGGCTTCAGACTTCTTGGAGCTGGAGACCATCAAGAACCTCGTCACGAAGTACTCGCAGTTCATCAACTTCCCCATTTATGTTTGGGCCAGCAAGGTAATGACTGACACACTAACATACTCGCTAATATGAGGTGAATATCAATATTTTCTGTCAATGCAATGTCTAAATGTTTTATTGCAGCCTTTTAACTTTCACCGTCTAACAGATTTTCACTTTTTTGTTTTGTCGGTAGTGGCCTTGATTTATTATTGTTGTCCCGATACCAATATTTAGGTGCCGGTACCAAAATAATTTTGGTACTTTTTCTGAATAAAGTAGACCACAAAAAAGGCATTATTAGCTTTATTGTAACAAAAACTTACGGTACATTAAACATATGTTTATTGCAAGTTTGTCCTTTAAATAAAATAGTGAACATACAAGACAATTTGTCTTTTTAGTAGTAAGTAAACAAATAAAGGCTCCTAATTAGTCTGCTGACATATGCAGTAACATATTGTGTCATTTATCTACCTATTATTAAGGATAAATAGTAGAAAATGAATTTTTAATCTACTTCATTTATTGTTAATATCTGCTTACTTTCTCTTAATAGAAAATGCGTTATTAATCTACTTAATTTACTGTTAATATCTGCTTACTTTCTCTTAACATGTTCTATCTACACTTTAGTTAAAATGTAATAATCACTTATTTTTCTCTTGATACTTTACATTAGTTTAGGATACCACACATTTAGGTATCAAACCGATACCAAGTAGTTACAAGATCATACATTGGTCATATTCAAAGTCCTCATGTGTCCATGGACATATTTCCTGACTTTATAAATAGAATATACGTTTTTAAAAAGCAAAAGATTTTGTGATGCTTAAAAATATCGATGTAATCCCAGTAGTATCGACTAGATACGCACCTGTACTTGGTATCATTACAGTGGATGTTAGGTGTAGATCCACCAATGGCGTTTGTTTACATTTTGACACCGGTGCGCTACAGTGTGTAGTGAAGCATGTTTAGCTATTCCTCGTCCTGCAGGGATGATACTTGTAAGAAACTTTATTTGTCGCCATGGAGGCGAGGATTAGCTGACTATTACTATATCTTATTAGTTTCAAACAGGTAACACAGTGCATGAAGGAATGTCACATGGTAGTACTTGCAGACTTCAACATATATGTAAAGGAGTAGGAAGAAGCAAAGCTTGTATTTAATACCTACCTCTTCACCATGTATTTTACTGATAATTTACATAACTTATGTGTTTAAGTTCAATTCCTGTGTGAAAAGGTGTTAGTGGGGGAAGTGAGTAAGCACATTGGTACTAAATATACATACTGGTCTGAAAGTTTTGACTTAATTGTACATTCATAACTGATTCCGAGATATGCAAAGAAAGTCAATGAATGTGATGTATTTATACTGTAGAGTTTTTCATGATCGGTTACTGTTGTAGAGTTTTCAAATGCATCAGAGTTTTTTTATTTATTTTTATAATTGTATTTTTTTGTCCAGTTTTCCTGCAATCTATTTAATTTGATGAAGATTTTACAGTTGGTGGTCCATGTGCTAACTTAAGAGAGTTGCTTCCTCAACTTGCAGGCTTTCTTGTTGAGGTCTGCGTTTTTATTGTAAATGTTTGTTCCTTTCACCTTTTTTTTGATTTTTTCTTTAATGTTTATTTATTCATTTGATAGGGAAATCATAATACAGGTACTGAGAGAACTTTTTTTGTCTCCCCCCCACCCCTCCAATACAAAATTACAAAAATAATAAAAGTAAAAACTGATTTCCACTAAAATAAAAATCATTCTACAAGCTATTAATGATGCAAAGGCGATACTATCCCTAAGTCTGCTTAATTTTTTTTAATAGTTTGGAATTCCAAAAATAGCCAATTCTGTACAAGGCGTCAATTTAAATTTAGTGCATCTGCAAGATGTTTAAAAAATAGTAATCCAGTAGGCTTTCACCTTTTTATTTTGTTGATTAACTTTGACAGGTGTGGTGTTAACCCTGCTAGACATTAGGATGAATGACATGCAGACATATCCACTCGAGGTGGGGGAAATAATAGTTTTTTAGATGCATCGCAATTCGGACATGGACGATTTGTAGAATCGATTATTTATTTATTGTAAATGAAGTCATGCAAACTGTTTTAAAATTTGTCTGACTGCAACGAGCCACCTCACCGAGAGATCGGACCATCAGGCACTTATGTTCCAGTTTTGCACACAAATTAACAAATATGGCAATTGAACTTTCTTATTCTAAATGAATTATTTTTTTAAGTTGCAAGTGATAAACTTGTACTTAGTGAAATGAACAAATGTAAAACTGCATGAATGTACATGCATCCATCAATTTTTGATCGAATTATGAGATGCCCAAAGATATCCACCATCTTTGAATGTTGGCCACCTGTTCAGCAGCATCTTTTTGTCTGTCAACTATTAGGCTTGTGTTTTTTATATGAAGGCCAGTCATAATCATTGATGTATTTTTGTTCATTCAATTTGATCTTGTCTTGCAAATGACAGACTGAGACTGTAGAGGAGCCCATTGAGGAGGATGCTGAGGCAGCAGAGGAACCAGAGAAAGAGGTGTCAGAAGATGATGTTGAGGTAGAAGAAGAGGAAGAAGAAGACAAAGACAAGCCCAAGACTAAAAAGGTGAGGAATAACTTGTCATTTAGCCAGAATTTAATTTTGGTTGGAGTTTTTAGACTTATTCTGTTGACTTTTTTTTAAGGTTGAGAAGACCGTGTGGGACTGGGAGCTGATGAACGACATCAAGCCCATCTGGACAAGACCCGCTAAGGAGGTTGAGGAGGACGAGTACAAGGCTTTCTACAAGACCTTCTCAAAGGTGAGACACTGGACTATGTAGTATAATGTAGAGACCAATACCAGAGCTTACCTCATGTTGGTTAAAAATGTGCTCTAACAGGACAGCGACGACCCTCTGGCTCACATCCACTTCACCGCTGAGGGCGAGGTGACCTTCAAGTCCATCCTGTTCGTCCCCAAGGCAGCGCCCCGTGGCCTCTTTGACGAGTACGGCTCCAAGAAGAACGACTACATCAAGGTAGGTGCCTGGAACAAACACAGGGTAACCAGCATTATTCCAGTTCTGCATCCGAAATGTCGCCTTGTCTTCGCAGCTCTTTGTCAGGAGAGTTTTTATCACCGACGACTTCAATGACATGATGCCCAAGTATCTCAATTTTGTCAAGGGAGTGGTAAGTCAACACTGAGTGGAGTCAGCCTTTACTTTGCATTTCACTTTACTTAGTTTGTTTGTCTTTTAATTGTCAGGTTGATTCTGATGACCTTCCCCTGAATGTGTCCAGAGAGACTCTACAGCAGCACAAACTGCTCAAGGTAAAGCTGTTTACTTAACAATGACTTTAAATACTCTAGTGTTGAGTTTAAAGCAAAGATGTCGTCAAACTGGTATAATTGTTACTGGCACACTGGAGACAACCACTGCCATTGTGAACACAGACTAAAGTGGTACAGCATATTTATCATGAATTTGGGGGGGCATTTCATCCCCAAAAACATTCTGCCAAAGCAATGACTTCCAGCATCTGTTTGTAAATGAAGGAAAGGTCTACATCACATATAATAGGGCTATAAAAATTAACATAGTAATGTGGATGAATCCACTACTCAGATTTTGTGATTAATGTCTCTGCAGCACAGAATGACTCATAATCCCAGAAACGTCTCTGGCAAAGCATTTTAGGGAGTTTGTCCAAGTAGTGTTACAGTAACACATTCAAATAAATGCAATTAAACGGTTCACAAAATCCATGGTTGGGATCCTCTCAGAGAGGCTGTCTAAAGGTTAAGATTTGATCGCTACTATATGTAATGGTGTAAATAAAGATGTTAATTTTATTGGCACTAAAGGTTGTACGCCAACATCATGTGAAATCTTACAGCTAGAAAGTATTTTCAACACCTGCCTTTTTAAAGGCCTACTGAAAGCCACTACTACTGACCACGCAGTCTGATAGTTTATATATCAATGATGAAATCTTAACATTGCAACACATGCCAATACGGCCGGGTTAACTTATAAAGTGCAATTTTAAATTTCCCGCTAAACTTCCGGTTGAAAACGCCTTTGGATGATGGCGTATGCGCGTGACGTAGCCAGTGAAACAGGAATATCGGTAGCCCATTGAAGCCAATACAAAAAGCTCTGTTTTCATCTCAAAATTCCACAGTATTCTGGACATCTGTGTTGGTGAATATTTTGCAATTTGTTTAATGAACAATGGAGACTGCAAAGAAGAAAGTTGTAGGTGGGATCGGTGTATTAGCGGCTGGCTGTAGCAACACAACAAGGAGGACTTACTTGGATAGCAGACGCGCTAGCCGGCAACCGCATCTGTGATCGGGTGAAGTCCTTCGTCGCGCCGTCGATCGCTGGAATGCAGGTGAGCACGGGTGTTGAGCAGATGAGGGCTGGGTGGCGTAGGTGGAGCGCTAATGTTTTATCATAGCTCTGTGAGGTCCGGTTGCTAAGTTAGCTTCAGGGTCGTTAGCAACAGCATTGTTAAGCTTTGCCAGGCTGAGAATTATTAACCGTGTAGTTACATGTACATGGTTTAATAGTATTGTTGATCTTCTGTCTATCCTTCCAGTCAGGGATTTATTTATTTTGTTTCTATCTGCATTTGAGCCCGATGCTACCACGTTAGCCCAGTAGCTAAAAAGCTTCGCCGATGCATTATCGTGGAGATAAAAGTCACTGTGAATGTCCATTTCGCGTTCTCGACTCATTTTCAAGAGGATATAGTATCCGAGGTGGTTTAAAATACAAATCCGTGATCCACAATAGAAAAAAAGAGTGTGGAATCCAATGAGCCAGCTTGTACCTAAGTTACGGTCAGAGCGAAAAAAGATATGTCTTGCACTGCATTCTAGTCCTTCACTCTAATGTTTCTCATCCACGAATCTTTCATCCTCGCTCAAATTAATGGGGTAATTGTCGCTTTCTCGGTCCGAATCGCTCTAGCTGCGTTAAATAGGAAAATATGAGGAAGCGATCAACTGACTACGTCAAGCTACTTCCGGTAGGGTCAAGGCTTTTTTTTTTATCAGAGACCAAAAGTTGCGAACTTTATAGTCGTTGTTCTGTACTAAATCCTTTCAGCAAAAATATGGCAATATCGCGAAATGATCAAGTATAACACATAGAATGGATCTGCTATCCCCGTTTAAATAAAAAAATGTCATTTCAGTAGGCCTTTAAGTCTTGCACACGTCAACTATGTTCGCAGTGCAAGGTGATATGTAGTTGTCTTCTTGTAAAAAGACTCCACTGATCATCACGGTTTCTATTCATTATAATTCAACTCGGCTGGAAATCAAATGTATGTATGGCATTCATTCTGTGCAGATCACACAACAAATTTTACAGGACATAACATATTTATCATATATTTAGAGAGAAAATGTGTCTGGCGGTCAGTATATCTATTTTTAGGAACACCAATACAAAACCTCCCAATGTCTGAAAGCTAAAAACGTTATGACAGACCACCTTTAAAAAACGGAATGGCATTTAATTTTTTTTTACTGAGACCCAGAATGTACATGAAAATAAAGAATGTGGTATTTACAATATGAATTATGAAGGATAAAACACTGAATATTGACAATATATGAATGTCACACCCTCTCCAGCGACATATTATAAAATCAAGCAAAACGCAACAAACAGCGAAATGTGAAGGGTAAAAAAAACAAACACCTACAATCTGATATATCACTAAGCTTTAAAACTTTGTTGTAAAAATCTCCTTGCGAGTCTGTCCCTGATGCCAGCATTTCAGGCTGGCCGCTCTGGAAACACTCCGTGGAAAAGCTCCCCACCCGCACCAGTTGGTGCCTCGTCAGAGCGGCTGTGACTTAGATTACCATAGTAACTCATTATATTACCATAGTAACTAGTTTTATCATGCAAAACGCAGATTCCAACCTTTGAAATACTTTGTATAGTCAAGACTTACGGTTATTTGAAAACATCACTGCACATCATAATGGCAGCTACAGTTTCCGTCTTAAAGATCTAAAAAAATGATTTGGGAATGTCCGGCGGGTTAGATTGAAAAGCTAAATGGGCTGTAATTTTCTGAGGTCTGGTATAGGCTATCTATGACTAAGTTTTTCCAAGAAACGGAATGTGTTATTGTGCGCCCTACAAAGTGTTTACACTTTAGTGTGCTTAATACACACCAGCTGTTTGATTGGAACATTTATCTTACTTGTAGTTTTCATTACCACATTTGGAGGTGTTTAAATCGCCATGTAAAATCGCTAATGCTAATAGTAGCCTGTCTATGGCAATTCCAATGTAAATTAGCATCAAGCTCGCGCATCTTAGATGAGTGGAGCCTTACTTTACGTTTGAGCGTCTTTTTTTTCCTTCTTTACCAGGCATACATGCTTTGTTGAAAATTGCAACATTACTTAGACTAGGCCTGGGCAATTATTTTGACTCGAGGGGCCAAATTTAGAGGAAAAAAATGTGTATCTGTTTTTAGGAACATTAATATAAAACCTCACAATGTCTGAATGCTAAAACATTGACAGATCGTCTTAAAGGAATGGAATTCAATTTTTTTTTTTTTTACTGCGACACCCAGAATGTACATAAACAAAGAATGGGGGATTTACAATATTAACTATGAAGGATAAAACACTGAATATTGACAACATATGAACGTCACGCCCCCTCTCCATCCACATATGTGACCCGTGCTGGCAAAATGAGTCGGAATACGCACAGGCTAATTTTGACCTACAGGCAAATAAGTGAACAAAATTTATCTTGGTTGAAATTGAGATTTTCACAGAAATGAGTCCATAAAGCCACAATCTAGTGATACCAATCATCGAAATGGCAAGAAAACATCTTAAATCACCTTTATTTGAAGGTTTTGTACGTGGTATGTCTTCAGAAATTAGTCCTTTGTGTTAAAATTCCTTGAGAAAATAAAGTGTTTTCAACGCTCACTCGCGGCAATAAGGGGGTATCCCCCTAGCCCAGGGGTCGGCAACCTTTACCACTCAAAGAGCCATTTTGGCAAGTTTCACAAATTAAAGAAAGTAATGGGAGCCACAAAAAAAATTCTAAAATTTAAAATGAAAAACACCGCATACAAAGCTTAAATGCTGTGTGCTATGTTAACCAGGGGTCTCCGACACACGCACCAGCACGCACTTTAATGTGGAAATTTGATGTTATACTTGCCAACCCTCTCATTTATCCCGGGAGACTCCCGAATATCAGAGCGTGATGACACTGCAATTGGCACCCTCTGCGGTCTGCCCTAACAGTGTACCTGCTCGACCACATGTAGAATGCAGCTTCAGTTTGCTCACGTAATTGACAGCAAGGCTACTACCTCAGCAGCCACACATCTTACACTGACGGTACCAATACCCAGAATCCCATGCAGCCCTAACTCTTCCGCTCAACCAACGCACGGAAGGGGGGGGGGGGTTGATGTGTGGGGGGATTTGGTGGTAGCGGGGGTGTATAATGTAGACCGGAAGAGTTAGGGCTGCATGGGATTCTGGGTAATGGTTGTGTTGTGTTTATGTTGTGTTACGGTGGGATGTTCTCCAGAAATGTATTTTTCATTCTTTTTTGGTGTGGGTTCACAGTGTGGCGCATATTTGTAACGTAACAATGTTAAAGTTGTTTGATATGACTACCGTCAGTGTAAGCTGTGTGGCTGATGAGTAAGTATGCTTTGCTGTCCCCTGTGTGTGCAAGGAATAACAACATGCGGCTAGACTGGCACACTATATGTAAATGCTATAGAGGACAATTACTGCAGTGCAATTAGGGCACGCCCTTTATTTAGTAATTACAGTGTAAATAGGATTATTTCTTCCCTGGGAGTAACCTATGAGAGACACTGAGATCCATAAGTCTCCTGGGAAATTCGGGGGGGTCAGCATGTATGTAGCTGAGCCGCATCAGAGTGGTCAAGGAGCCGCATGCGGCTCCGGAGCCGCGGGTTGCCGACCCCTTCCCTAGCCATATTTGGTATCATTGTGACGCCAAGTTTACCTACTTTCTAAAAATGAGCATGGAATTCCCGATGACGCCATTCTGAACCAACAGAATTCGAGTTTTTAAACCTGTCCCGACGTAAACAAATCCGGTTTGTTGCTAACCGGTCGCTGTGAGGCGTACCCTCATTGGTTGAATCACCCCGCGCGGTGCATTGTGGTATCGTGGCAGCGCCCTGATGAAAAACAACACACAGTAATTCGAGCTGAATATTTGGTGAAAAAAGGTGATTTTCGAACATTTAATTATTATTTTTATGGATAAGTTAGACTGTTTTACATTCCGTAATGGATTTAGAAGGTGGAGAGGGTACACAGGCGGTTGCAAGTGCGCTAAATTCACTGCAGTCGGCGAATCTTCTTAGTGCTGCTGGTCAGGAATATTACGGACAGCTGATTGATGATTATTTTGGTGGTCAGGACCCTGTAAGTAGCAATAATGACTCAGAAATTGATGAAAGTGACTGAGGAGGGTTCTCCTCTCCTAGACAATCTCAACGATTACGACGACGTTTTGCATATCCTTTAGACATGGGATTTGACTTTAATTGTACCAATTTTGGTGTTGCTACAAGGACTTTTAAGGTATGGTTGCTATGGAGTTTTGTTTTGAAACATTCTGTTCTGGAACAGTAAACTTTTAAGCTGTTTTTTCTCAAAACGGACCCTCAAACTTGGTCGACTTCAATCGGATGTAACTCTGTCATTTTCTGTCCGATTCCAACAAACCATATATCATTTTGAAGGTCTTAAGATGGAGAATGTGTAAATAACAATAACTCAGTTTTTAAAATTTCCTCATTGTGACTCATTTTGCCAGCACAGGTCACATACGTTTACAATCAAGTGAAATGCAACAAACACAGCGAAATATGAACGCAGAGGGTAAAATAAAATAAACACCTACAATCCGATATATCTGATGTATCACTAAGCTTTTGAACTTTCTTGTAAAAATCTCCTTCTACGTCTGTCCTCATGACACCCGCGTTTCAGGCTGGCCGCTCTGGAAACTCTGTGGAAACGCTCCCCAGCTACATTGCTTGGTGCCTCGTCTGAGCTGCTGTGACTTAATTACCATAGTAACTAATTATATTACCATAGTAACTAGTATGTCATGAAAACGCGCAGATTCCAACCATTGAAATACTTTGTATAGTTCAAGTCTTACGGTCATATGAAAACATTATAATGGCAGCTACAGTTTCCATCTTAATGATCTAAAAAAAAAATATTTGGGAATGTCTGGCAGGCCAGATTGAATTACATTTTCTCAGGTGTGGTATACAGGAAGCTAACAGTCGTTGTCGTCGATCAGGTTATCCGCAAGAAGCTGGTGCGCAAGACGCTGGATATGATCAAGAAGATGGCAGAAGAGCACTACAACGACAAGTTCTGGAAGGAGTTTGGCACCAACATCAAGCTGGGCGTCATCGAGGACCACTCCAACAGGACCCGCCTGGCCAAGCTGCTGCGCTTCCAGACTTCCAACAGTGACACGGTGCTGGCCAGCCTGGAGCAGTACGTGGAGCGCATGAAGGAGAAGCAGGACAAGATCTACTTCATGGCCGGCACCAACAAGAAGGAGGTGAGAGGATCTGCGGTTTGTGACCACCAAGGAGGCAAGAAGTGACCCTTGTGAGTTGTCCTTCAGGCGGAGGCGTCTCCCTTCGTGGAGAGGCTGCTGAAGAAGGGTTACGAGGTGATCTACCTGACGGAGCCCGTGGACGAGTACTGCATCCAGGCTCTGCCCGAGTTCGACGGCAAGCGCTTCCAGAACGTGGCCAAGGAGGGCGTCAAGTTTGACGAGAGCGACAAAGTCAAAGAGAAGCGCGAGGCTCTGGAGAAAGAGTACGAGCCTCTCACCACCTGGCTGAAGGAGAAGGCGCTCAACGAGAAGGTCAATAAGAAGCCAGTTGAATAACCAGCAGTCCATCGTAACCTTGTTGACTCTTTGACAGATCGAAAAGGCCGTGCTCTCGCAGAGGCTCACCAACTCGCCGTGCGCCCTGGTGGCCAGTCAGTACGGCTGGTCGGGCAACATGGAGAGGATCATGAAGGCCCAGGCTTACCAGACCGGAAAAGATATTTCCACAAAGTGAGTGCTCACTTTTTTTTTTAAAAACAACTTTGATGTCAAACTGCAGCTGACAAAGTCTCTCTGGTATTTCAGTTACTACGCCAGCCAGAAGAAAACCTTAGAAATCAACCCCAAACATCCGCTCATCAAGCAGATGCTCAAACGGGTCAATGTAAGTAACGATCTCCTTTTTATTTGTGCACCCATATGAAATATTTTTAGTAAGTTCTACTCAAGAGAAACTCAAATACAAATAGACGGAATTGAAAGAGAAAATGAAACCAAATTTCTATGTATGATTGATAAATTGAACTGGAAATCTCATGTAAAAAAATACACAACATAAAGTAGCAAGCAACGCGTCAATGAATAAAGCAAAGCATGTTCTAGACCAAAAATCACTCCATATTCTCTACTGCTCACTAGTGTTACATATCTGAGTTATTGTGTAGAAATATGGGGAAAAGTACACTTCATTAACGGTGTTACAAAAAAGTTCAGTTAGAATAATGTTGGATATAACTATTTAATAAATCAAAAATACTGAAATTCCACGACATAGTGAATTTGCAAACAGCTAAAATTATACACAAAGCAAACTATAACCTGCTACCCAAGAATATACAATTCTTCTCAACAAGAGGAGAAATATAACCTTTGAGAAAAGTCATCTAAAACATTTGTACGCACGTACAACACTTAAGACCTTCAGTATATCAGTATGTGGAATAAAATGATGGAATGGATTAAGCAAAGAAATCAAACAATGTACTAATATGATCCACTTCAAGAAACTCTTTAAAGTGTTGTACAAAGAACCATGATAAACACTCTGAAATTATTTCATCCATTCATTTTCTAGATAATCTTACTCATCTCACCATATGAAATATAACTTCACCAATTGTTTATTTGTATTATTACTTATGGAGTATATTGTGAATAAATTGAGAACAGGAAGTGAACAAAAGTTTTAGCAACTATGTAAAGGAAAAAGGGGTAGGATTAAATAAGCTCTTTTTCTTCCTACTCCTTTTCGAACATGTTGACTAGAGGAACTGGAAATTGTGATGAATCATGTTGTATGCATGCATGTTCCAAATAAACTGGAATGCTAATAAGCTGTGATTTCCAGAAGTGCTATTGTGCACTTTTCACACATGCACATGAAGGTTAAAAAAGACATTTTTAAAACCTGACAGACAAACTATACACTACCGTTCAAAAGTTTGGGGTCACCCAAACAATTTTGTGGAATAGCCTTCATTTCTAAGAATAATAGCCTGTCGAGTTTCAGATGAAAGTTCTCTTTTTCTGGCCATTTTGAGTGTTTAATTGACCCCACAAATGTGATGCTCCAGAAACTCAATCTGCTCAAAGCAAGGTCAGTTTTGTAGCTTCTGCAACAAGCTAAACTGTTTTCAGATGTGTGAACATGATTGCACAAGAGTTTTCTAATCATCAATTAGCCTTCTGAGCCAATGAGCAAACGCATTGTACTATTAGAACACTGGAGTGATAGTTGCTGGAAATGGGCCTCTATACACCTATGTAGATATTGCACCAAAAACCAGACATTTGCAGCTAGAATAGTCATTTACCACATTAGCAATGTAATGCAGAGGACAAATTTCGCCACATCTAGTGTGTGTGTGACAATCATTGGGTCTTTAATCTTATAGAGTGTATTTCTTTAAAGTTAAGACTAGTTTAAAGTTATCTTCATTGAAAAGTACAGTGCTTTTCCTTCAAAAATAAGGACATTTCAATGTGACCCCAAACGTTTGAACGGTAGTGTACATACTCTGCAAAAAGAGGCTTTTTGTAACGGTAATAATACTGTATTTTTCGGAGTATAAGTCGCACCGGCCGAAAATGCATAATAAAGAAGGAAAAAAACACAAGTCTCACTGAGTGTCGCATTTTGGGGGGGAAATTTATTCAATAAAACCCAACACCAAGAATAGACATTTGAAAGGCAATTTAAAATAAATAAATAATAGTGAACAATAGACTGAATAAGTGTACGTTATATGAGGCATAACCAACTGAGAACGTGCCTGGTATGTTAACGTAACATATTATGGTAAGTCATTCAAATAACTATAACATATAGAACATGCTATACGTTTACCAAACAATCTGTCACTCCTAATCACTAAATCCCATGATATCTTATACGTCTAATCTCTTACGTGAATGAGCTAAATAATATTATTTGATATTTTACGGTAATGTGTTAATAATTTCACAGATAAGTCGCTCTTAGTATAAGTCGCATCCCTGGCCAAACTATGAAAAAAAAAACTGCGACTTATAGTCAGAAAAGACTATTTGTCCTCTCCAAGGTTTCTCATAGTCATTCACATTGACGTCCCACTGGGGTGAGTTTTCCTTGCCCGTTTGTGGTCTCTGTACCGAGGATGTCGTTGTGGCTTGTACAGCCCTTTGAGACACTTGTGATTTAGGGCTATATAAATAAACCTTGATTGATTGATTGATTTGTTCATCCACATCAACCTTGGGATGAATTTGATTGCACATTTGTTGGGCCTTTTGAGAGCAAATTACATTTTAGTTTCTTTAAAAATAAAATAAAATTAGGATCTAATTTAAATTGTAAATATTTTTATTGTACTATGTAGTTAATCATACAGTATTTTTATTATAGCTTTTAAATTTAACTGATCATTGTATTGTACTATATGGTTTTATCATACAGTATTACAACTTTATGAATGTAATTGGATTTTAAATATTGTACTACATACCGTATTTTCCGGACCATAGCACTGGATTAAAAGGTGCACTGCCAAAGGTCATTTTTCATACATAAGGTGCATTAAATGAGTCATTTTTTTCTAAATGTAAAAGACTGTGGTCTACATAACATGAAATGGTGGTTCTTTGGTCAAAATGTTGCATAGATGTTTTACAGATCTTCAAGTCTTTCTGAGGATGCGCCGTTTTGTGGGCGGGTCTTATTTACGTGGCTCACCTTCGACAGCATCTTCTCCCCGTCATCTTTGTTGTAGCGTGCAAGGACGGGGGTGGAAGAAGTGTCAAAACATGGAGCTAACTGTTTTAATGACATTCAGACTTTACTTCAATCAATAACGGAGTAGCATCTCATCCGGAAACATCCCGTGGAAAACCGTCCGACCGGAACTTTCTAATAACTAAAGTTCCTTGGGTGAATAATGTAAAGTCACTACACCGGTATGTTTTAGTGCTTTCATGGCGAGTTCACTGACAGATATAAAGTAGTGTAAAGTTCTTACTTATATTAGAAATGGCAACAGCGGAGGATGAATGTCACATAAGAAGATAGAGGGGGAAAAAGAAGCTTACGGACTACAAAGGCAAATGCGCGCAATTTTTCAGGATTTATGCAGATCCCAAATACAGATCAGCAGGTACCAGAAGTTAAAAGTTGCTTTTGCATAATATTGCAAAACAAAGCGCCAGATAATGTCTTACCTTATACACACACCATAATACTCCTATGTTGAAGCACAGTATGTTGTGTACAGGGGGGAGTAGACGGCACAGACAACAAGGGGGCGTAGTATAGCTCTATGTATTTATTATATACATTTACGATTTGACTGCCATCTACTGGCCACACTTATCGTTACACCATGTACCAAATAAAATGGCTTTGAGGTGGGTAAGCTCAACCAAAATTACCTTACATTAGGCGCACCGGGTTATAAAGCGCACTGTCGAGTTTTAAGAGGGAAAAAAAGGAAAATACGGTAATCAAATCGTCCACCCAAGAACTGTAATGGATTCATAAGTTGTAAGGTTTCCATCAAAGTCACTTAGGGTTTTTTTTCCAAATGGACATGTTGTGTTCCTGCATGTAAAAGACTTTTTGGCGCCTCCAGGACAACGCCGAGGACCAGACGGCGTCCGACCTGGCCACCGTCCTCTTCGAGACGGCCACCCTGCGCTCGGGCTACCAGCTGGCCGACACCAAGGCGTACGGAGAGAGGATAGAACGCATGCTGCGGCTCAGCATGAACGTCCCTCTGGATGAGGAGGCAAGTCATGTGACGCCATTAAGTTTTACGGGTGAAAGACGAAGGTGGGACAGCAGGTCTGAAGTGTGCCCTTTGTGCAGGTGGAGGAAGAACCAGAGGAAGAACCTGAAGAGCCAGCAGATAATGAAGATGAAGATGATGATGATAATGAAGAAGAGACCGAAGGAGCTGAGGGAGATGACGTTGATGAAGAAGAAACGGTAAGAACACTTTGTTTGCACTGGTGTTGTCCCGATACCAATACTTTGGCACTTTTCTAAATAAAGGGGACCACAAAAATGTCATTATTGGCTTTATTTTAACAAAAAAATCTTAGGGTACATTAAACATGTTTATTATTGCTATTTAGTCCTTAAATAAAATAGTGAACATACTAGACAACTTGTCTTTTAGTAGTAAACAAACAAAGACTCCGAATTAGTCTGCTGACATATGCAGTAACATATTGTGTCATTTAGCTACCTATTATTGACAAGTAGTAAAAAATGAATTATTAATCTACTTATTATTAATCTACTTGTTCATTTACTGTTAAAATCTGCTTACTTTTTTAAAAATGTTCTATCTACACTTCTGTTAAAATGTAAATCACTTATTCGTCTGTTTGATACTTTACATTAGTTTTGGATGATACCACATATTTAGGTATCGATCCGATACCAAGTAGTTACAGGATCATACATTGGTCATATTCAAAGTCCTCATGTGTCCAGGGATGTATTTACTGACTTTATAAACATAATATACATTTTTAAAAAGCAAGATTTTGTGATGCTAAAAAATATCGATGTAATCATAGTAGTATCGACTAGATACGCTACTGTACTTGGTATAATTTCAGTGGATGTCAGGTGTAGATCCACCAACGGTGTTTGTTTACATGTTGACGCCAATGAGCTACGGTGTGTAGCGGAGCATGTTTAGCTATTCCTCGTCCTCCAGTGATAATGATACTTGTAAGAAACGTACTTTATTTGTCGCCATGGAGGCGAGGATTAGTGATTTAGAAGTAGCTAAAACACTGCGGCTGGACTTTAACACTGAGGGTGTTTCAGTGTTATAACTTCACTTTATCTTTACTTTTTAAGCCAAAATGTGTCCATTCTCCCTTTTCTGTCTACACACTGTCTGCTTGTAAGTACTTTATGTGTGTGCGCTGCCGAACATGCTCGTCTGCTTGTAAAACCAGCAATGTGACTACGACAGGGGGGTAGGGACTTATTTTTTTAGAGGTGTTATAGTACAGAATATGATTAATTACTAATTAATACCGGTATACTGTACAACCCTAGTTTGCACACTAACAAGTTGAATGTTTAAACTTTTGTGGCTTCATGTGTTTTATCTCCTAGGCGAAAAAAGACGAACTGTGAAACATCCACTTTACGAGCACGTGGAACAACAGAGCTGGGAAGTGGTTCTAGCTCCCCACTGTGGTTGTCCTGGGTTGGGGTTTTTATAAGGAGCGCGTTTGTTTTTGTTTGTTGTTCTGTATTTTTTTTTTATTACATTCCTCATGATTGTAAATTTGTTAATATTTAACTGACCTGTTGATGGAAAGATCCTGTCTCGATTGAATAAATGTCTCCTGGAAGAACGCTTTTTTTTTTTTTTTTTGCTGCTCGTATCATTGACTCTCTTAAGGAAGTTATTTGCAAAGTCACTGATTTTGTTGTTTTATATTCAGGATTAGTTTGCCACAAGCAGTATATTAATTAACATAGAACATCCACACATTTTTCCTACGCCATATTGGGTTTTAAAACCTTTTTAAAGAGCCATTGTCCGTTATATTCAACTAATACAATTATTGAATTGGACTTTTTTTTCTTTTTTTTTTTTTCTTCAAAACCTGTAATCAGTCGACCGTAGAAACGTGAATCTTGCAATATAACAAACTATTTCAAAACTGGTTACAAAAAAAAGCTCAAATTGACATCTGTGCGTGTGAAGATTGGCTAGCAAATTCAAATTGTAAACTATTTAGATGTGAATCGTTTTATTATACCGTTATTTTTTTAGAGGCGGTATAGTACTGAATATGATAAATTAGTATCACGGTACTATACATACAAAGTCTGCACAGAAAGGCCTGGAAATCGAACCCAGTACCTTTGTATTGTGATGCACACGCATTATAACCCCTGTTCCACCGTACTGCCCATGAAAATGCTATACGTCTAATTTACTGTCTGTACAGAAGTGTATGTGCGCTGTTTTGAATACAAACATTCAAGGTATAACAAAGAATGCAAATTTTAACTAAACAAGCGAGTAAGCACCTGTTCCATCCATCCATTTTCCTACCGCTTGTCCCCTTTCAGCCAGAATAGAATAGATCCATCCATCTTCCGCTTATCCAAGGTCTGGTCGCGGGGGCAGCAGCCTAAGCAGGGAAGCCCAGACTTCCCTCTCCCCAGCCACTTCGTCCAGCTCCTCCCGAGGTGTTCCCAGGCCAGCCCGGGAGACATAGTCTTCCCAAAGTGTCCTGGGTCTTAGAATAGAATAGAATATATATTTTATTGTCATTGTACAACAAAATTGCAAGCAAACTAACTTAGTGCATATTCATAACGACACATAAGAACACGGTACTCGGATAAATAGATAAAAAATACATCAAATCTAGTTACTAAGCCAAATTCCAAAATGTGATCAGTCTCATTTAATAGTAATAAAATAGTAAAATACTGACAGCCATCAGACTATAATGCATTTGTTCCTTTTGACTGTACATGTACTGTAAATGTATAATGTATTTATATTATTCACATGTGAATAATGCTGCATAATAAACTGTACTTATATTATTCACATGTGAATAATGCTGTATTATAGACTACTTGTTATTCACATGTGAATAATGCTGTATAATAGACTGTATTTATATTATTTACATGTGAATAATGCTGTATAATAGACTGTATTTATATTATTCACATGTGAATAATGCTGTATAACAGACTGTATTTGTTATTCATGTGTGAATAATGCTGTATAATAGACTGTATTTATATTATTCACATGTGAATAATGCTGTATAATAGACTGTATTTATGTTATTTACATGTCAATAATGCTGTATAATAGACTGTATTTATGTTATTTACATGTGAATAATGCTGTATAATAGACTGTATTTATATTATTCACATGTGAATAATGCTGTATAATAGACTGTATTTATGTTATTTACATGTGAATAATGCTGTATAATAGACTGTATTTATATTATTCACATGTGAATAATGCTGTATAATAGACTGTATATGTTATTCACATGTGAATAATGCTGTTTAATAGACTATTTGTTATTTACATGTGAATAATGCCGTATAATAGACTGTATTTGTTATTCACATGTGAATAATGCCGTATAATAGACTATTTGTTATTCACATGTGAATAATGCCGTATAGACATGTATTTTTTTTACATGTGGATAATATAAATACAGTCTATATACGGCATTATTCACATGTGAATAACATAAATACAGTATTATACGGCATTATTCACATGTGAATAACATAAATACAGTTATACGGCATTATTCACATGTGAATAATATAGTCTTATTATACAGCATTATTCACATGTGAATAATATAAATACTGTCTATTATACAGCATTATTCACATGTGAATAATGCTGTATAATAGACAGTATTTAATAATGCTGTATAATAGACTGTACTTATGTTATTCACATGTGAATAATGCTGTATAATAGACTGTACTTATGTTATTCACATGTGAATAAAGACGTATAATAGACTGTATTTGTTATTCACATGTGAATAATGCCGTATAATAGACTGTATTTGTTATTCACATGTGAATAATGCCGTATAATAGACTGTATTTATATTATCCACATGTAAAAAAAAATACCTAAGTGTTTGTCTATTGCGAGCGAACTGGTGCTGAATTTCCCCCAGGGATCAATAAAGTACTTTCTATCCTATTATATTACAATAATACATTTCACTCGTAAGGCGCCTTTCTGGGCACTCAATAGAATAGAAAGTACTTTATTGATCTCTGGGGGGAATTTCAGCAAGGACACCGTACAAAATCAAAACAATAAAATCAATTGGATAAAAACAACAAAGATCGATAGTATTTACAATGAATAGGTGTGTTTTGAGTCTTGTAGTCGCATGTTGCACGCCAGAGCTCAATGCTATGTCTCCCTCTGGTGGATGTAACTGGTACTACTTTTTTTTATTTATTTAAATAAATGAGCCGCTGCTCTTACCGATTAAAAAAAAAACACGCTTACAAATAATGAATGTTTTTAGGCTACATAAATCTGCACGTTCTTTACGGGACAGGAGCGGCGTTTAATTTGCTCCTACGCAATCATTGGACGGGCGGTTGCCATGGAAACCCGGGGTCACATGCGTGGGTTTTTCTCTCTCCCACCCCCCCCCCCCCCCCCCACCCCCCTCCTCCGGTCGAGCAGCAGCAAGAGAAAAGATGCTCGCTTCCCCAAGAGCATCCTTTGACGGCTCGCTGACGTCGTAGTTCTTCCTCTTCATCGCCATGCTGCGCTTTTTTTAACCCGCACGGACCTCGGGTTTCCTCCCCCCCCCCCCCCTACCCCCGCTGCGCACATTCGGCCTGCCGCCTCGGGAGCACCTCCGCCCCGCAGAGCGGCCCTGATCACAGGAATGAGTATAGAAATCCCCGAGGGACTGACGGAGCTGTTGCAGAGCTTTACCGTGGAAGTGCTGAGGAACCAGCCCGGGGACCTGCTCGACTTCGCCCTGCAGTACTTCACCCGACTCAAGGCCGGGGAGAGCCATGAGTCGCACTCCAACGCCCGCGCCGGGAAAGCGGTCAATTTCCTGGACCAGGCCGTGCGGATCGACGCGGAGGACAGCGAGGAGGAGGAGGACGACGACGACGAGGATTTTGAAGGTAATGAGGATGGTGATGTGTCATCACCCACTCATGCACGGTCATGGTTTTGGAAAAAAAATAAAAATAAAACATCCAGCAAATCCTGTAAAAATGACCTCAAATGTGCGGTGGGAGATGGCCTGTCGTCCCGCAAGGCCTTCAAGCTGAGTGGAGGTCTGCGGTGCATGAACACAACCGAAATGGTTTGCATGTTTACATCATATTTAGTTCATTACACACATTAGCTTGTCTGACAACGTTTTGTTATGAAGGTGTCTGTTACTACATTATATATATATACTTGCAGTGTGTATATTGTACATATTACATATTGTTATGAAGGTGTCTGTTACTACATTATATATATACTTGCAGTGTGTATATTGTACATATTACATATTGTTATGAAGGTGTCTGTTACTACATTATATATATACTTGCAGTGTGTATATTGTACATATTACATATTGTTATGAAGGTGTCTGTTACTACATTATATATATATACTTGCAGTGTGTATATTGTACATATTACATATTGTTATGAAGGTGTCTGTTACTACATTATATATATACTTGCAGTGTGTATATTGTACATATTACATATTGTTATGAAGGTGTCTGTTACTACATTATATATATACTTGCAGTGTGTATATTGTACATATTACATATTGTTATGAAGGTGTCTGTTACTACATTATATATATACTTGCAGTGTGTATATTGTACATATTACATATTGTTATGAAGGTGTCTGTTACTACATTATATATATACTTGCAGTGTGTATATTGTACATATTACATATTGTTATGAAGGTGTCTGTTACTACATTATATATATATACTTGCAGTGTGTATATTGTACATATTACATATTGTTATGAAGGTGTCTGTTACTACATTATATATATACTTGCAGTGTGTATATTATACATATTACATATTGTTATGAAGGTGTCTGTTACTACATTATATATATACTTGCAGTGTGTATATTGTATGTGTTACATATTGTTATGAAGGTGTCTGTTACTACATTGTATATATACTTGCAGTGTGTATATTGTACATATTACATATTGTTATGAAGGTGTCTGTTACTACATTATATATATATATATATATATATATATATATATATATATATATATATATATATATATATATATATATACTTGCAGTGTGTATATTGTACATATTACATATTGTTATGAAGATGTCTGTTACTACATTATATATATACTTGCGGTGTGTATATTGTACATATTACATATTGTTATGAAGGTGTCTGTCACTACATTATATATACACTCGCAGTGTGTATATTGTACATATTACATATTGTTATGAAGGTGTCTGTTATTACATTATGTATATATATACTTGCAGTGTGTATATTGTACATATTACATATTGTTATGAAGGTGTCTGTCACTACATTATATATACACTCGCAGTGTGTATATTGTACATATTACATATTGTTATGAAGGTGTCTGTTACTACATTATATATATACTTGCAGTGTGTATATTGTATATATTACATATTGTTATGAAGGTGTCTGTTACTACATTGTATATATACTTGCAGTGTGTATATTGTACATATTACATATTAAGGTGTCTGTTATTACATTATGTATATATACACTTGCAGTGTGTATATTGTCCATATTACATATTGTTATGAAGGTGTCTGCTACTACATTATATATATATACTTGCAGTGTGTATATTGTACATATTACATATTGTTATGAAGGTGTCTGTTACTACATTATATATATACTTGCAGTGTGTATATTTTACATATTACATATTGTTATGAAGGTGTCTGTTACTACATTATATATATATACTTGCAGTGTGTATATTGTACATATTACATATTAAGGTGTCTGTTATTACATTATGTATATATACACTTGCAGTGTGTATATTGTCCATATTACCTATATGAAGGTGTCTGTTACTACATTATATATACACTTGCAGTGTGTATATTGTACATATTGTTATGAAGGTGTCTGTTACTACATTATATATATACTTGCAGTGTGTATATTGTACATATTACATATTGTTATGAAGGTGTCTGTCACTACATTATATATATACTTGCAGTGTGTATATTGTACATATTACATATTGTTATGAAGGTGTCTGTTACTACATTATATATATACTTGCAGTGTGTATATTGTACATATTACATATTGCTATGAAGGTGTCTGTTACTACATTATATATATACTTGCAGTGTGTATATTGTACATATTACATATTGTTATGAAGGTGTCTGTTACTACATTATATATATATACTTGCAGTGTGTATATTGTACATATTACATATTGTTATGAAGGTGTCTGTTACTACATTATATATATACTTGCAGTGTGCATATTGTACATGTTACATATTGTTATGAAGGTGTCTGTTACTACATTATATATATATATATATATATATATATATATATACATATATATATATATATATATATATATATATATATATATATATATATATATATATATATATATATATATATATATATATATATACTTGCAGTGTGTATATTGTACATATCACATATTGTTATGAAGGTGTCTGTTACTACATTATATATATACTTGCAGTGTGTATATTGTACATATTACATATTGTTATGAAGGTGTCTGTTACTACATTATATATATATACTTGCAGTGTGTATATTGTACATATTACATATTGTTATGAAGGTGTCTGTTACTACATTATATATATACTTGCAGTGTGTATATTGTACATATTACATATTGTTATGAAGGTGTCTGTTACTACATTATATATATATATACTTGCAGTGTGTATATTGTACATATTACATATTGTTATGAAGGTGTCTGTTACTACATTATATATATATATACTTGCAGTGTGTATATTGTCCATATTACATATTGTTATGAAGGTGTTTGCTACTACATTATATATATACTTGCAGTGTGTATATTGTACATATTACATATTGTTATGAAGGTGTCTGCTACTACATTATATATATACTTGCAGTGAGTATATTGTACATATTACATATTGTTATGAAGGTGTCTGCTACTACATTATATATATACTTGCAGTGAGTATATTGTACATATTACATATTGTTATGAAGGTGTTTGCTACTACATTATATATATACTTGCAGTGTGTATATTGTACATATTACATAGTGTTATGAAGGTGTCTGCTACTACATTATATATATACTTGCAGTGAGTATATTGTACATATTACATATTGTTATGAAGGTGTCTGTATATTGTCTTTACGAAGGCAGACGTCTTGCACAGGAAGTGCAGGTGTCCCTAATGAAGTGTCTGTGTGCATTGCCATTGAATGTGATTCAAGAAGCAGGCGCCGCCGGGCAGATGACCTCATTCAGACAAATGAGGTCAACATGTTTAAAGCGCATGCTCAGTCGCGACAACCTAAATAAAGACTGACTTTAATGCGAATCTTGTGGTTGTTTTTTTTTTTTTCATTCCAGCACCGGTAATAAATCGATTCATCAGGAGAGCATCAGGTGAGAGTGTGTTTAGTGTCTGGACTGTCGGATCCGGCTTTTTCCGTCTGTGTTTGCTCACCGTGAAGTAGTGGAGTGGTGTGGTGTGGTGTGGTGTGGTGTGGTGTGGTGTGGTGTGCGGTGTGACCGCCATGCTGCTCTTTGTGCTGCAGTGTGCGCCGAGGCCTTCAACCCTGATGAAGATGAGGATGACAAAGAGCCAAGGGTGAGCATGCAATCACTCACTTTGACATTTGACAACATTCAGTACGTGTCCATGCACTAAATTAGTCCGATTACTCGAATAATTTGGCTCTAAATGAGCCTCCTACAGCCAATGGAAACACCTTAATCCGATCTTGTTTTTTTTTTTTTTAATCGGACTACCACCCCTGGATTATGCGATTTCCCGGAAAGTGCAGGATATAACCCAGAAGCAGATACGCTATATTACCAAAAGTATTTGGCCACCTGCCTTGACTCACATAAGAACTTGAAGTGCCATCCCATTCCTAACCCATAGGGTTCAATATGACGTCGGTCCACCTTTTTGCAGCTATTACAGCTTCAACTCTTCTGGGAAGGCTGTCCACAAGGTTGCAGAGTGGCGTTTATAGGAATTTTCCCACCGTTCTTCCAAAAGCGCATTGGTGAGGTCACACGCTGATGTTGGTGGAGAAGGCCTGCGTTCTAATTCATCCCCAAGGTGTTCTATCGGAGTTCAGGTCAGGACTCTGTGCAGGCCAGTCAAGTTCATCCACACCAGACTCTGTCATCCATGTCTTTATGGACCTTGCTTTTGTGCACTGGTGCATGGCTATGTTGGAAGAGCAAGGGGCCCGCTCCAAACTGTTCCCACAAGGTTGGGAGCATGGGATTGTCCAAAAAATGTTTTGGTATCCTGGAGCATTCAAAGTTCCTTTCACTGCCCAACTCCTGAAAAACAACCCCACACCATAAATCCTCCTTCACCAAATTTCACACTCGGCACAATGCAGTCCGAATATATATATATATATATATATATATATATATATATATATATATATATATATATATATATATATATATATATATATATATATATATATATATATATATATATATATATCAATCAATCAATCAATGTTTGTTTATATAGCCCTAAATCACAAGTGTCTCAAAGGGCTGTACAAGCCACAACGACATCCTCGGTACAGAGCCCACATAAGGGCAAGTAAAACTCACCATATATATATATATATATATATATATATATATATATATATATATATATATATATATATATATATATATATATATATATATATATATATATATATATATATATAGGTTTCTGTGGTTTATCCGTTATACAGTGCTCAATATACGTTAGGTCAGGAAAAAACACAGAGGCTTTTTCATCCCTACAAGCCTGTTTTGCAGGTTCATCCATATAAGCCTGTTTCGCAGGGCATGTAGGGATGAAATAGGCTCTGTGTTTTTCCTGACCTAACATGTATATATATATATATATATGTATATATATATATATATATATATATATATATATATATATATATGTACATGTATATATATATATATATATGTATATATATATATATATATATATGTATATATATATATATATATATATATATATATATATATATATATATATATATATATATATATATATATATAATTCAACATTTAATTGTGCATATTACCCTCTCCATTGTTATATTTTACTTTTTAATATATAATCTTATTATTAATTATTTACTGTTTTATATATTTGATTGTAGTATGTATTGGATTTATTTTTATAGCTTTTGGGCGACTTTATAATTTCACTTTATTTATCTTCTTTACCCTTTTTATTTTTTAAAAATTTTTTATCGACTTTGTTATTAATTTTATTGTGTTTAAATTTATATATATATATATTTTTTAAATGTTGGTGCAAAACATATTTTCTGTGCATTATCATTGTTATTAATTTATTTCGCCCTACGACTACTTGCTCAAAAAGGTTCACCGTGTCTTCTTATTCATATACTTTTCAAAAGTTCTTGTAATCAGGCAATAATTTTGGTACATTAGATGGAATTTTTACCTGTCATGTTTCGACTGCAGTCTTCTTCAGAAGGGTCACCTGACCACAGTGGTGCAGTGCAGATGACAGTCGAAACATGTCAGGTAAAAATTCCATTTAATGTACCGAAAATATGGTACGATTACAAGAAAAATTTAAACGCCTACCTCTACTTCTTGCGGACATGTTGTCAGGTTCAAACACCGATGACATCTATTAAACAAGACAAGAAGCAAGGAATTAAACAGAGACAGGATTAAATTTGGCTCAATGAGAAGAAACGTGTAGACCTGTCGTCCCACGCTCTGACGAAAGGTCGCGCGCCTCGTCCTTTATTTGGACTTTCCCTGATTACATGGCAACAGCTGTTTCGAAAGGGACGCGGGGTCGTAAACAGCTGTCGCCCTTGGTCACAACGGGAACTCATGGCAACACAAAGTTTTGTGATAACTTAGATACAATTATTCTGACACGTATGCCATCTACCTTATTGAAACTGTATGCATGTTTGGAATCAATAAAAACCGTGACCTTATGTGTTTACGTTAGTCCTATTAATGCAATGTGGCGCACATGTGCAGGTCACCTATCCCAAAACAGATGAGCAGAGGCAGAGACTACAGGAAGCCTGCAGGGACATTCTGCTATTCAAGAACCTGGATCCTGTGAGTGTGCGATTACAGTGCATCCAGTATGGATTATTATAAACGAGTCTAGTACCTAAAAGCCCGGCTCATTCCGTGCAGGAAGAGATGTCTCAGGTGTTGGATGCCGTGTTTGAGAAGTTCTGCGCGGAAGGGGAACACATCATTGACCAGGATGACGACGGGGACAACTTCTATGTTATTGAAAGGTGTTTACAGTTCCTGCGTATCAGAAAATACTGCAAAGTTTACAGTCCTGGTCAAAAGTTGACATACACTTGTAAAGAACATCATGTCATGGCTGTCTTGAGTTTCCAATCATTGGAACACCCAACTGCGCCCAAGACCCAACCTCCAGGCTGATGATTTTAGGTTGTCCTAAAAAAAATGTGGAGGTAATCCTCCTTTTTCATTGTTCAGCTAAATTTGTTGGTTTTCTGACATGGACTTGTTTCTTCAGCATTGTCCACACGTTTAAGTCAGGACTTTGGGAAGGCCGTTCTAAAACCTTCATTCTAGCCTGATTTAGCCGTTCCTTTACCACTTTTGACGTGTGTTTGGGGTCATTGTCCTGTTGGAACACCCAACTGCGCCCAAAACCCAACCTCCGGGCTGATGATTTTAGGTTGTCCTGAAGAATTTGGAGGTAATCCTCCTTTTCCATTGTCCCATTTACTCTCTGTAAAGCACCAGTTCCATTGGCAGCAAAACAGGCCCAGAGCATAATACTACCACCACCATGCTGCGCCCAAGACCCAACCTCCAGGCTGATGATTTTAGGTTGTCCTAAAAAAATGTGGAGGTAATCCTCCTTTTTCATTGTTCAGCTAAATTTGTTGGTTTTCTGACATGGACTTGTTTCTTCAGCATTGTCCACACGTTTAAGTCAGGACTTTGGGAAGGCCGTTCTAAAACCTTCATTCTAGCCTGATTTAGCCATTCCTTTACCACTTTTGACGTGTGTTTGGGGTCATTGTCCTGTTGGAACACCCAACTGCGCACCAAGACCCAACCTCCGGGCTGATGATTTTAGCTTGTCCTGAAGAATTTGGAGGTAATCCTCCTTTTCCATTGTCCCATTTACTCTCTGTAAAGCACCAGTTCCATTGGCAGCAAAACAGGCCCAGAGCATAATACTACCACCACCATGCTTGACGGTAGGAATTGTGTTCATGGGATTAAAAGCCTCACCTTTTGTCCTCCAAACATATTGCTGGGTATTGTGGCCAAACAGCTCCATTTTTGTTTCATCTGACCACAGAAGGTCTTATCTTTGTCCGTGTGATGTCAGATGAAACACAAATTGAGCTGTTTGGCCACAATACCCAGAAAAGGTGAGGCCTTTTAATCCCAGGAACACCATGCCTACCGTCAAGCATGGTGGTGGTAGTATTATGCTCTGGGCCTGTTTTGCTGCCAATGGAACTGGTGCTTTACAGAGAGTAAATGGGACAATTAAAAAGGTATGTATATAAATGTATATATATATGTATATATATATATGTATATATATATATATATTTATTTTTTTTTGTATATATATATATATATATATATATATATATATATATATATATATATATATATATATATATATATATATATATATATATAGTGGAGGTTTCTGTGGTTTATCCGTTAAACAGTGCTCAATATACGTTAGGTCAGGAAAAAACACAGAGGCTTTTTCATCCCTACAAGCCTGTTTTGCAGGTTCATCCCTATAAGCCTGTTTAGCAGGGATACCTGCAAAACAGGCATGTAGGGATGAAATAGGCTCTGTGTTTTTCCTGACCTAACATGTATATATATATATATATATATATATATATATATATATATATATATATATATATATATATATATATATATATATATATATATATATATATATATATATATATATTTTTTTTTTTTTTTTCTTTTTTTTAATTCAACATTTAATTGTGCATATTACCCTCTCCATTGTTATATTTTACTTTTTAATATTAATCTTATTATTAATTATTTACTGTTTTATATATTTGATTGTAGTATGTAGATTACCTCCAAATTCTTCAGGACAACCTAAAATCATCACCCCGAAGGTTGGGTCTTGGGCGCAGTTGGGTGTTCCAACAGGACAATGAACCCAAACACACGTCAAAAGTGGTAAAGGAATGGCTAAATCAGGCTAGAATGAAGGTTTTAGAACGGCCTTCCCAAAGTCCTGACTTAAACGTGTGGACAATGCTGAAGAAACAAGTCCCATGTCAGAAAACCAACACATTTAGCTGAACTGCACCAATTTTGTCAAGAGAAGTGTCAGGTTCAAACACTGATGACATCTATTAAACGAGACAAGAAGCAAGGAATTGAACAGAGACAAAATTAAATTTGCCTCAATTTGAGGAGAAACGTCTGGGCTAGGCACGCTCTGGCGAAAGATTGTACGCCACCTCTTTTATTTGGACGTTCCCTGATTACATGGCAACGGCTGTTTCTAAGGGACGGGGGTCGCAAACAGCCATCGCCCTTTGGTTACAACAGTTCAAAAGAAAAGGTCGTAAAACAGTTCAAACAAGCGGTGCCTGGAGGGGAGTCAGGCCCTGCTTCCTCTCCGCTTTGTAGTTCTTGGGTCAGACAATCTGTTGATTACAATACATGAAAGAAACGGAACACCTTCAACCCCATAATAAATTCATAAAAGAAGCAAACTTCATGAATGTTTGTTGTGACCAACAAGTATGTGCGCCAATCACTACATCACACAAAAATAAGAAATGATCGGCAACTCAAGATCAGCCATGACATCATGTTCTTTACAAGTGTACGTAAACTTTTGACCGCGGCTGTACATGCCAAACGCTGACTACTCGTCAATTGGTGTTTCCCTCTCAGTGGGACCTTCAGCATTTATGTGAAGGTGGACGGCACAGAGAAGCTGGTGGGTTGCTACGACAACCGAGGCAGCTTTGGCGAATTGGCGCTGATGTACAACACTCCCCGGGCTGCCACCATCGTCGCCAACTTGCCCGGAGCCCTGTGGTGCCTCGTAAGTCCGCCGTTAGCAAGAAGACCAGTGAGCATGGAAACTCTCTAATAACTAAAAGTTCCTCGGGTGAATAATGGAAAGTCACTACACCGGTATGTTTTAGCGCTTTCATGGCGAGTTCACTGACAGATATAAGTAAGGACTTTACACTACTTTATATTAGAAATGGCAACAGTATGTCACATAACAAGAAGATAGAGAAAAAGAAGGAGCTTATCGACCACGTTGTCGACACGGACTACAAATTTTTCAGGATTTATGCAGATCCCAAATACAGATCAGCAGGTACCAGAAGGTAGGAAAAGTTTCTTTTGCATAATATTGCGAAACAAAATGCCAGATAATATGTCTTACCTTATACACACACCATAATAATACTCTTATGTTGAAGCACATCAAGCTTAATAGCTTACCAAAGTCGTACTAAAACATTTTGATAGATTTTTGAGCGCCGTGTGTAATGTTCTATACTTTCCATGGAACATATAAAATGTGAGTGTTGTTTTTTTAATTTTTAATTTTTAATTTTTTTAAATTTTTTTTCCTGGTACAAAATAAACTTATTTTTTAAGTATGTTACTGTAATCCAGGGGTCACCAACGCGGTGCCCGCGGGCACCAGGTAGCCCGTAAGGACCAGATGAGTAGCCCGCTGGCCTGTTCTAAAAATAGCTCGAATAGCAGCACTTACCAGTGAGCTGCCTCTATTTTTTTAATTTTATTTATTTACTAGCAAGCTGGTCTCGCTTTGCTCGACATTTTTAATTCTAAGAGAGACAAAACTCAAATAGAATTTGAAAATCCAAGAAAATATTTTAAAGACTTGGTCTTCACTTGTTTAAATAAATTCTTTTTTTTTTTTTACTTTGCTTCTTATAACTTTCAGAAAGACAATTTTAGAGAAAAAATACAACCTTAAAATGATTTTAGGATTTTTAAACACATATACCTTTTTACCTTTTAAATTCCTTCCTCTTCTTTCCTGACAATTTAAATCAATGTTCAAGTACATTTATTTTTTTTATTGTAAAGAATAATAAATACATTTTAATTTAATTCTTCATTTTAGCTTCTGTTTTTTCGGCGAAGAATATTTGTGAAATATTTCCTCAAACTTATTATGATTAAAATTCAAAAAAATTATTCTGGCAAATCTAGAAAATCTGTAGAATCAAATTTAAATCTTATTTCAAAGTCTTTTGAATTTCTTTTAATTTTTGTTCTGGAAAATCTAGAAGAAATAATGATTTGTCTTTGTTAGAAATATAGCTTGGTCCAATTTGTTATATATTCTAACAAAGTGCAGATTGGATTTTAACCTATTTAAAATATGTCATCAAAATTCTAAAATTAATCTTAATCAGGAAAAATTACTAATGATGTTCCATAAATTATTTTTTTAATTTTTTCAAAATGATTAAAATTAGCTAGTTTTTCTCTTCTTTTTTTCGGTTGAATTTTGAATTTTAAAGAGTCGAAATTGAAGATAAACTATGTTTCAAAATTTAATTGTAATTTTTTTCGTGTTTTCTCCTCTTTTAAACCGTTCAATTAAGTGTAAATATCATTAATTATTAATAATAACATAGAGTTAAAGGTAAATTGAGCAAATTGGCTATTTCTGGCAATTTATTTAAGTGTTTTGAAACTGGTAGCCCTTCGCATTAATCACTACCCAAGAAGTAGCTCTTGGTTTCAAAAAGGTTGGTGCTGTAATCACATTCATAATGTAATTAATAATGTACATTCAGTCTAGTACAGCGGTGTCCAAACTTTTTCCACTGAGGGCCGCACACGGAAAAATTTAAGCATGCGGGGCCCGTTTTGATATTTTTCATTTTCAAACATTAACAAAAAATATATATATACATATATTTTTTTTAACCTTTAGGGCTCCCGGGAACTATAAAGGGTCTCAGTCATTAAAACGTAAAAAATAAGTCAAATTATTATTATTTTTATTTATTTAACGCTTACAGTAAATCTCTATATCAACTTCAGGTTGATATAAAGTTGTTAAAAAAAAAAAAGGTTTTATGGCTTTTCTGTCAAAGACAACTTTGTTTTTTATAGCAAAACTGGAACTATGCAGTATTTAGTAATTAGAGCCCTAAAAGATCAATAATGCAGGACACCATTTATTTTAATTCTTTAATATTTTTGAGTAATCACAGTGAAAAGTTAAATAAAATCCTACTAAATATATTTGGGATCCAAAATATCCCCCACTCATAAAGTGATACATTTTTATTAGTTTTTTTTTTACTTTTAACACTTAAATTACAAGATCAACGTCAGATATATCTGTCCATTTTACGTGTGAACTATTATTTTGTTTGTTTTATGCTCTTTTGTCAAATAAAACGTTGATGTTTTTTTTTTATGGCAACCACACAATATATGCAATATTTTTTCCACATAAACATTTTTAAAGTGATATTTTTTAAGTAATCATTCATTATAACATAGATTTTTAGTCTTTTTTTTTTTAAATTTTTAGCAATGGCAAAAAAAAGAAAAATAAACAAAGACAAAAGAAGAAAAAAAACAGCCTGCATGGCAGCTTTTGTGTCAACATTGCAACTTTTTCTTCTTAGATTTCACCTCATTCCACTTTTTTTTAAACATTTTTTAAATTTTTGCAATATTATCAATTTTGCAAGTTTTGCAGAATGTGTGGCGGGCCGGTAAACAATTAGCTGCGGGACGCAAATGGCCCCTGGGCCGCACTTTGGACACCCCCGGTCTAGTAGATTCACAGATTGTTTTTCAAAATCAGATTTAAAATTTTTTTAAAAAATTCAACAGGAAAACCCGCTCATTCGAGCTATTTATTTTCCAAAATATGACATTTCTCATAAATTGCCCCAGACGTTAATTTTATTTTTATTTTTTTTATTTTTATTTTTTTAATTAAATCAACATAAAAAAATGTGGGTGTTCTTTACTTGAGTCATATTGCCACCATAGTGCAGCTTACACTTATGTCTTATATTTGTCTGCCATCTACTGGTCACACTTATCATTACACCATGTACCAAATAAAATAGCTTCGAGGTGGGTAAGCTCAACCAAACGTATTCCTTACATTAGGCGCACCGGCTTATAAGGCGCACTGTCGAGTTTTTGAAAAAAAAAAAAAAGGATTTTAATTGCGCCTTAGAGTCCGGAAAATATTGGAGCATTTACAGTATCCTCTGTGGACGTAAAAAGGGAGAACGGACGCATTTTGGCGTAAAAAGTAAAGATAAAGGTGAAGTTATAACACTGAAACGCCCTCAAGAAGAGGTGCTTTACTAATCCTGGCCTCCATGGTAACAAATAAAGTGAGTTTCTTACAAGTAGCATTATCACTGGAGGACGAGGAGTAGCTAAACATGCTCCACTACACACCGTAGCTCACCGGCGTCACAATGTAAACAAACGTCATTAGTGAATCTATACCTGGCATCCACTGTAATGATACCAAGTACAAGAGCGTATCTAGTCGATACTACTATGATTACATCGATATTTTTTAGCATCGCAAAATCTTTTTTCCTTTTTAAAATTCATGTTATGTTTATAAACTCAGGGCACCTCAATGATGGACGCTTTTGACCTCCCTCCCTCCTCAACGACACCTGGAGTCAAACGTTTGCTTGCATGCAGATCGGCCTCAGTCTATGAACATTACATCATCACACCCAAGACAATGGGCACATACACACACACACACACCCCTCCCCCACCTCACGCCTTCACCACCGCTTGTTTCCCCTCAGGGTGATGGACGACTGGCAGTTTTTCATAGCAGCAGTCGACCTCCAGGGCCCCAACTCCCCGCCCTTCTGTTGCGAGTTGTCGTGATTAAATGTAACGTGTTTATGTGTGCATTGCATGGAGGTTTTTTCCCACTCCAGACTAGGCCCCCTTAGGAGCCCAGTCTAGATTGTATTTTTTTACTCAGCGTTTTACCTTTTTCTTATCTTTTACGGGGCGGCGACCCATCAGCGTTCCTGTTCTGTAGCCCTGTACACTGTTTGTTTGTCTCATCTTGAACGGGTTTGTGCTGAAAACATAGTTTTGTTGTACTTGTGCAATGACAATAAGTACCTATCCTATCCTAAATATGTCCCTGGACACATGAGGACTTTGAATATGACCAATGTATGATCCTGTAACTACTTGGTATCGGATCGATACCTAAATGTGTGGTATCATCCAAAACTAATGTAAAGTATCAAAGAAGAGAAGAATAAGTGATTATTACATTTGAACAGAAGTGTAGATAGAACATGTTAAAAGAGAAAATAAGCAGATATTAACAGTAAATGAACAAGTGGACTAATAACTCATTTTCTACCGCTTGTCCTTAATAATGTTGACAAAATAATAGGTGTATAAATGACACAATATGTTACTGCATATGTCAGCAGACTAATTAGGAGTCTTTGTTTGTTTACTTACTGCTAAAAGACAAGTTGTCTAGTATGTTCACTATTTTATTTAAGGACTAAGTTGCAATAATAATTCCTAAGATTTTTTGTTGAAATAAAGCCAATAATGCAATTTTTTGTGGTCCCTCTATTTCGAAAAGTATTGTAATTAGGGATGTCCGATAATGGCTTTTTGCCGATATCCGATAATGTCCAACTCTTAATTACCGATACCGATATCAACCGATACCGATATATACAGTCGTGGAATTAACACATTATTATGCCTAATTTGGACAACCAGGTATGGTGAAGATAAGGTCCTTTAAAAAAAATAATAATAAAATAAGATAAATAAATTAAAAACATTTTCGTGAATAAAAAAGAAAGTAAAACAATATAAAAACAGTTACATAGAAACTAGGGCTGCAACAACTAATCGATGAAATCGATTAAAATTGATTATCAACATAGTTGGCGATTAATTTAGTCATCGATTCGTTGGATCTATGCTATGCGCATGCGCAGAGGCTTCATTTTTATTTTATTTTATTTTTATTTTTATTTTTGTACAAACCTTTATAAACTGCAACATTTACAAACAGCTGAGAAACAATAATCAAAATAAGTATGGTGCCAGTATGCTGTTTTTTTTCTCCAATAAAATACTGGAAAGGATAGAAATGTAGTTTGTCTCTTTTATCCGATTATTAATCGATTAATCGAAGTAATAATCGACAGATTAATCGATTATCAAATTAATCCTTCGTTGCAGCCCTTATAGAAACTAGTAATGAATGAAAATGAGTCAAATTAACTGTTAAAGGTTAGTACTATTAGTGGAGCAGCAGTGTGCTTACGGACTGTATCCCTTGCAGACTGTATTGATATATATTGATATATAATGTAGGAACCAGAATATTAATAACAGAAAGAAACAACCCTTTTGTGTGAATGAGGGGAGGGGAGGGAGGTTTTTTGGGTTGGTGCACTAATTTTAAGTGTATCTTGTTTTTTTATGTTGATTTAATTAAAAAAAAAAAAAAAAAAAAAGATACAGATACAGATAATAAAAATAAACGATACCGATAATTTCCGATATTACATTTTAAAGCATTTATCGGACATCTCTAATTGTAATACATTTTGGTGGCGCTACCAAAATATTGGTATCGGGACAACCCTCGTTAGAACTGGGGTTGTACGGCATACCGGTACTAATAAAGTATTGCGGTACTAATCAATTGAAATCGGTACTATACCACCTTTGAAAAGTACCGGTATTGACTGACAGTAAGCAGATATTAACAGTAAATGAACAAGTAGATTAATAATATTTTTTTTACAGTTTGTCCCTCATAATGTAGACAAAATAATAGGTAGATAAATTACACAATATGTTACTGCATATGTCATCAGACTATGTAGGAGTCTTTGTTTGTTTACTTACTACTAAAAGACAAGTTGTCTAGTATGTTCACTATTTTATTTAAGGACTAAATTGCAATAATAAACATATGTTTAATGTACACTAAGATTTTTTTGTTCAAATAAAGCCAATAATGCTATTTTTTGTGGTCCCCTTTATTGATACATTTTGGTACGGGTACCAAAATATTGGTATGGGGACAACCCTCACATGTGCCGTATATCAGTGGTCCCCAACCTTTTTGTACTTGCGGACCGGTCAACGCTTGAAAATTTGTCCCACGGACCCGGGGTTGGGGGGGGGAATGGGGTTAGTAAAAAATTTTTTATTTTTTTTATTTATTTATTTTTTTTTGTCATAAAGAAATACAATCATGTGTGCTTACGGACTGTATCCCTGCAGACTGTATTGATTTATATTGATATATAATGTATATATTGTGTTTTTTATGTTGATTTAATTAAAAAAAAAAAAAAAAAAAAAAAAAAAAGATACAGATAATAAAAATAAACGATACCGATAATTTCCGATATTACATTTTAAAGCATTTATCGGACATCTCTAATTGTAATACATTTTGGTAGCGCTACCAAAATATTGGTATCGGGACAACCCTCGTTAGAACTGGGGTTGTACGGTATACCGGTACTAATAAAGTATTGCGGTACTAATCAATTGAAATCGGTACTATACCACCTTTGAAAAGTACCGGTATTGACTGACAGTAAGCAGATATTAACAGTAAATGAACAAGTAGATTAATAATAATTTTTTTACAGTTTGTCCCTCATAATGTAGACAAAATAATAGGTGTATAAATGACACAATATGTTACTGCATATGTCATCAGACTAATTAGGAGCCTTTGTTTGTTTACTTACTAATAAAAGACAAGTTGTCTAGTATGTTCACTATTTTATTTAAGGACTAAATTGCAATAATAAACATATGTTTAATGTACACTAAGATTTTTTTGTTCAAATAAAGCCAATAATGCTATTTTTTGTGGTCCCCTTTATTGATACATTTTGGTACGGGTACCAAAATATTGGTATGGGGACAACCCTCACATGTACCGTATATCAGTGGTCTCCAACCTTTTTGTACTTGCGGACCGGTCAACGCTTGAAAATTTGTCCCACGGACCGGGGGTTGGGGAGGGAATGGGGTTAGTAATTTTTTTTTTTTTTTTTTTTTTTTTTTTTTTTTTTTTTTGTCATAAAGAAATACAATCATGTGTTCTTACGGACTGTATCCCTGCAGAATGTATTGATTTATATTGATATATAATGTATATATTGTGTTTTTTATGTTGATTTAATTTAAAAAAGAAAAAAAAAAAAAGATACAGATAATAAAAATAAACGATACCGATAATTTCCGATATTACATTTTAAAGCATTTATCGGACATCTCTAATTGTAATACATTTTGGTAGCGCTACCAAAATATTGGTATCGGGACAACCCTCGTTAGAACTGGGGTTGTACGGTATACCGGTACTAATAAAGTATTGCGGTACTAATCAATTGAAATCGGTACTATACCACCTTTGAAAAGCACCGGTATTGACTGACAGTAAGCAGATATTAACAGTAAATGAACAAGTAGATTAATAATAATTTTTTTACAGTTTGTCCCTCATAATGTAGACAAAATAATAGGTGTATAGATGACACAATATGTTACTGCATATGTCAGCAGACTAATTAGGAGTCTTTGTTTGTTTACTTACTACTAAAAGACAAGTTGTCTAGTATGTTCACTATTTTATTTAAGGACTAAATTGCAATAATAAACATATGTTTAATGTACACTAAGATTTTTTTGTTCAAATAAAGCCAATAATGCTATTTTTTGTGGTCCCCTTTATTGATACATTTTGGTACGGGTACCAAAATATTGGTATGGGGACAACCCTCATATGTACCGTATATCAGTGGTCCCCAACCTTTTTGTACTTGCGGACCGGTCAACGCTTGAAAATGTGTCCCACGGACCGGGGTTTGGGGGGGGAATGGGGTTAGTAAAAAAAAAAATTTTTTTTTTTTTTTTTTTTTTTTTTTCATAAAGAAATACAATCATGTGTTCTTACGGACTGTATCCCTGCAGACTGTATTGATTTATATTGATATATAATGTATATATTGTGTTTTTTATGTTGATTTAATTTTTTTTTAAAAAAGAAAAAAAAAAAAAGATACAGATAATAAAAATAAACGATACCGATAATTTCCGATATTACATTTTAAAGCATTTATCGGACATCTCTAATTGTAATACATTTTGGTAGCGCTACCAAAATATTGGTATCGGGACAACCCTCGTTAGAACTGGGGTTGTACGGTATACCGGTACTAATAAAGTATCGCGGTACTAATCAATTGAAATCGGTACTATACCACCTTTGAAAAGTACCGGTATTGACTGACAGTAAGCAGATATTAACAGCAAATGAACAAGTAGATTAATAATAATTGTAATAATGCTATTTTTTGTGGTACCCTTTATTGATACATTTTGGTACGGGTACCAAAATATTGGTATGGGGACAACCCTCACATGTACCGTATATCAGTGGTCCCCAACCTTTTTGTACTTGCGCTTGAAGATTTGTCCCACGGACCGGGGGTTGGGGGGGGGGGGGGGGGGGGGGGGGGAATGGGGTTAGTAAAAATTTAAAAGAAATTAAAAAAAAAAAAAAAAAAAAATTTTTTTTTTTTTTTTTTTTTTTGTCATAAAGAAATACAATCATGTGTTCTTACAGACTGTATCCCTGCAGACTGTATTGATTTATATTGATATATAATGTATATATTGTGTTTTTTATGTTGATTTAATTAAAAAAAAAAAAAAAAAATTTTAAATTTCTTGTGCGGCCGCGACCCGGTACCAATCGGTCCACGGACCGGTACCGGGCCGCGGCCCGGTCGTTGGGGACCACTGCCTATTTAACATGTACACTGTATGTGTTCCCCCCTGTCACAGGATCGTCTGACGTTCAGGAGGATCATCGTGAAAAACAACGCCAAGAAGAGGAAGCTGTACGAGGCGTTCATGGAGACTCTCCCCCTGCTCACGTCGCTGGAGGTCAGCATGGTGTGAGCCCCGCGCGCTTTGCCACGTTTGCGACATTGTCACGCATCTATTCCGCTCTTCTCCTCTATGCGCAGCTCTCAGAGAGGATGAAAGTGGTGGACGTCATAACCACCAAAGTCTACTGCGACTCGCAGCGGATCATTGCGCAGGTGACGTGCGGCCGCACGTAAACAGACGAATGCCCGAGAGGAGCGCTGAGAAAAAATGTTTCTTTGCTTACGTAACAGGGAGACTCGGCAGATTGTTTCTACATTGTCGAGTCCGGCCAAGTACGGATCACCATAAAGAGAAGCAGGGTAAGATTTATGACGTGGAGCTAACACAGTGACTTGTCTCATGTCTCTTTTAAACATGTAAAGCGACTTTGGGTACTTAGAAAAGCGCTATATAAATCCCAGGTATTATTATTATTATTATTATTATGCTTTAGTGCGTGTGTGTGTGTGTGTGTGTGTGTTCTTGTATTTCTACCCTTCTTGAGACACCAACAAGGAAAAGTAGCTTCCATATGAGGACCGGTGAACAAGTTAGGACATAAATCATGGTCCCAATACGGAAAACCATTGCATCTAATAGGTGAAATCTATCTAAATTCGGGTGGTTCCAAAAAAAAAGGGATTTTTCAAATTGACTCTGTTGCAAGTCTTGTGTCTTCTATGTAACTTTTTTTGTGTGTGCTATGGCTATTGAGTTTCTTTTTCCTGGTCTCAGTCTGGACCCCCTCCCCGGCAGTCCAGCCTTAGACTGAATTTTTTTTTTACTCATCCCATACTGTAATAACTTGAAGTAAATAATGAAAGTTAAAAACCAATTACAAACAAAAAATTCAACAACAAAAAAAATATTTTTCTCATAATGTGTCGACTTTTTTTCTTTTAAAATTGGGAACAATTTCTCATAGTCTTTCCGTTTCTGTAATATTGCAATATTTTCTTGTAAAATTATTACTTTTAATGTAAAATTATTACCCTTCTTGAGACATCAACAAGGAAAAGTAGCTTCCATATGAGGAGGTGTGAACAAGTGATGACATAAATCATGGTCCCAATACGGAAAACCATTGCATCTAATAGAGAATGTCTCATTTGCACCCCTGGTGGTGAAATCTATCTAAATTAGGGTGGTCCCAAAAAGGAGGGATTTTTCAAATTGACTCTGTTGCAAGTCTTGTGTATTCTTTGTAACTTTTTTGTGTGTGCTATGGCTATTGAGGTTTTTTTTTTCCTGGTCTCAGTCTGGACCCCCTCCCCGGCAGTCCAGCCTTAGACTGATTTTTTTTTTTTACTCATCCCATACTGTAATAATTTGAATTAATAATGAAGATTAAAAACCAATTACAAACAAAAAATTCAACAACAAAAAAATTATTTTTCTCACAATGTGTCGACTTTTTTATTTTAAAATTGAGAACAATTTGTCATAGTCTTTCCGTTTCAGAAATATTGCAATATTTTCTTGTAAAATTATTACTTTTAATGTAAAATTATTACCTTTCTTGAGACATGAAGAAGGAAAAGTATCTTCCATATGAGGAGGTGTGAACAAGTGATGACATAAATTATGGTCCCAATAACATTGCATCTAATAGAGAATGTCTCATTTGCACCCCTGGTGGTGAAATCTATCTAAATTCGGGTGGTCCCCAAAAAAAATTAATTTTTCAAATTGACTCTGTTGCAAGTCTTGTGTCTTCTATGTAACTTTTTTTGTGTGTGCTATGGCTATTGAGTTTCTTTTTCCTGGTCTCAGTCTGGACCCCCTCCCCGGCAGTCCAGCCTTAGACTGAATTTTTTTTTTTTACTCATCCCATACTGTAATAACTTGAAGTAAATAATGAAAGTTAAAAACCAATTACAAACAAAAAATTCAACAACAAAAAAATTATTTTTCTCACAATGTGTCGACTTTTTCTTTTAAAATTGGGAACAATTTCTCATAGTCTTTCCGTTTCAGAAATATTGCAATATTTTCTTGTAAAATTATTACTTTTAATGTAAAATTATTACCTTTCTTGAGACATGAAGAAGGAAAAGTATCTTCCATATGAGGAGGTGTGAACAAGTGATGACATAAATTATGGTCCCAATAACATTGCATCTAATAGAGAATGTCTCATTTGCACCCCTGGTGGTGAAATATATCTGAATTCGGGTGGTCCCAAAAAAAAGGGATTTTTCAAATTGACTCTGTTGCAAGTCTTGTGTCTTCTATGTAACTTTTTTTGTGTGTGCTATGGCTATTGAGTTTCTTTTTCCTGGTCTCAGTCTGGACCCCCTCCCCGGCAGTCCAGCCTTAGACTGAATTTTTTTTTTACTCATCCCATACTGTAATAACTTGAATTAATAATGAAGATTAAAAACCAATTACAAACAAAAAATTCAACAACAAAAAAATTATTTTTCTCACAATGTGTCGACTTTTTTAATCTAAAATTGGGAACAATTTCTCATAGTCTTTCCGTTTCCGTAATATTGCAATATTTTCTTGTAAAATTATTACTTTAAATGTAAAATTATTACCCTTCTTGAGACACCAACAAGGAAAAGTAGCTTCCATATGAGGAGGTGTGAACAAGTGATGACATAAATCATGGTCCCAATATGGAAAACCATTGCATCTAATAGAGAATGTCTCATTTGCACCCCTGGTGGTGAAATCTATCTAAATTAGGGTGGTCCCAAAAAGGAGGGATTTTTCAAATTGACTCTGTTGCAAGTCTTGTGTATTCTTTGTAACTTTTTTGTGTGTGCTATGGCTATTGAGTTTCTTTTTCCTGGTCTTAGTCTGGACCCCTCCCCGGAAGTCCAGCCTTAGACTGAATATTTTTTTTACTCATCCCATACTGTAATAACTTGAAGTAAATAATGAAAGTTAAAAACCAATTAAAACAAAAAATTCAACAACAAAAAAATTATTTTTCTCACAATGTGTCGACTTTTTCTTTTAAAATTGGGAACAATTTCTCATAGTCTTTCCGTTTCAGAAATATTGCAATATTTTCTTGTAAAATTATTACTTTTAATGTAAAATTATTACCTTTCTTGAGACATGAAGAAGGAAAAGTATCTTCCATATGAGGAGGTGTGAACATGTGATGACATAAATCATGCTCCCCAAAAACATTGCATCTAATAGAGAATGTCTCATTTGCACCCCTGGTGGTGAAATATATCTAAATTGGGGTGGTCCCCCAAAAAAATTAATTTTTCAAATTGACTCTGTTGCAAGTCTTGTGTGTTCTTTGTAACTTTTTTGTGTGTGCTGTGGCTATTGAGGTTTTTTTTCCTGGTCTCAGTCTGGACCCCTCCCCGGAAGTCCAGCCTTAGACTGAATATTATTTTTACTCATCCCATACTGTAATAACTTGAAGTAAATAATATAGATTAAAAACCAAATACAAACAAAAAATTCAACAACAAAAAAATTATTTTTCTCACAATGTGTTGACTTTTTTAATCTAAAATTGGGAACAATTTCTCATAGTCTTTCCGTTTTTGTAATATTGCAATATTTTCTTGTAAAATTATTACTTTTAAGGTGAAATTATTACCCTTCTTGAGACATCAACAAGGAAAAGTAGCTTCCATATGAGGAGGTGTGAACAAGTGATGACATAAATCATGGTCCCAATACAGAAAACCATTGCATCTAATAGAGAATGTCTCATTTGCACCCCTGGTGGTGAAATCTATCTGAATTCGGGTGGTCCCAAAAAAAAAGGGATTTTTCAAATTGTCTCTGTTGCAAGTCTTGTGTGTTCTTTGTAACTTGTTTGTGTGTGCTATGGCTATTGAGGTTTTTTTTCCCTAGTCTCAGTCTGGATCCACACAAACAAAAAAATTACCGTATTTTCCGCACTATAAGGCGCACCGGATTATAAGGCGCACCTTCAATGAATGGCCTATTTTAAAACGTTGTTCATATATAAGGCGCACCGCATTATAAGGCGCATAGAATAGGCGCTACAGTAGAGGCTGGGGTTACGTTATGCATCCCCTAGTTTCGAGACCTGTTGTGGCTCAATATTGGTCCATGTATAAGGCGCACCGGATTATAAGGCGCACTGTCAGCTTTTGAGAAAATTGGAGGTTTTTAGGTGCGCCTTATAGTGCGGAAAATACGGTAAATAAATAACAAATTAACTCAAAGCAGTCTTTTTCTCACAATGTGTCAACTTTTTTCTTTTAAAATTGGGAACAATTTGTCATAGTCTTTCCGTTTCTGTAATAGTGCAATATTTTCTTGTAAAATTATTGCTTTTAATGTAAAATTATTACCCTTCTTGAGACATCAACAAGGAAAAGTAGCTTCCATATGAGGAGGTGTGAACAAGTGATGACATAAATCATGGTCCCAATAACATTGCATCTAATAGAGAATGTCTCATTTGCACCCCCTGGTGGTGAAATATATCTAAATTCAGGTGGTCCCAAAAAAAAACATTTTTTTCAAATTGACTCTGTTGCAAGTCTTGTGTCTTCTATGTAACTTTTTTTGTGTGTGCTATGGCTATTGAGGTTTTTTTTTCCTGGTCTCAGTCTGGACCCCTCCCCGGCAGTCCAGCCTTAGACTGAATATTTTTTTTACTCATCCCATACTGTAATAACTTGAAGTAAATAATGAAAGTTAAAAACCAATTACAAACAAAAAATTCAACAACAAAACAATTATTTTTCTCACAATGTGTCGACTTTTTTAATGTAAAATTGGGAACAATTTCTCATAGTCTTTCCGTTTCTGTAATATTGCAATATTTTCTTGTAAAATTATTACTTTTAATGTAAAATTATTACCCTTCTTGAGACATCAACAAGGAAAAGTAGCTTCCATATGAGGAGGTGTGAACAAGTGATGACATAAATCATGGTCCCAATATGGAAAACCATTGCATCTAATAGAGAATGTCTCATTTGCACCCCTGGTGGTGAAATCTATCTAAATTAGGGTGGTCCCAAAAAGGAGGGATTTTTCAAATTGACTCTGTTGCAAGTCTTGTGTATTCTTTGTAACTTTTTTGTGTGTGCTATGGCTATTGAGGTTTTTTTTTCCTGGTCTCAGTCTGGATCCCCTCCCCAGCAGTCCAGCCTTAGACTGATTTTTTTTTTTTACTCATCCCATACTGTAATAATTTGAATTAATAATGAAGATTAAAAACCAATTACAAACAAAAAATTCAACAACAAAAAATTTATTTTTCTCACAATGTGTCGACTTTTTTATTTTAAAATTGAGAACAATTTGTCATAGTCTTTCCGTTTCAGAAATATTGCAATATTTTCTTGTAAAATTATTACTTTTAATGTAAAATTATTACCTTTCTTGAGACATGAAGAAGGAAAAGTATCTTCCATATGAGGAGGTGTGAACAAGTGATGACATAAATTATGGTCCCAATAACATTGCATCTAATAGAGAATGTCTCATTTGCACCCCTGGTGGTGAAATATATCAAAATTCGGGTGGTCCCCCAAAAAAATTAATTTTTCAAATTGACTCTGTTGCAAGTCTTGTGTGTTCTTTGTAACTTTTTTGTGTGTGCTGTGGCTATTGAGGTTTTTTTTTCCTGGTCTCAGTCTGGACCCCTCCCCGGCAGTCCAGCCTTAGACTGAATATTATTTTTACTCATCCCATAATGTAATAACTTGAAGTAAATAATATAGATTAAAAATCAAATACAAACAAAAAATTCAACAACAAAAAAATTGTTTTTCTCACAATGTGTTGACTTTTTTCATCTAAAATTGGGAACAATTTCTCATAGTCTTTCCGTTTTTGTAATATTGCAATATTTTCTTGTAAAATTATTACTTTTAAGGTGAAATTATTACCCTTCTTGAGACATCAACAAGGAAAAGTATCTTCCATATGAGGAAGTGTGAACAAGTGATGACATAAATCATGGTCCCAATAACATTGCATCTAATAGAGAATGTCTCATTTGCACCCCTGGTGGTGAAATATATCTAAATTCGGGTGGTCCCAAAAAAAGGGGATTTTTCAAATTGAGTCTGTTGCAAGTTTTGTGTGTTCTTTGTAACTTGTTTGTGTGTAATATGGCTATTGAGTTGTTGTTTTTTTCCTGGTCTCAGTCTGGACCCCCTCCCCGGAAGTCCAGCCTTAGACTTTTTACTCATCCCACCCGCCCCCCACCACCAATGTTTACCTGTTTTCCACCTTTTTAAGGCCCGCCGGGAATCTATCAAAATGAGGGTGGTCCCAAAAAGGAGGGATTTTTTAAATTGACTGTGTGTCGCTTTTAAAAGTGCTCCCCCTCTGGTCAACATATAAAATAACAAGTGTGTGTAAGAAATTGAAATGCGCCCCACTTTGGCCAAAATTAAAGTAAATAATGAAGATTTAAAAAACAATTACAAACAAAACAATTAAAATAAATAATAAGTAACTAAAAGCAGTCTTTTTCTCACAACGTGTCGACTTTTTTCTTATAAAATTGCGACCAATTTCTCATATTCTTTCTGTTTTTGTGATATTGCAATATTTTCATGTAACATTATTACTTTTTCATGTAAAATTATTACTTTTTCATGTAAAATTATTACTTTTTTAATGCAAAACGGTAACATTTGTCATATCAAATTCTGACTTTTATCACGTTTTTGTTGTTCTTGTACAAACAGTGACATTTTTGTAGTAAAATTATGACTTTTGTCATCATTTTGCCGAGTAAAATTCCGATTATTATTATAACATTGACAACATTTTAAACGGTTTCCTATAAAATTGTGACTTTTGTCGATTAAAATTAAGAATCTTTTCATACAATTGCCAACATTTTAAGCTTTTCTTGTAAAATTGCGACTGTTATTGAGTAAAATTCCAACTTGTATCATAATTTTGCTCCCCCTCTGGCCAACATATGTAATAACAAGTTTGTGTAAAAATGTGAAGTGCACCCCCTCTGGCCAACATATGAAATAACAAGTGTGTGTAAGAAATTGAAATGTGGCCCCTTTGTCCAATTTTTTTTTTAATACAATAAATATGTATATAGAGACATACTGCAATAACTTAAATAATGAAGCTTAAAAACCAATTACAAACAAAAAAAAATCAAAAAATTTAAAATAAATAACGAAAAGCAGTCTTTTTCTCACAATGTGTCGACTTTTTTCTTATCAAATTGGAAACAATTTCTCATATTCTTTCTGTTTCTGTGATATTGCAATATTTTCTCGTGAAATTATTACTTTTTCATGTAAATGATTCATTTTTAATGCAAAATGGTGACATTTGTCATATAAAATTCTGACTTTTATCACGATATTGCCAACTTTTTTGTTGTTCTTGTACAAACAGTGACATTTTTGGAGTAAAATGATGACTTTTGTCATCATTTTGCCGAGTAAAATTCCGATTATTATTATAACATTGACAACATTTTAAACGGTTTCCTATAAAATTGTTTGTTGATTAAAATTAAGACTCTTTTCATACAATTGCCAACATTTTAAGCTTTTCTTGTAAAACTGACTGTTATTGAGTAAAATTCCAACTTGTATCATAATTTTGCTCCCCCTCTGGCCAACATATGTAAGAACAAGTTTGTGTAAAAATTTGAAGTGTGCCCCCTTTGGCCAACATATGAAATAACAAGTGTGTGTAAGAAATTGAAATGTAGCCCCTTTGGCCAATTTTTTTTTTTAATACAATAAATATGTATATACAGACATACTGCAATAACTTAAATAATAAATCTTAAAAACCAATTACAAACAAAAAAAATAAAAAAATAAAAAACGAAAAGCAGTCTTTTTCTCACAATGTGTCGACTTTTTTCTTATCAAATTGGAAACAATTTCTCATATTCTTTCTGTTTCTGTGATATTGCAATATTTTCTCGTGAAATTATTACTTTTTCATGTAAATGATTCATTTTTAATGAAAAAATGGTGACATTTGTCATATAAAATTCTGACTTTTATCACGATATTGCCAATTTTTTTGTTGTTCTTGTACAAACAGTGACATTTTTGGAGTAAAATGATGACTTTTGTCATCATTTTGCCGAGTAAAATTCCGATTATTATTATAACATTGACAACATTTGAAACGGTTTCCTATAAAATTGTGACTTTTGTCGATTAAAATTAAGACTCTTTTCATACAGTTGCCAACATTTTAAGCTTTTCTTGTAAAACTGCGACTGTTATTGAGTAAAATTCCAACTTGTATCATAATTTTGCTCCCCCTCTGGCCAACATATGTAATAACAAGTTTGTGTAAAAATTTGAAGTGCGCCCCCTCTGGCCAACATATGAAATAACAAGTGTGTGTAAGAAATTGAAATGTGGCCCCATTGGCCAATTTTTTATTTTTCTTTAAATACAATAAATATTTATATAGAGACATACTGCAATAACTTAAATAATGAAGCTTAAAAACCAATTACAAAGTAAAAAAATCTAAAAATTAAAAATAAATGAACTAAAAGCAGTCTTTTTCTCACAATGTGTCGACTTTTTTCTTATAAAATTGGAAACAATTTCTCATATTCTTTCTGTTTCTGTGATATTGCAATATTTTCTCGTGAAATTATTACTTTTTCATGTAAATGATTCATTTTTAATGCAAAATGGTGACATTTGTCATATCAAATTCTGACTTTTATCACGATATTGCCAACGTTTTTGTTATTCTTGTAAAAACAGTGACATTTTTGGAGTAAAATGATGACTTTTGTCATCATTTTGCCGAGTAAAATTCCGATTATTATTATAACATTGACAACATTTGAAACGGTTTCCTATAAAATTGTGACTTTTGTCGATTAAAATTAAGACTCTTTTCATACAATTGCCAACATTTTAAGCTTTTCTTGTAAAACTGCGACTGTTATTGAGTAAAATTCCAACTTGTATCATAATTTTGCTCCCCCTCTGGCCAACATATGTAATAACAAGTTTGTGTAAAAATTTGAAGTGCGCCCCCTCTGGCCAACATATGAAATAACAAGTGTGTGTAAGAAATTGAAATGTAGCCCCTTTGGCCAAATTTTTTTTTTTTAATACAATAAATATGTATATAGAGACATACTGCAATAACTTAAATAATAAAGCTTAAAAACAAATTACAAACAAAAAAAATAAAAAAATAAAAAACGAAAAGCAGTCTTTTTCTCACAATGTGTCGACTTTTTTCTTATCAAATTGGAAACAATTTCTCATATTCTTTCTGTTTCTGTGATATTGCAATATTTTCTCGTGAAATTATTACTTTTTCATGTAAATGATTCATTTTTAATGCAAAAATGGTGACATTTGTCATATAAAATTCTGATTTTTATCACGATATTGCCAATTTTGTTGTTGTTCTGTACAAACAGTGACATTTTTGGGGTAAAATGATGACTTTTGTCATCATTTTGCCGAGTAAAATTCTGATTATTATTATAACATTGACAACATTTGAAACGGTTTCCTATAAAATTGTGACTTTTGTCGATTAAAATTAAGAATCTTTTCATACAATTGCCAACATTTTAAGCTTTTCTTGTAAAACTGCGACTGTTATTGAGTAAAATTCCAACTTGTATCATAATTTTGCTCCCCCTCTGGCCAACATATGTAATAACAAGTTTGTGTAAAAATTTGAAGTGTGCCCCCTTTGGCCAACATATGAAATAACAAGTGTGTGTAAGAAATTGAAATGTAGCCCCTTTGGCCAATTTTTTTTTTTTTAATACAATAAATATGTATATAGAGACATACTGCAATAACTAAATAATAAAGCTTAAAAACCAATTACAAACAAAAAAAAGTCAAAAAATTTAAAAGAAATAACGAAAAGCAGTCTTTTTCTCACAATGTGTCGACTTTTTTTCTTATAAAATTGGGAACAATTTCTCCTATTATTTCTGTTTCTGTGATACTGCAATATTTTCTCATAAAATTATTACTTTTTCATGTAAAATTATTACTTTTTAATGCAAAATGGTGACATCTGTCATATAAAATTCTGACTTTTATCACGATATTGCCAACTTTTTTGTTGTTCTTGTACAAACAGTGACATTTTTGGAGTAAAATGATGACTTTTGTCATCATTTTGCCGAGTAAAATTCCGATTATTATTATAACATTGACAACATTTTAAACGGTTTCCTATAAAATTGTTTGTCGATTAAAATTAAGACTCTTTTCATACAATTGCCAAAATTTAAGCTTTTCTTGTAAAACTGACTGTTATCGAGCAAAATTCCAACTTGTATCATAATTTTGCTGCCCCTCTGGCCAACATATGTAATAACAAGTTTGTGTAAAAATTTGAAGTGTGCCCCCTTTGGCCAACATATGAAATAACAAGTGTGTGTAAGAAATTGAAATGTGGCTTCTTGTCCAATTTTTTTTTTTAAATACAATAAATATGTATATAGAGACATACTGCAAGAACTTAAATAATGAAGCTTAAAAACCAATTACAAACAAAAAAAATCAAAACATTTTAAATAAATAACGAAAAGCAGTCTTTTTCTCACAATGTGTCGACTTTTTTCTTATAAAATTGGAAACAATTTCTCATATTCTTTCTGTTTCTGTGATATTGCAATATTTTCTCGTGAAATTATTAATTTTTCATGTAAATGATTCATTTTTAATGCAAAATGGTGACATTTGTCATATCAAATTCTGACTTTTATCACGATATTGCCAATTTTTTTTTTGTTCTTGTACAAACAGTGACATTTTTGGGATAAAATGATGACTTTTGTCATCATTTTGCCGAGTAAAATTCCGATTATTATTATAACATTGACAACATTTGAAACGGTTTCCTATAAAATTGTTTGTCGATTAAAATTAAGAATCTTTTCATACAGTTGCCAACATTTTAAGCTTTTCTTGTAAAACTGTGACTGTTATTGAGTAAAATTCCAACTTGTATCATAATTTTGCTCCCCCTCTGGCCAACATATGTAATAACAAGTTTGTGTAAAAATTTGAAGTGCGCCCCCTCTGGCCAACATATGAAATAACAAGTGTGTGTAAGAAATTGAAATGTAGCCCCTTTGGCCAATTTTTTTTTTTTTAATACAATAAATATGTATATACAGACATACTGCAATAACTAAATAATAAAGCTTAAAAAACAATTACAAACAAAAAAAAATCAAAAAATTTAAAATAAATAACGAAAAGCAGTCTTTTTCTCACAATGTGTCGACTTTTTTCTTATCAAATTGGAAACAATTTCTCATATTCTTTCTGTTTCTGTGATATTGCAATATTTTCTCGTGAAATTATTACTTTTTCATGTAAATGATTCATTTTTCATGCAAAATGGTGACATTTGTCATATAAAATTCTGCCAATGTTTTTGTTGTTCTTGTACAAACAGTGACATTTTTGGAGTAAAATGATGACTTTTGTCATCATTTTGCCGAGTAAAATTCAGATTATTAGCGACTTGTCCAGGGTGTACCCCGCCTTCCGCCCGATTGTAGCTGAGATAGGCTCCAGCGCCCCCCGCGACCCCGGAGGGAATAAGCGGTAGAAAATGGATGGATGGATTATAACATTGACAACATTTGAAACGGTTTCCTATAAAATTGTGACTTTTGTCGATTAAAATTAAGACTCTTTTCATACAATTGCCAACATTTTAAGCTTTTCTTGTAAAACTGCGACTGTTATTGAGTAAAATTCCAACTTGTATCATAATTTTGCTCCCCCTCTGGCCAACATATGTAATAACAAGTTTGTGTAAAAATTTGAAGTGCGCCCCCTCTGGCCAACATATGAAATAACAAGTGTGTGTAAGAAATTGAAATGTAGCCCCTTTGGCCAAATTTTTTTTTTTTTAATACAATAAATATGTATATAGAGACATACTGCAATAACTTAAATAATACAGCTTAAAAACAAATTACAAACAAAAAAAATAAAAAAATAAAAAACGAAAAGCAGTCTTTTTCTCACAATGTGTCGACTTTTTTCTTATCAAATTGGAAACAATTTCTCATATTCTTTCTGTTTCTGTGATATTGCAATATTTTCTCGTGAAATTATTACTTTTTCATGTAAATGATTCATTTTTAATGCAAAAATGGTGACATTTGTCATATAAAATTCTGATTTTTATCACGATATTGCCAATTTTGTTGTTGTTCTTGTACAAACAGTGACATTTTTGGGGTAAAATGATGACTTTTGTCATCATTTTGCCGAGTAAAATTCTGATTATTATTATAACATTGACAACATTTGAAACGGTTTCCTATAAAATTGTGACTTTTGTCGATTAAAATTAAGAATCTTTTCATACAATTGCCAACATTTTAAGCTTTTCTTGTAAAACTGCGACTGTTATTGAGTAAAATTCCAACTTGTATCATAATTTTGCTCCCCCTCTGGCCAACATATGTAATAACAAGTTTGTGTAAAAATTTGAAGTGTGCCCCCTTTGGCCAACATATGAAATAACAAGTGTGTGTAAGAAATTGAAATGTGGCCCCTTTGGCCAATTTTTTTTTTTTTAATACAATAAATATGTATATAGAGACATACTGCAATAACTAAATAATAAAGCTTAAAAACCAATTACAAACAAAAAAAAGTCAAAAAATTTAAAATAAATAACGAAAAGCAGTCTTTTTCTCACAATGTGTCGACTTTTTTTCTTATAAAATTGGGAACAATTTCTCCTATTATTTCTGTTTCTGTGATACTGCAATATTTTCTCATAAAATTATTACTTTTTCATGTAAAATTATTACTTTTTAATGCAAAATGGTGACATCTGTCATATAAAATTCTGACTTTTATCACGATATTGCCAACTTTTTTGTTGTTCTTGTACAAACAGTGACATTTTTGGAGTAAAATGATGACTTTTGTCATCATTTTGCCGAGTAAAATTCCGATTATTATTATAACATTGACAACATTTTAAACGGTTTCCTATAAAATTGTTTGTCGATTAAAATTAAGACTCTTTTCATACAATTGCCAAAATTTTAAGCTTTTCTTGTAAAACTGACTGTTATCGAGCAAAATTCCAACTTGTATCATAATTTTGCTGCCCCTCTGGCCAACATATGTAATAACAAGTTTGTGTAAAAATTTGAAGTGTGCCCCCTTTGGCCAACATATGAAATAACAAGTGTGTGTAAGAAATTGAAATGTGGCTTCTTGTCCAATTTTTTTTTTTTAAATACAATAAATATGTATATAGAGACATACTGCAAGAACTTAAATAATGAAGCTTAAAAACCAATTACAAACAAAAAAAATCAAAACATTTTAAATAAATAACGAAAAGCAGTCTTTTTCTCACAATGTGTCGACTTTTTTCTTATAAAATTGGAAACAATTTCTCATATTCTTTCTGTTTCTGTGATATTGCAATATTTTCTCGTGAAATTATTAATTTTTCATGTAAATGATTCATTTTTAATGCAAAATGGTGACATTTGTCATATCAAATTCTGACTTTTATCACGATATTGCCAATTTTTTTTTTGTTCTTGTACAAACAGTGACATTTTTGGGATAAAATGATGACTTTTGTCATCATTTTGCCGAGTAAAATTCCGATTATTATTATAACATTGACAACATTTGAAACGGTTTCCTATAAAATTGTTTGTCGATTAAAATTAAGAATCTTTTCATACAGTTGCCAACATTTTAAGCTTTTCTTGTAAAACTGTGACTGTTATTGAGTAAAATTCCAACTTGTATCATAATTTTGCTCCCCCTCTGGCCAACATATGTAATAACAAGTTTGTGTAAAAATTTGAAGTGCGCCCCCTCTGGCCAACATATGAAATAACAAGTGTGTGTAAGAAATTGAAATGTAGCCCCTTTGGCCAATTTTTTTTTTTTTAATACAATAAATATGTATATACAGACATACTGCAATAACTAAATAATAAAGCTTAAAAAACAATTACAAACAAAAAAAAATCAAAAAATTTAAAATAAATAACGAAAAGCAGTCTTTTTCTCACAATGTGTCGACTTTTTTCTTATCAAATTGGAAACAATTTCTCATATTCTTTCTGTTTCTGTGATATTGCAATATTTTCTCGTGAAATTATTACTTTTTCATGTAAATGATTCATTTTTCATGCAAAATGGTGACATTTGTCATATAAAATTCTGACTTTTATCACAATATTGCCAATGTTTTTGTTGTTCTTGTACAAACAGTGACATTTTTGGAGTAAAATGATGACTTTTGTCATCATTTTGCCGAGTAAAATTCAGATTATTAGCGACTTGTCCAGGGTGTACCCCGCCTTCCGCCCGATTGTAGCTGAGATAGGCTCCAGCGCCCCCCGCGACCCCGGAGGGAATAAGCGGTAGAAAATGGATGGATGGATTATAACATTGACAACATTTGAAACGGTATCCTATAAAATTGTGACTTTTGTCGATTAAAATTAAGACTCTTTTCATACAATTGCCAACATTTTAAGCTTTTCTTGTAAAACTGCGACTGTTATTGAGTAAAATTCCAACTTGTATCATAATTTTGCTCCCCCCTCTGGCCAACATATGTAATAACAAGTTTGTGTAAAAATTTGAAGTGCGCCCCCTCTGGCCAACATATGAAATAACAAGTGTGTGTAAGAAATTGAAATGTGGCTTCTTGTCCAATTTTTTTTTTAAATACAATAAATATGTATATAGAGACATACTGTAATAACTTAAATAATGAAGCTTAAAAACCAATTACAAACAAAAAAAATCAAAAAATTAAAAATAAATAACAAAAAGCAGTCTTTTTCTCACAATGTGTCGACTTTTTTTCTTATAAAATTGGAAACAATTTCTCATATTCTTTCTGTTTCTATGATATTGCAATATTTTCTCGGAAATTATTACTTTTTCATGTAAATGATTCATTTTTAATGCAAAATGGTGACATTTGTCATATCAAATTCTGACTTTTATCACAATATTGCCAACGTTTTTGTTGTTCTTGTAAAAACAGTGACATTTTTGGCAAGTAAAATTCCGATTATTATTATAACATTGACAACATTTGAAATGGTTTCCTATAAAATTGTGACTTTTGTCGATTAAAATTAAGACTCTTTTCATACAATTGCCAAAATGTTAAGCTTTTCTTGTAAAACTGCGACTGTTATTGAGTAAAATTCCAACTTTTATCATAATATTGCACAAATGTTCAGCTTTTCTTGTAAAATTTTGACTTGTGTTGAGTAAAATTCCGACTTTTATTATAATACTGCCAAAATTCTAAGTTTTCCTTGTGAAATTGTGACCTTTTTCTTGTGAAATTCCAACACATTTTTCACAACAATTTTTTTTAAATATTTGCATAGTATGTATATATTATTAATGTTGTAAATACACATCTTTATATATCTAGAAAGGCTGGTCCTAAAGAGGGAGGCTTTTTCTGAGTTTTTAAGAAGGTAACAATTACAATAATGTGTGTGTGTGTGTGTGTGTGTGTGTGTGTGTGTGTGTGTGTGTGTGTGTGTGTGTGTGTGTGTGTGTGTGTGTGTGTGTGTGTGTGTGTGTGTGTGTGTTTCCTTGCCCACAGACGAAAAATGACCAGGATGAAGAGGAAGTGGAAATCGCCACGTGCTCCAGGGGCCAATATTTCGGGGAACTGGCGCTCGTCACCAACCAGCCCCGAGCTGCATCCGCCTACGCTGTGGGAAGCGTCAAATGCTTGGGTAAGTGTTGGACCGTGTTTGTGGCCAGGAAGGTTTCTATGGCTACAACGTAGAGTAGAGTAGATTTTTCACACCTACTAGAGGTAGAACAATTGTGCTATTTCTACTTTGAAAGAATACAATAGTTATATAAGATACGTTGATCTTAATGAATACTTACTGATACTAAAAAGTCGAGCACTGCAGCATTTCAGTGGAAATGAACGCTCACTGTGGCAGCAGAACCTTGTGATCTCTGCCAGCCAATCTGAAAAACCAATGAAAATGTAATGTTTGAGCTGAATATGTTAAATACAATTACAAAACCTAAAACCAGTGAAGTTGTCATGTTGTGTAAATGGTAAATAAAAACAGAATACAGTGATTTGCAAATCCTTTTCAACTTATATTCAATTGAATAGAGTGCAAAGACAAGATATTTCATGTTCACACTGAGAAACTTTTACTCTTACGCTGTTGTAACACGTGGCTTGGCATTGTCTCGCTGAAATAAGCAGGGGCGTCCATGATAACATTGCTTGGATGGCAACATATGTTGGTCCAATACCTGTATGTACTTTTCAGCATTAATGGTGCCTTCACAGATGTGTAAGTTACCCATGCCTTGGGCACTAATACACCCCCATACCATCACACATGCTGGCTTTTACACTTTGCCCTAGAACAATCCGGATGGTTCTTTTCCTCTTTGTTCCGAAGGACACTACGTCCACAGTTTCCAATAACAATCTGAAATGTGGACTCGTCAGACCACAGAACACTTTTCCACTTTGCATCAGTCCATATTAGATGAGCTCGGGCCCAGCGAAGCCGGCGGCGTTTCTGGGTGTTGTTGATAAATGGCTTTGGCTTTGCATAGTAGAGTTTTAACTTGCACTTACAGATGTAGCGACCAACTGTAGTTACTGACAGTGGTTTTCGGAAGTGTTCCTGAGGCCATGTGGTGATATCCTTTACACACTGAAGTCGCTCTTTCATGCAGTACCGCCTAAGACATCCAAGGTCCGTAATATCATCGCTTATGTGCAGTGATTTCTCCAGATTCTCTGAACCTTTTGATGATATTACGGAGCGTAGATGGTGAAATCCCTAAATTCCTTGCAATAGCTGGTTGAGAAATGTTGTTCTTAAACAATTTGCTCACACATTTGTTGACAAAGTGGTGACCCTCCACCCGTCCTTGTTTGTGAACAACTGAGCATTTCATGGAAGCTGCTTTTATACCCAATCATGGCACCCACCTGTTCCCAATTAGCCCGTTCACCTGTGGGATGTTCCAAATAAGTGTTTGATGAGCATTCCCTCAACTTTCTCAGTCTTTTTTGCCACTTGTGCCAGCTTTTTTTGAAACACGTTGCAGGCATCAAATTCCAAATGAGCTAATATTTGCAAAACATAACAAAGTTTACCAGTTGGAACGTTAAATATCTTGTCTTTGCAGTCTATTCAATTGAATATAAGTTGAAAAGGATTAGCAAATAATTTGTATTTTGTTTTTATTTACCATTTACACAACGTGACAACTTTGAGCTTAATGTCTCTGTGCATTGTCCTTTTAAATAAAGACTAAGCTAAACTAATATGGTAACACTAGTTAGAATAGTAGATTTGGACTTAAATAGTAAACTTTTGACCGCGACTGTATGACTTCGATTCCGAGTGTCTTATATTGGGCTGAAACTCTCCATTTGCACTGCAAAAAGTCAGTGTTCAAAACCAAGGGAAAAACAAACAAAAATGAGGGGTATTTTACTTGAACTAAGCAAAATTATCTGCCAATAGAACAAGAAAATTTGGCTTGGCGAGACTTTCCAAAACAAGTAAAATTAGCTAACCTCAATGAACCCAAAAATACTTTAAAATAAGTATATTTTCACTAATAACAAGTGCACTACTATATGAGTACCTATTTTCTATTGTTTCATTGAAAATAAAACAGCAAAGTCCAAGTCCACCGCTGGAGCCTATCTCAGCTACAATCGGGCGGAAGGCGGAGTACACCCTGGACAAGTCGCCACCTTATCGCAGGGCCAACACGGATAGACAGACAACAAAATTATATCTTTAAAAAAAAAGATTTAATTATTTAAGGCAAAAAATGATTTTTAAGGGAAAAAAATGATTTTCAAGGTAAAAGTTGATTTTCAAGACAAAAAATGATTTTTAAGGTAAAAGTTGATTTTCAAGACAAAAAATTATTTTTAAGTTAAAAGTTGATTTTCAAGTCAAAAAATGATTTTCAACGAAAAGTTGATTTTCAAGACAAAAAATTATTTTTAAGGTAAAAGTTGACTTTCAAGTCAAAAAATGATTTTCAACGTAAAAGTTGATTTTCAAGACAAAAAATTATTTTTAAGGTAAAAAGTTGATTTTCAAAACAAAAGATAATTTTCAAGACAAAAAATAATTTTTAAGGTAAAAGTTGATTTTCAAGACAAAAAATGATTTTCAAGGTAAAAAGTTGATTTTCAAGACAAAAAATAATTTTCAAGGTAAAAAATGATTTTCAAGACAAAAAATTATTTTTAAGGTAAAGGTTAATTTTCAAGACAAAAAATGATTTTCAAGGTAAAAGTTGATTTTCAAGACAAAAAATGATTTTCAAGACAAAAAATGATTTTCAAGGTAAAGAATTATTTTCAAGACAAAAAATGATTTTTAAGGTAAAAAATAATTTTTAAGGTAAAAAATTATTTTTAAGGTAAAAGTTGATTTTCCATCCATCCATCCATGGATGGATGGATGGATGGATGGATGGATGGTAAAAAAATATTTTTAAGGTAAAACATTATTTTTAAGGTAAAAAATTATTTTTAAGGTAAAAAAGGATTTTCAAGACAAAAAATGATTTTTAAGGTAAAAGTTGATTTTCAAGACAAAAAATTATTTTCAAGGTAAAAAATTATTTTCAAGACAAACAATTATTTTTAAGGTAAAAGTTGATTTTCAAGACAAAAAATGATTTTCAAGGTAAAAGTTGATTTTCAAGACAAAAAATGATTTTCAAGGTAAAAGTTGATTTTTAAGGTAAAAGTTGATTTTCAAGACAAAAAATGATTTTCAAGGTAAAAGTTGATTTTCAAGACAAAAAATGATTTTCAAGGTAAAAGTTGATTTTCAAGACAAAAAATGATTTTCAAGGTAAAAAATTATTTTCAAGACAAAAACTGATTTTTAAGGTAAAAGTTCATTTTCAAGACAAAAAATTATTTTTAAGGTAAAAAATTATTTTTAAGGTAAAAGTTGATTTTCAAGACAAATAATTATTTTTAAGGTAAAAAATTATTTTTAAGGTAAAAAAGGATTTTCAAGACAAAAATTTATTTTTAAGGTAAAAGTTGATTTTCAAGACAAAAAATTATTTTCAAGGTAAAAAATTATTTTCAAGACAAAAAATTATTTTCAAGGTAAAAATTTATTTTCAAGACAAAAAATTATTTTTAAGGTAAAAGTTGATTTTCAAGACAAAAAAATTAGTTTTAAGGTAAAAGTTGATTTTCAAGACAAAAAATTATTAAGGTAAAAAAATATTTTTAAGGTAAAAAAATATTTTTAAGGTAAAAGTTGATTTCCAAGACAAAAAAGGATTTTCAAGGTAAAAGTCGATTTTCAAGACAAAAAAATGATTTTCAAGGTAAAAAGTTGATTTTCAAGACAAAAAAGGATTTTCAAGGTAAAAAAGAAAAAGATTTTCAAGGTAAAAAAATGATTTTCAAGGTAAAAATGATTTTCAAGACAAAAAATTATTTTTAAGGTAAAAGTTCATTTTCAAGACAAAAAATTATTTTTAAGGTAAAAAATTATATTTAAGGTAAAAGTTGATTTTCAAGACAAATAATTATTTTCAAGGTAAAAAATTATTTTTAAGGTAAAAAATTATTTTTAAGGTAAAAAAGGATTTTCAAGACAAAAAAATATTTTTAAGGTAAAAGTTGATTTTCAAGACAAAAAATGATTTTCAAGATAAAAGTTGATTTTCAAGACAAAAAATGATTTTCAAGATAAAAAATGATTTTCAAGACAAAAAATGATTTTTAAGGTTAAAGTTGATTTTCAAGACAAAAAATTATTAAGGTAAAAAATTATTTTTAAGGTAAAAAATTATTCTTAAAGTAAAAAATTATTTTCAAGACAAAAAATTATTTTTAAGGTAAAAGTTGATTTTCAAGACAAAAAAATATTTTTAAGGTAAAACATTATTTTTAAGGTAAAAAATTATTTTTAAGGTAAAAAAGGATTTTCAAGACAAAAAATGATTTTTAAGGTAAAAGTTGATTTTCAAGACAAAAAATTATTTTCAAGGTAAAAAATTATTTTCAAGACAAACAATTATTTTTAAGGTAAAAGTTGATTTTCAAGACAAAAAATGATTTTCAAGGTAAAAGTTGATTTTCAAGACAAAAAATGATTTTCAAGGTAAAAGTTGATTTTTAAGGTAAAAGTTGATTTTCAAGACAAAAAATGATTTTCAAGGTAAAAGTTGATTTTCAAGACAAAAAATGATTTTCAAGGTAAAAGTTGATTTTCAAGACAAAAAATGATTTTCAAGGTAAAAAATTATTTTCAAGACAAAAACTGATTTTTAAGGTAAAAGTTCATTTTCAAGACAAAAAATTATTTTTAAGGTAAAAAATTATTTTTAAGGTAAAAGTTGATTTTCAAGACAAATAATTATTTTTAAGGTAAAAAATTATTTTTAAGGTAAAAAAGGATTTTCAAGACAAAAATTTATTTTTAAGGTAAAAGTTGATTTTCAAGACGAAAAATTATTTTCAAGGTAAAAAATTATTTTCAAGACAAAAAATTATTTTCAAGGTAAAAATTTATTTTCAAGACAAAAAATTATTTTTAAGGTAAAAGTTGATTTTCAAGACAAAAAAATTAGTTTTAAGGTAAAAGTTGATTTTCAAGACAAAAAATTATTAAGGTAAAAAAATATTTTTAAGGTAAAAAAATATTTTTAAGGTAAAAGTTGATTTCCAAGACAAAAAAGGATTTTCAAGGTAAAAGTCGATTTTCAAGACAAAAAAATGATTTTCAAGGTAAAAAGTTGATTTTCAAGACAAAAAAGGATTTTCAAGGTAAAAAAGAAAAAGATTTTCAAGGTAAAAAAATGATTTTCAAGGTAAAAATGATTTTCAAGACAAAAAATTATTTTTAAGGTAAAAGTTCATTTTCAAGACAAAAAATTATTTTTAAGGTAAAAAATTATATTTAAGGTAAAAGTTGATTTTCAAGACAAATAATTATTTTCAAGGTAAAAAATTATTTTTAAGGTAAAAAATTATTTTTAAGGTAAAAAAGGATTTTCAAGACAAAAAAATATTTTTAAGGTAAAAGTTGATTTTCAAGACAAAAAATGATTTTCAAGATAAAAGTTGATTTTCAAGACAAAAAATGATTTTCAAGATAAAAAATGATTTTCAAGACAAAAAATGATTTTTAAGGTTAAAGTTGATTTTCAAGACAAAAAATTATTAAGGTAAAAAATTATTTTTAAGGTAAAAAATTATTCTTAAAGTAAAAAATTATTTTCAAGAAAAAAAATGATTTTCAAGAAAAAAAATGATTTTCAAGACAAAAAACGATTTTCAAGGTAAAAGTTCATTTTCAAGACAAAAAATGATTTTTAATGTAAAAGTTGATTTTCAAGACAAAAAATTATTTTTAAGGTAAAAGTTGATTTTCAAGACAAAAAATTATTTTCAAGGAAAAAAATTATTTTCAATGTAAAGGTTGATTTTCAAGGAAAAAAAATTATTAACAGTTGATATTCTAGTTCCAAGCATGTTTTACTAAATATAGGTCATCAAATCTCAGCAACAAGCTGTAATATCTTACTGAGATCATTTAGGACCAACACACTTAAAACAAGTAAAACACTCACATCAAATCTGCTTAGTGAGAAGAATGATCTTATCAGACAGAAATTAAGCAAATATCACCCTTATTTGAGATATCTTACTTAGATTGGAGTTTTTGCAGTGTTGCTGCTCCACTGCAGGATGAATATCAGACGTGTTGACTTGTTTTGTTTTCCAGTGATGGATGTTCAAGCCTTTGAGCGGCTGCTGGGCCCGTGCATGGACATCATGAAAAGGAACATTGCAAACTACGAGGAGCAGCTACTGACCCTGTTTGGAAGTAGCACCGACATCGAGCAGCAACGCGCATGAAAGGCGGACCACCAGTCGGCGGACGACGCAGAAGGCTCCTTTCCCCGCCCTATGGCCATTTTCAAACAGCTTTTCTTACAAGACGACGATGACGAGACTTAACGGCTTGAGTGTTGGAAGTTAAGTAACGTGCGCCCGAAAGTTGCTTGAAGCCCCTTTTCCATTCGAGTCCTCTCACCCGTGCGTCCCCCCCACCTTGTTTGCGTATTGAACACACCGCTGGTGAAACATGAGGTAAAAAAATAAATTTAAAAAAGTCGACGCGAGGGACCTTTTCTCCATTTCTGTGTTTGACGAACGTTAGGGGTGTAACGGTACACAAAAATGTCGGTTCGGTACATACCTCGGTTTAGAGGTCACGGTTCGGTTCATTTTCGGTACAGTAAGAAAACAACAAAATATACATTTTTTGGTTATTTATTTACCAATTTTGTAAACAATGGCTTTATCCTTTTAACATTGGGAACACTATAACAATTCTGCCCACGTTAATCCACAATAAACTGCCTCAAGTTGTTGCTCAGATTAAATAAAATGACAAAACTTTTCTTCTACATATAAAAAGTGCAACATTAAACAGTTTCAAGTCAACTCATCATACTTAATTTATTACAGCATTTGATTTTTATTATGTAAATGTTATATTTTTATCAACATGGGATAGCAGGGCAGGGACCCTGCCATTCAAAACTAGGCTGCTCCATTACTAATGATTAATGTAACTATAGCTGAAAAAAATAGTACAATAGCAATAGGAGAGACTATTCATCCCTGAACACCATGTAGGCTTAATGATGCACTTACATTATTATATCAACTATCAGAGACAGAAACGCTGCATTTAACATAATGTCCTTTTTTTGCTGCTTCAACACAGCTCAATCAACACAGAAAAAGGTCAAGTGCACTGTAAAAAAAAACGGTCATCTACTGGCAGCTACGGCGGCCAAACGAAAACCATAAAATTAAAGTAAAACATTGGAAAATTATATTTACAGAAATTTTCATGAAACGTTTTGCGGAAAAATATCGTAATTTTGCCGATTTTTACTAAATTATTTAGATCAACCACCTTTAATAAAGTGACGAAGCTGGCAGTTCCACAGAAAAATACCATTATTTTACAGATTTTTTCTGAATTGTTAAGATCGACCACCTTTAATAAAGTGACGATGCAAACAATTCTGCAGAAAAATACCTTTATTCCACAGATTGTTAGTATGGACATAGACTTTTATATAACAAGCTACATATTTAATGAAAGATAATTACTGTGATTTTACATGAATTTGAAAGTAATTTAAGAAAACAGAAAATGCTATATATAATTAATTTGGTATTTTTCTGTAAAAGAAATAGAAATATACATAGCTTGTCATTACTGGCATACTACTTAAAATAACAGGGGGATTGTTTATTTACAGATAATGTCTTCAATTCTACAGTTTTATAAACTATTTAAAAAAAATAGAAAAATTACAGTAGAGTAAATTAACCATAAAAATAGGATTTTTTTTTACAGTGTGAAATAACAGACAGACAGGGCTTTGCTGTCCGTAACACACACACACACACAAACACACTAAAAGCTAATTAGCCTTCACCTCAAGCCAGGACTGCGAGCGAGCTGAGCTGCCGTTTATATTTGTAGAAGGTCAACGGGCTCGTCGTGATGTTACTAGTAGTTGACTGGGAGGTGTTTATTATAATTTGGGGAGAGTCCGCTGGCTGTTACCGCTCCGTGTGTAACCAATCAGATGGTTGTGTCGGTGGGACAATGCTGGGTGTTGTGTAGAGCAGTGGTCCCCAACCACCGGGCCGCGGCCCGGTACCGGTCCGCGGACCGATTGGTACCGGGCCGCACAAGAATTAAAACATTTTTTTTAAATTTTTGTTTATTTTTTAAATGAAATCAACATAAAAAACACAATATATACATTATATATCAATATAGATCAATACAGTCTGCAGGCATACAGTCCGTAAGCACACATGATTGTATTTATGTAAAAAAAAAAAAAAAAAAAAAAAAAATTTTTTTTTTTTTTGGAAATACACCGCCCCCCCCCAAAAAAAAAAGGTTGGGGGACCACTGCTCTACCCCAGTGGTCCCCAACCTTTTTGTAACTGCGGACCGGTCAACGCTTGAAAATGTGTCCCACGGACCGGTGGGGGTGTGGTGGGGGGGCGGGGGGTAGTAAAAAAAAAATATATATATATATATATTTTTTTTTTTTGGTCATAAAGAAATACAATCATGTGTGCTTACGGACTGTATCCCTGCAGACTGTATTGATTTATATTGATATATAATGTATATATTGTGTTTTTTATGTTGATTTAATTTTTATTAAAAAAAAAATTAAAAAAATTTTTTTTTTAATATCTTGTGCGGCCGCGGCCCGGTACCAATTGGTCCACGGACCGGTACAGGGCCGCGGCCCGGTGGTTGGGGACCACTGGTGTAGAGTACTGACAGCGACATAGGCAGAACGCTTGTTAAGACTGTAGCTTTTGGCTACTTAATATGTTCATGTGGAAACTCGTTCGGTACACAACCGAACCGAAACCCCCGTACCGAAACGGTCCAATTCAAATACACCAGGGGTGTCCAAAGTGCGGCCCGGGGGCCATTTGCGGCAAAAATTGCAAAATTGATAGTATTGCAAAAATAAAAAATGAATATTTAAAAAAGTGAAATGAGGTGAAATCTAACGAGAAAAAGTTGCAATGTTGACACAAAGCTGCCATGCAGGCTGTTTTTTATTCTTTTGTCTTTCTTTATTTTTCTTTTTTTTGCCATTGCTCCAAAAAAAAAAAAAGACAAAAAAAATCTATGTTATAATGAATTATTGACCTATTCAAGGCTCTTCAAAAATGTCATTTTAAAATGTTTTATGTGGAAAAAATATTGCATATATTGTGTGGTTGCCATATAAAAACATCCAATATTTATTTGACAAAAAAGCATAAAAACAAACAAAATAGGTTCAAACGTAAAATGGACAGATATATCTGAAGTTGATCTCGTAACTTAAGTGTTGAAAGTAAAAAAAAAACTAATAAAAATGTATCACTTTATGAGTGGGGGACCTTTTGCATCCCAAATATATTTAGTGGGATTTTATTGATATTTTCACTGATTTCTCAAAAATATTAAAGAATTAAAATCAATGGTGTCCTGCATTATTGATCTTTTAGAGCTCTAATGACTAAATACTGCATAGTTCCAGTTTTGCTATAAAAAACAAAGTTGTCTTTGACAGAAAAGGCTTTTTTTTTTATTACTTTTTATCAACCTGAAGTTGATATAGAGCAGGGTCACCAACCTTTTTGAAACCAAGAGCTACTTCTTGGGTACTGATTAATGCGAAGGGCTACCAGTTTGATACACACTTAAATAAATTGCCAGAAATAGCCAATTTGCTCAATTTACCTTTAACTCTATGTTATTATTAATAATTAATGATATTTACACTTAATTGAACGGTCTAAAAGAGGAGAAAACACGAAACAAATGACAATTAAAATTTGAAACATAGTTTATCTTCAATTTCGACTCTTTAAAATTCAAAATTCTACCAAAAAAAAGAAGAGAAAAACTAACTAATTTGAATCTTTTTGAAAAAATTAAAAAAATAATTTATGGAACATCATTAGTCATTTTTCCTGATTAAGATTAATTTTAGAATTTTGATGACATGTTTTAAATAGGTTAAAATCCAATCTACACTTTGTTAGAATATATAACAAATTGGACCAAGCTATATTTCTAACCAAGACAAATCATTATTTCTTCTAGATTTTCCAGAACAACATTTTTAAAAGAAATTCAAAAGACTGAAATAAGATTTAAATTTGATTCTACAGATTTTCTAGATTTTCCAGAATAATTTTTTTTAATTTTAATCATAATACGTTTGAAGAAATATTTCACAAATATTCTTCGTCAAAAAAACAGAAGCTAAAATGAAGAATTAAATTAAAATTTATTTATTATTCTTTACAATAAAAAAAATAAATTACTTGAACATTGATTTAAATTGTCAGGAAAGAAGAGGAAGGAATTTAAAAGGTAAAAAGGTATATGTGTTTAAAAATTCTAAAATTATTTTTAAGGTTGTATTTTTAATCTAAAATTGTCTTTCTGAAAGTTATAAGAAGCAAAGTAAAAAAATTAATGCATTTATTTAAACAAGTGAAGACCAAGTCTTTAAAATATTTTCTTGGATTTTCAAATTCTATTTGAGTTTTGTCTCTCTTAGAATTAAAAATGTCGGGCAAAGCGAGACCAGCTTGCTAGTAAATAAATAAAATTTAAAAAATAGAGGCAGCTCACTGGTAAGTGCTGCTATTTGAGCTATTTTTAGAACAGGCCAGCGGGCTACTCATCTGGTCCTTACGGGCTACCTGGTGCCCGTGGGCACCGCGTTGGTGACCCCTGATATAGAGATTTACTGTAAGCGTTAAATTAAAAAAAAATAATAATAATTTGACTTATTTTTAACGTTTTAATGACTGAGACCCTTTATGGTCCCCGGGTGCCCTAAAGGTTAATAAAAATTTAAAAAATCCATATATTTTGTTATGGTTTGAAAATGAAAAATATCAAAATGGCCCCCGCATGCTTAAAATTTTCCATGTGCGGCCCTCAGTAGAAAAAGTTTGGACACACCTGAAATACACGTACCGTTACACCCCTAACGAACGTCCATCGCACTGTTTTCGTCGCACAGAATGTAGACCTCCACATTTCCACCACCGTTCATTTGTGTGTTAATCGTGCTAATTTCCGAGAGTTGTTTTTTTTGAAGCCCATACAAAACACAGTGTTGTGCAATTTGAGAGTGGGTATTTAATTGCTACTATATAGACAGGACCACCTTTAAGTCATTAAGTTGCCCCACTCTAGTAATTATAAGCGACGTGTGGCGATATTTTCATGAACTTATGTGTAAAAAAAAAAAAATACAAGCGTTTTGTGTCAGTGAAGCTTATTCAGTGATTATGGCATCTACCTCTTATCAACAATGTTTTGGGAATAACGTTGATTTTCAACGGGAAAGCTGATGTGAAATTAATGGAACGGATAATAGGTTCTGTGTGTTTTAATGCAACGGAAAAAATATTCAATCCAATTTGAGAATCGTCATTTTACATTTTTGAAGGTTGCTCTGGTAGTTGTTTTCCTTTTGGTTTAAGGCAGGGGTGTCAAACTCATTTTTAGAAAAAATGCTGAAAAATCTACTCCCAAGTGGGCCCGGACTGCTAAAATCACGGCACGGTAACTTCAAAATAAATAAATGGGTTATACTTGCATATGGCGGTATAGCTCGGTTGGTACAGTGGCCGTGCCAGCAACTTGAGGGTTCCAGGTTCGATCATCTGCTGCAAAACATCCAATAGTTTTCTCCTTCTCTGTATACTTTTAGTGTGAGGACAAGTGTCTCCAATATTGTCCACACCTGTCTCCATCCAAACACAGCAGTGCGCTCTTAAACACACGGCGGGAAGCGAGGGAACATGACATTATAGCTCGGGGCAGTATAGCTCGGTTGGTAGAGTGGCCGTGCCAGCAACTTGAGGGTTCCAGGTTCGATCATCTGCTGCAAAACATCCAATAGTTTTCTCCTTCTCTGTATACTTTTAGTGTGAGGACAAGTGTCTCCAATATTGTCCACACCTGTCTCCATCTAAACACAGCAGTGCGCTCTTAAACGCACGGCGGGAAGCGAGGGAACATGACGTTATAGCTCGGGGGCGGTATAGCTCGGTGGGTAGAGTGGCCGTGCCAGCAATTTGAAGGTTCCAGGTTCGATCATCTGCTGCAAAACATCCAATAGTTTTCTCCTTCTCTGTATACTTTTAGTGTGAGGACAAGTGTCTCCAATATTGTCCACACCTGTCTCCATCTAAACACAGCGGTGCGCTCTTAAACGAACGGCGGGAAGCGAGGGAACATGACATTATAGCTCAGATGGTAGAGTGGCCGTGCCAGCAACTTGAAGGTTCCAGGTTCGATCATCTGCTGCAAAACATCCAATATTTTTCTCCTTCTCTGTATACTTTTAGTGTGAGGACAAGTGTCTCCAATATTGTCCACACCTGTCTCCATCCAAACACAGCAGTGCGCTCTTAAACACACGGCGGGAAGCGAGGTAGCATGGCATTATAGCTCGGTTGGTAGAGTGGCCGTGCCAGCAACTTGAGGGTTCCAGGTTCGATCATCTGCTGCAAAACATCCAATAGTTTTCTCCTTCTCTGTATACTTTTAGTGTGAGGCCAAGTGTCTCCAATATTGTCCACACCTGTCTCCATCCAAACACAGCAGTGCGCTCTTAAACACACGAGGGAACATGACGTTATAGCTCGGGGCGGTATAGCTTGGTGGGTAGAGTGGCCGTCCCAGCAACTTGAGGGTTCCAGGTTCGATCATCTGCTGCAAAACATCCAATAGTTTTCTCCTTCTCTGTATACTTTTAGTGTGAGGACAAGTGTCTCCAATATTGTCCACACCTGTCTCCATCCAAACACAGCAGTGCGCTCTTAAACGCACGGCGGGAAGCGAGGGAACATGACGTTTTAGCTCGGGGGCGGTATAGCTCGGTGGGTAGAGTGGCCGTGCCAGCAATTTGAAGGTTCCAGGTTCGATCATCTGCTGCAAAACATCCAATAGTTTTTTCCTTCTCTGTATACTTTTAGTGTGAGGACAAGTGTCTCCAATATTGTCCACACCTGTCTCCATCTAAACACAGCAGTGCGCTCTTAAACGCACGGCGGGAAGCGAGGGAACATGACATTATAGCTCGGTTGGTAGAGTGGCCGTGCCAGCAACTTGAAGGTTCCAGGTTCGATCATCTGCTGCAAAACATCCAATAGTTTCCTCCTTCTCTGTATACTTTTAGTGTGAGGACAAGTGTCTCCAATATTGTCCACACCTGTCTCCATCTAAACACAGCAGTGCGCTCTTAAACACACGAGGGAACATGACGTTATAGCTCGGGGCGGTATAGCTCGGTTGGTAGAGTGGCCGTGCCAGCAACTTGAAGGTTCCAGGTTCGATCATCTGCTGCAAAACATCCAATAGTTTCCTCCTTCTCTGTATACTTTTAGTGTGAGGACAAGTGTCTCCAATATTGTCCACACCTGTCTCCATCTAAACACAGCAGTGCGCTCTTAAACACACGCGGGAACATGACGTTATAGCTCGGGGCGGTATAGCTCGGTTGGTAGAGTGGCCGTGCCAGCAACTTGAAGGTTCCGGGTTCGATCCCCGCTTCTGCCATCCTAGTCACTGCCGTTGTGTCCTTGGGCAAGACACTTTACCCATCTGCTCCCAGTGCCCACCCACACTGGTTTAAATGTAAATCAGATATTGGGTTTCACTATGTAAAAAGCGCTTTGAGTCACCAGAGAAAAGCGCTATATAAATATAATTCACTTCACTTCACTGCATTGCGCTTTTCTACCTTCAAGGTACTCAAAACGCTTTGACGCTATTTCCACATTCACCCATTCACACGCACGTTCACACGCTGGTGGCGGGAGCTGCCATGCAAGGCCCTAACCGCGACCCATCAGGAGCAAGGGTGAAGTGTCTCGCTCAAGGACACAACGGACGTGACTAGGTTGGTAGAAGGTGGGGATCGAACCAGGAACCCTCAGGTTGCTGAAATTGTTGAAATCATAACGCTGTTGTTGTTGTTGTTGTTGTTTTGGCACTTACATGTTGCGGTTAATAGTATTCTACCTTTTATTTGTCGTTATTTATACTTTCTGAATAAATTATGTGATAATGTTCATCATTGGTGTTGATTTTCAATTTATCAAGATAAAAAAATAATATCAAAATCAATTTACAGGATGTTATTTACGTAGTTTGCTCAGTTGCCTCGACTGGTGCATTAACATGTTTTTTTTTGTTTTTTTTTTACATATGTATCTACAAAGATACAAAGAATTGCTATTGCGACATCTAGTGGACACTTTTAGAACAGCAGTTTCTTTCGTTCAAACATTTCGGCTCATTTTTATACTTAGCAAACTCATCCCGCGGGCCGGATAAAACATGTCCGCGGGCCTGATCCGGCCCCCCGGGCCGTACCTTTGACACCCCTGGTTTAAGGCAACCCCATTATACTAGCCCATAGTAAGTTACTGTATGTTCCACTTTTCATGTCAATAAAGAACACTTTTATATTTAACGTCCAAGCTCATTCATTCCCTGCATTTTCACTCATGTCAATATCATTACCAATTATAAGTACAGTACATGATCCAATTTGCTTCATTTTAAACATGCTAAACAAAGTTAGGATAAATTGAAGAACATCGTGTACAGTACTGGCTAAAAGTTTGGACAATCTTTTTTTCATGACTCTGTACATTGTAGATTGTCACTGAAGGCATCACAACTATGAATGAACACATGTGGAGTTATGTACTTAACAAAAAAAAGGCGAAATAACTAAAAACATGTTTCATATACTAGTTTCTTCAAAATAGCCAATAATAATAATACAAAATAAAAAAAGAATTTATGATAAATGATATCAGACACTAAAATAGTAAACTAAATAATTTGGCATACATTGTATTAGACACTGGTATTCATTAAATAATAATACAGTAAATGAATGAATTCCGGATAAATGATATCAGACACTGGAGTTTCTATTTAATAATATATGAATGGATTCAGGATGAATTATATCTGACACTGTAGTTTCCATTGAATAATAAATGAATGAGTTTAGGATCAATTACAAGACACTGTAGTTTTCATTGAATAGTAAATTAATGAATTTTGGATAAATGTTGTCAGACACTTCAGTTTCCATTGAATAGTAATAAATGAATTAATTAAAGATAAATGATATCAGAGACTATTTTTTATCTAATAGTAAATTAATGCATTCACGATACATGGTATTAGACACTTTAGTTTCCATTGAATAGTAATAAATGAACAAATTCTGCATACATGATATCAGACACTGTTTTTCATTAATAAATAAATGAATAGGTTGTATCAGTCACTTTAGTTTCCATTAAATAATAATAAATGAATGCATTAAAAATAGAGGATATCAGACACTATAGTTTTCATTGAATAATATTACATGAATTAATTCAGGATAAATGATATCAGACACTTCAGTTTCCATTGAATAGTAATGAATGAATGAATGTTATCAGACACTTTAGTTTCAATTGAATAGTAATAAATGAATGAATTAAAGATAAATTATATCAGAGACTATTTTTTATTAAGAAGTAAATTCATTCGTTTGCGATAAATGATATCAGACACTTTAGTTTCCATTGAATAATAATAAATGAACAAATTCGGCATAAATGATATCAGCCACTTTAGTTTTCATTGAATAATATCAAATGGATAAACTCAGAATAAATTATATCAGACACAAGTTTTCATTGAAAAATAAAAAAATTATTTATGAAAAATGATATCAGACACTAAAATAGTAAACTAAATAATTTATGATAAATATTATTAGACACTAGTTTTCATGAAATAATAATACAGTAAATGAATGGATTCAGGATACATGATATCAGACACTGGAGTTTCTATTTAATAATATATGAATGGATTCAGGATGAATGATATCTGACACTGAATTATAAATGAATGAGTTTAGGATCAATTATACAAGACATTGTAGTTTCCATTGAATAATAAATAATGAATTTGGGATAATTTATATGATACACTTTAGTTTCCATTTAACGGTAATAAATTAATGAATTTGGGATGAATGATATCAGACACTTTAGTTTCCATTGAATATTGATGAATAAATGCATTCGGGATAAATTATATCAGACACTAGTTGTCATTGAATAATAATTTAATTAATTTGGGATAAACAATATCAGACACTGGTTTTCATTACATAAATACATGAATAGATTATATCAGTCACTTTAGTTTCCATAAAATAATAATAAATGAATGCATTCAAAATAAAGGATATCAGACACTGTAGTTTTCATTGAATAATAATAATACATGAAATAATTCAGGATAAATGATATCAGACACTTTAGTTTTCATTGAATAATATCAAATGGATAAACTCAGAATAAATTATATCAGACACAAGTTTTCATTGAAAAATAAAAAAATAATTTATGATAAATGATATCAGACACTAAAATAGTAAACTAAATAATTTATGATAAATATTATTAGACACTGGTTTTCATGAAATAATAATACAGTAAATGAATGGATTCAGGATACATGATATCAGACACTGGAGTTTCTATTTAATAATATATGAATGGATTCAGGATGAATGATATCTGACACTGAATTATAAATGAATGAGTTTAGGATCAATTATACAAGACATTGTAGTTTCCATTGAATAATAAATAATGAATTTGGGATAATTTATATGATACACTTTAGTTTCCATTTAACGGTAATAAATTAATGAATTTGGGATGAATGATATCAGACACTTTAGTTTCCATTGAATATTGATGAATAAATGCATTCGGGATAAATTATATCAGATACTAGTTGTCATTGAATAATCATTTAATTAATTTGGGATAAACAATATCAGACACTGGTTTTCATTACATAAATAAATGAATAGATTATATCAGTCACTTTAGTTTCCATAAAATAATAATAAATGAATGCATTCAAAATAAAGGATATCAGCACTGTAGTTTTCATTGAATAATAATAATACATGAAATAATTCAGGATAAATGATATCAGACACTTCAGTTTCCATTGAATAGTAATGAATGAATGAATGTTATCAGACACTTTAGTTTCAATTGAATAGTAATAAATGAATGAATTAAAGATAAATGATATCAGAGACTATTTTTTATTAAGAAGTAAATTCATTCATTCGCGATAAATGATATCAGACACTTTAGTTTCCATTGAATAATAATAAATGAACAAATTCGGCATAAATGATATCAGCCACTTTAGTTTTCATTGAATAATATCAAATGGATAAACTCAGAATAAATTATATCAGACACAAGTTTTCATTGAAAAATAAAAAAATAATTTATGATAAATGATATCAGACACTAAAATAGTAAACTAAATAATTTATGATAAATATTATTAGACACTGGTTTTCATGAAATAATAATACAGTAAATGAATGGATTCAGGATACATGATATCAGACACTGGAGTTTCTATTTAATAATATATGAATGGATTCAGGATGAATGATATCTGACACTGAATTATAAATGAATGAGTTTAGGATCAATTATACAAGACATTGTAGATTCCATTGAATAATAAATAATGAATTTGGGATAATTTATATGAGACACTTTAGTTTCCATTTACCGGTAATAAATTAATGAATTTGGGATGAATGATATCAGACACTTTAGTTTCCATTGAATATTGATGAATAAATGCATTCGGGATACATTATATCAGACACTAGTTGTCATTGAATAATCATTTAATTAATTTGGGATAAACAATATCAGACACTGGTTTTCATTACATAAATAAATGAATAGATTATATCAGTCACTTTAGTTTCCATAAAATAATAATAAATGAATGCATTCAAAATAAAGGATATCAGACACTGTAGTTTTCATGGAATAATAATAATACATGAAATAATTCAGGATAAATGATATCAGACACTTCAGTTTCCATTGAATAGTAATGAATGAATGAATGTTATCAGACACTTTAGTTTCAATTGAATAGTAATAAATGAATGAATTAAAGATAAATGATATCAGAGACTATTTTTTATTAAGAAGTAAATTCATTCATTCGCGATAAATGATATCAGACACTTTAGTTTCCATTGAATAATAATAAATGAACAAATTCGGCATAAATGATATCAGCCACTTTAGTTTTCATTGAATAATATCAAATGGATAAACTCAGATAAAATTATATCAGACACAAGTTTTCATTGAAAAATACAAAAATAATTTATGATAAATTATATCAGACACTAAAATAGTAAACTAAATAATTTATGATAAATATTATTAGACACTGGTTTTCATGAAATAATAATACAGTAAATGAATGGATTCAGTATACATGATATCAGACACTGGAGTTTCTATTTAATAATATATGAATGGATTCAGGATGAATGATATCTGACACTGAATTATAAATGAATGAGTTTAGGATCAATTATACAAGACATTGTAGTTTCCATTGAATAATAAATAATGAATTTGGGATAATTTATATGATACACTTTAGTTTCCATTTAACGGTAATAAATTAATGAATTTGGGATGAATGATATCAGACACTTTAGTTTCCATTGAATATTGATGAATAAATGCATTCGGGATAAATTATATCAGATACTAGTTGTCATTGAATAATCATTTAATTAATTTGGGATAAACAATATCAGACACTGGTTTTCATTACATAAATAAATGAATAGATTATATCAGTCACTTTAGTTTCCATAAAATAATAATAAATGAATGCATTCAAAATAAAGGATATCAGCACTGTAGTTTTCATTGAATAATAATAATACATGAAATAATTCAGGATAAATGATATCAGACACTTCAGTTTCCATTGAATAGTAATGAATGAATGAATGTTATCAGACACTTTAGTTTCAATTGAATAGTAATAAATGAATGAATTAAAGATAAATGATATCAGAGACTATTTTTTATTAAGAAGTAAATTCATTCATTCGCGATAAATGATATCAGACACTTTAGTTTCCATTGAATAATAATAAATGAACAAATTCGGCATAAATGATATCAGCCACTTTAGTTTTCATTGAATAATATCAAATGGATAAACTCAGAATAAATTATATCAGACACAAGTTTTCATTGAAAAATAAAAAAATAATTTATGATAAATGATATCAGACACTAAAATAGTAAACTAAATAATTTATGATAAATATTATTAGACACTGGTTTTCATGAAATAATAATACAGTAAATGAATGGATTCAGGATACATGATATCAGACACTGGAGTTTCTATTTAATAATATATGAATGGATTCAGGATGAATGATATCTGACACTGAATTATAAATGAATGAGTTTAGGATCAATTATACAAGACATTGTAGATTCCATTGAATAATAAATAATGAATTTGGGATAATTTATATGAGACACTTTAGTTTCCATTTACCGGTAATAAATTAATGAATTTGGGATGAATGATATCAGACACTTTAGTTTCCATTGAATATTGATGAATAAATGCATTCGGGATACATTATATCAGACACTAGTTGTCATTGAATAATCATTTAATTAATTTGGGATAAACAATATCAGACACTGGTTTTCATTACATAAATAAATGAATAGATTATATCAGTCACTTTAGTTTCCATAAAATAATAATAAATGAATGCATTCAAAATAAAGGATATCAGACACTGTAGTTTTCATGGAATAATAATAATACATGAAATAATTCAGGATAAATGATATCAGACACTTCAGTTTCCATTGAATAGTAATGAATGAATGAATGTTATCAGACACTTTAGTTTCAATTGAATAGTAATAAATGAATGAATTAAAGATAAATGATATCAGAGACTATTTTTTATTAAGAAGTAAATTCATTCATTCGCGATAAATGATATCAGACACTTTAGTTTCCATTGAATAATAATAAATGAACAAATTCGGCATAAATGATATCAGCCACTTTAGTTTTCATTGAATAATATCAAATGGATAAACTCAGATAAAATTATATCAGACACAAGTTTTCATTGAAAAATACAAAAATAATTTATGATAAATGATATCAGACACTAAAATAGTAAACTAAATAATTTATGATAAATATTATTAGACACTGGTTTTCATGAAATAATAATACAGTAAATGAATGGATTCAGTATACATGATATCAGACACTGGAGTTTCTATTTAATAATATATGAATGGATTCAGGATGAATGATATCTGACACTGAATTATAAATGAATGAGTTTAGGATCAATTATACAAGACATTGTAGTTTCCATTGAATAATAAATAATGAATTTGGGATAATTTATATGATACACTTTAGTTTCCATTTAACGGTAATAAATTAATGAATTTGGGATGAATGATATCAGACACTTTAGTTTCCATTGAATATTGATGAATAAATGCATTCGGGATGAATTATATCAGATACTAGTTGTCATTGAATAATCATTTAATTAATTTGGGATAAACAATATCAGACACTGGTTTTCATTACATAAATAAATGAATAGATTATATCAGTCACTTTAGTTTCCATAAAATAATAATAAATGAATGCATTCAAAATAAAGGATATCAGCACTGTAGTTTTCATTGAATAATAATAATACATGAAATAATTCAGGATAAATGATATCAGACACTTCAGTTTCCATTGAATAGTAATGAATGAATGAATGTTATCAGACACTTTAGTTTCAATTGAATAGTAATAAATGAATGAATTAAAGATAAATGATATCAGAGAATATTTTTTATTAAGAAGTAAATTCATTCATTCGCGATAAATGATATCAGACACTTTAGTTTCCATTGAATAATAATAAATGAACAAATTCGGCATAAATGATATCAGCCACTTTAGTTTTCATTGAATAATATCAAATGGATAAACTCAGAATAAATTATATCAGACACAAGTTTTCATTGAAAAATAAAAAAATAATTTATGATAAATGATATCAGACACTAAAATAGTAAACTAAATAATTTATGATAAATATTATTAGACACTGGTTTTCATGAAATAATAATACAGTAAATGAATGGATTCAGGATACATGATATCAGACACTGGAGTTTCTATTTAATAATATATGAATGGATTCAGGATGAATGATATCTGACACTGAATTATAAATGAATGAGTTTAGGATCAATTATACAAGACATTGTAGTTTCCATTGAATAATAAATAATGAATTTGGGATAATTTATATGAGACACTTTAGTTTCCATTTAACGGTAATAAATTAATGAATTTGGGATGAATGATATCAGACACTTTAGTTTCCATTGAATATTGATGAATAAATGCATTCGGGATAAATTATATCAGACACTAGTTGTCATTGAATAATCATTTAATTAATTTGGGATAAACAATATCAGACACTGGTTTTCATTACATAAATAAATGAATAGATTATATCAGTCACTTTAGTTTCCATAAAATAATAATAAATGAATGCATTCAAAATAAAGGATATCAGACACTGTAGTTTTCATTGAATAATAATAATACATGAAATAATTCAGGATAAATGATATCAGCCACTTTAGTTTTCATTGAATAATATCAAATGGATAAACTCAGAATAAATTATATCAGACACAAGTTTTCATTGAAAAATAAAAAAATAATTTATGATAAATGATATCAGACACTAAAATAGTAAACTAAATAATTTATGATAAATATTATTAGACACTGGTTTTCATGAAATAATAATACAGTAAATGAATGGATTCAGGATACATGATATCAGACACTGGAGTTTCTATTTAATAATATATGAATGGATTCAGGATGAATGATATCTGACACTGAATTATAAATGAATGAGTTTAGGATCAATTATACAAGACATTGTAGTTTCCATTGAATAATAAATAATGAATTAGGGATAATTTATATGATACACTTTAGTTTCCATTTAACGGTAATACATTAATGAATTTGGGATGAATGATATCAGACACTTTAGTTTCCATTGAATATTGATGAATAAATGCATTCGGGATGAATTATATCAGACACTAGTTGTCATTGAATAATCATTTAATTAATTTGGGATAAACAATATCAGACACTGGTTTTCATTACATAAATAAATGAATAGATTATATCAGTCACTTTAGTTTCCATAAAATAATAATAAATGAATGCATTCGAAATAAAGGATATCAGACACTGTAGTTTTCATTGAATAATAATAATACATGAAATAATTCAGGATAAATGATATCAGACACTTCAGTTTCCATTGAATAGTAATGAATGAATGAATGTTATCAGACCCTTTAGTTTCAATTGAATAGTAGTAAATGAATGAATTAAAGATAAATGATATCAGAGACTATTTTTTATTAAGAAGTAAATTCATTCATTCGCGATAAATGATATCAGACACTTTAGTTTCCATTGAATAATAATAAATGAACAAATTCGGCATAAATGATATCAGCCACTTTAGTTTTCATTGAATAATATCAAATGGATAAACTCAGAATAAATTATATCAGACACAAGTTTTCATTGAAAAATAAAAAAATTATTTATGATAAATGATATCAGACACTAAAATAGTAAACTAAATTATTTATGATAAATATTATTAGACACTGGTTTTCATGAAATAATAATACAGTAAATGAATGGATTCAGGATACATGATATCAGACACTGGAGTTTCTATTTTATAATATATGAATGGATTCAGGATGAATGATATCTGACACTGAATTATAAATGAATGAGTTTAGGATCAATTATACAAGACATTGTAGTTTCCATTGAATAATAAATAATGAATTTGGGATAATTTATATGATACACTTTAGTTTCCATTTAACGGTAATAAATTAATGAATTTGGGATGAATGATATCAGACACTTTAGTTTCCATTGAATATTGATGAATAAATGCATTCGGGATGAATTATATCAGACACTAGTTGTCATTGAATAATCATTTAATTAATTTGGGATAAACAATATCAGACACTGGTTTTCATTACATAAATAAATGAATAGATTATATCAGTCACTTTAGTTTCCATAAAATAATAATAAATGAATGCATTCGAAATAAAGGATATCAGACACTGTAGTTTTCATTGAATAATAATAATACATGAAATAATTCAGGATAAATGATATCAGACACTTCAGTTTCCATTGAATAGTAATGAATGAATGAATGTTATCAGACACTTTAGTTTCAATTGAATAGTAATAAATTAATGAATTAAAGATAAATGATATCAGACACTATTTTTTATTAAGAAGTAAATTCATTCATTCGCGATAAATGATATCAGACACTTTAGTTTCCATTGAATAATAATAAATGAACAAATTCGGCATAAATTATATCAGCCACTTTAGTTTTCATTGAATAAGATCAAATGGATAAACTCAGAATAAATTATATCAGACACAAGTTTTCATTGAAAAATAAAAAAATAATTTATGATAAATGATATCAGACACTAAAATAGTCAACTAAATAATTTATGATAAATATTATTAGACACTGGTTTTCATGAAATAATAATACAGTAAATGAATGGATTCAGGATACATGATATCAGACACTGGAGTTTCTATTTAATAATATATGAATGGATTCAGGATGAATGATATCTGACACTGAATTATAAATGAATGAGTTTAGGATCAATTATACAAGACATTGTAGTTTCCATTGAATAATAAATAATAAATTTGGGATAATTTATATGATACACTTTAGTTTCCATTTAACGGTAATAAATTAATGAATTTGGGATGAATGATATCAGACACTTTAGTTTCCATTGAATATTGATGAATAAATGCATTCGGGATGAATTATATCAGATACTAGTTGTCATTGAATAATCATTTAATTAATTTGGGATAAACAATATCAGACACTGGTTTTCATTACATACATAAATGAATAGATTATATCAGTCACTTTAGTTTCCATAAAATAATAACAAATGAATGCATTCAAAATAAAGGATATCAGACACTGTAGTTTTCATTGAATAATAATAATACATGAAATAATTCAGGATAAATGATATCAGACACTTCAGTTTCCATTGAATAGTAATGAATGAATGAATGTTATCAGACACTTTGGTTTCAATTGAATAGCAATAAATGAATGAATTAAAGATAAATGATATCAGCCACTATTTTTTATTAAGAAGTAAATTCCTTCATTCGCGATAAATGATATCAGACACTTTAGTTTCCATTGAATAATAATAAATGAACAAATTCGGCATAAATTATATCAGCCACTTTAGTTTTCATTGAATAATATCAAATGGATAAACTCAGAATAAATTATATCAGACACAAGTTTTCATTGAAAAATAAAAAAATAATTTATGATAAATGATATCAGACACTAAAATAGTCAACTAAATAATTTATGATAAATATTATTAGACACTGGTTTTCATGAAATAATAATACAGTAAATGAATGGATTCAGGATACATGATATCAGACACTGGAGTTTCTATTTAATAATATATGAATGGATTCAGGATGAATGATATCTGACACTGAATTATAAATGAATGAGTTTAGGATCAATTATACAAGACATTGTAGTTTCCATTGAATAATAAATAATGAATTTGGGATAATTTATATGATACACTTTAGTTTCCATTTAACGGTAATAAATTAATGAATTTGGGATGAATGATATCAGACACTTTAGTTTCCATTGAATATTGATGAATAAATGCATTCGGGATAAATTATATCAGACACTAGTTGTCATTGAATAATCATTTAATTAATTTGGGATAATATCAGACACTGGTTTTCATTACATAAATAAATTAATAGATTATATCAGTCACTTTAGTTTCCATAAAATAATAATACATGAATGCATTCGAAATAAAGGATATCAGACACTGTAGTTTTCATTGAGTAATAATAATACATGAAATAATTCAGGATAAATGATATCAGACACTTCAGTTTCCATTGAATAGTAATGAATGAATGAATTTGGCATGAATGTTATCAGATATCGCACACATGAATGTGAAGTTAATCATTGCATTGACTCGTCATATTACAGAAGTAGCAGCTGTAGTTCTCACGTTGCACCGATGAAGAAAAATAACAAGGTATTGTTCCTGTTATTGCCAATCAGCTGTTTGTGGGCGGGAACAGGCGTGGACTTTCAACCAATGAGACCAACTCTG